>NC_064927.1:508866454-509167800 GCF_023897955.1 Schistocerca gregaria
TTGACAACCTGTGTTCAAAGAAGAGTGTGCGTCCTACCGTCATACGCCTCGAATTTGGATCGCGAGAATAAGTTGCCATGAATTAAGGAGCAAACAGTCATTTATTTCTCTTGCTCAGTTAGTTAATGTTATAGGGCAGAAAACTGCCTGTACCATACTGGTCAGTGGCTCGTAGAGTAGGTATCTACATGAGGAACACCTTCATGTGGTTAATCCGTTCCGCCCCCTTTCGAGTTCATAGTTTTAATCACCTATCGTGTTCCCAGGACGTTTCTCCAGCACCAGTTATGTCTGCGGTCGTATTCGTCATATTTCCCAACTACGGAGGAAGGCTCAGTTAATATTAAAGGTAAACATACGAGAACGTATACAGCAACGTACTTGGACTCGCATCGCTTGCATTTGCCGTCTTTACAGTTAAATTTATTGGGCATAAGGTCCGCCTGTTTTCCAAACCACTGCTTTTTCTTGAGGCCCAAACATGTTGCAGCACCTGCGAACTTGCTTCAAATCTGTGAAATATGAAAATAGTTTAAATGATAACTAATCTACGAAAATTAGGCCCAAAGATAGTTTTTGTTTGCTTTTGTTAGTACCTTAATTTTATATTACATGGTTTCAGGACCATTTGTACGTTACCCTCTACTGGTAGCTTGTTGTCATCTGCTACCAAAAGATGTTGATGTGAAATTTGTTGCAGAGTTAACAGATCACTTAACGTTTAAATTTAATTTTGTTGTGTCAAGGTATTTTGAGCGTATATGTGCTAGTACTTAGGTTTCGTTGTGGCAGATCCTGTTTCTTCATATTCACTCATAAGCAAACAAAACTAAACAGAGGAGCTTAACACAGGAAAACAAATAGCAGTTGAAAATGGTTGTGATAGCCATAGTAGCTAAACCAGTAAATATGTATGTGGAAAAGGAATTAACGGGCCATATACATACAAGACCTTACACAACACAGAAATTCACAATAAGCAATCAATGACCACATTCAAGACACAAAAGAGCAACGAGATACTCACAAAACTACTCGCCTACAATAACAAAATAGTTCACAGAAAAGACAACATATTAAAGGAACAATACACTGGAAGCACCCACAGAGAAATTCAACAGATCGGGCATATATGAACTCACATGCAATATTTCTCGGTCAGTATACTTTGTACAGACATGCAGGAACTCCGAAACAACATATTCAGAACACCTCAGAGCTCTAAAAGGCTCTCACAGAACATTTGATGACCACCTAATAGCCCCCAACCACCATTCAACTGCAATAGAAAGAGATTTAAAAATACTAAAATCCAGTTAGAGCGTGTACCGTAAACTAACAATAGAAAAAAAATTTCCACATACATAAGACAACAGCAGAAGGTATACAGCATATAAATAAAATAAATACACTACACTCTGAAAATGCACACTATTTAACACATTAAAAGAACATTACAGAAAGGACAACGCAAGAAGTAAATAATCTTACACATACGCCGAGAGAGAGAGGGAGAGAGAAAGTAAACAAATGAGATTCAAATTCGGCGCCCAACTCTCTTGAGAAAAAATGAACGGCGATTGGTTGGGAGACATAATAACAACGATTACACTGTATTCTGATGAAATGAAAAGCATTCGTTACGACCAATATTCTGCAAAATTTGTGTAATATTTTTGTGTGGTTCTCAATAACTCATGGAAACACAAAAGGATAAGAATCTTCCAGAGCAGAATGTAAATAATAGGGAATATATGCGCGAAATATCTTGACACAACAAAATTACATTTAAACATAAACTGATGCGTCTACTCGCCGATAGAATTCATATTAACATCGTTTGGTTGCAGATGACACGCTATCAGTACGGGATAATGTACAAATGGTGGTGCAAAACCATATAATGTAAAATTAATATAAAACAAATAAAAACTGTCTTTGGGTCTAATTTTCTTAGATTAGTTATCACTTAAAATGTGTTCACATTTCACGGATTTGAATGAAGAAACCCAGCGATGAGGCACAGAGGGGCTGAAACATATTGGGTCACAAAAAAACAGTGTTTTGCGTAACAGGCGGACCTTATATCCAGTAATTATGCAGAGAGATAAATATTAAACGCAATGTGCTTAGTAAAATGAGTGTTTTTATTTAGTATGCTCTCCGACGTCTCTGCTTACAGGTGCTCTTGTATTACAGAGCTGAGATGGATACTTTATTGTATTTTATTTGGTTTCACGCAGAACCATTTTCACCACATACAATTGCTTCACATACGATACAAACAAGACATTAGTCTCACTTCATTACAAAATATGAAACGTAACTGAACGACATAATTAGTCAACAAGGTATTTTAACGTACAATCCAGTTTATATAATGAAACATAAGAAAAGATCCTCAAAAATTGTAGTTCCTTTTACAAAGACGGATGAAATTGCACATACAACTGGCAACGCTCCTGTATTCAAGGAATTATGAGTTACTCTAAGTGAAGAATATTCCTTAATTTTTAAAATATTGTAGAGTGTAATTGTTCTTTTTTAAATCTATTTTTCGCCGGCCTCGGTGGTCTAGCCGTTCTAGGCGCGCAGTACGGAACCGCGCGACCGCTACGGTCGCAGGTTCAAATCCTGCCTCGGGGATGGATGTGTGTGATGTCCTTAGGTTAGTTAGGTTTAAGTAGTTCTAAGTTCTAGGGGACTGATGACCACAGAAGTTAAGTCCCATAGTGCTCAGAGCCACTTGAACCAAATCTATTTTTCCCATTCTATTAGTATGTGTACAGTGTCCTTGTCAATGAAGCAAGAATTTCAGCTTGGAGAGGGAATTAGTTTTAACAAACCATTCGTGTGACATACTCGTAGTCTATTAGCAGTAACAACTTCTCGTAAGCATCGCACTGGAAAACCAAGGGCAGCGTAGAATGTGTTGCTGAGTCGCACAGTACCATGAACGACGTAACGTTACACTCCTTGTCCACTAACTTTGTCCATTCTGCACTTCCTTGATTGGCGAGCCTACTACGAAAATCGCAGTATGGTAGAAGTACATCGGTGGGAAGTAGTTAGTGCACTGCTTTTGCCAGTTGGTCTGCACGTTCGTTGCTGTTGATGCCAACATGTCCCGCTATCCACTGTAGATGAGGGATACTTGCTTCGCGTGGACAGGATTTGTTACACCAAGAACGAAGCTGAGCCTCGCTCCGCGGTGCCATATACCCTCGTGTCAGTTCATGCGATTCGCCGCTGTAAATTACGCACCGACCGCCGGAAGCGCAGGTTCTGGTTCCATTTATTTGGCGTTAAGCAGTCGGTCGTGGGCGCCTGGCGCACCGCAGTAGCTCTAGCGCACTGGGGAGTTGTCCGCGAGCAGGCCATTCCGTGACAACGGCGCGTCGCCAGCTTTGACGCAAAGGGAAAAAGAAAAAAAAGGACGAAGGTGCAACAGGTTCCTCTGTTTCGATTTGATTTACTGCGCGACAACATGACTCAGCTAATACGTCGCTGTTCACACCTGTAATCCAGCCTGTTTTTCTCTCTCTGGACCAGTTCCTGTAACGTAATGTCAAATTACACCTCTGTTACAAATGGGTCCTTGCGTGTTCACATTCTAGGTGAACAGGGCCAATTTACAGCTAATCATAGTACGTTACTCTAAGTAGTGCATACAATTTGAAAGTAAACCCTTACCTCTAAAATCTGTTAAAATTTCAGTAGAACATAGTGCAAGAGTAAGCAGCAGAAAATCATCATCCGCTATATCCAGAGGCGGGTTTGTTTGTGTAGTAGGTGGCACGGGTCGCACAATTTCAGTAGCACCTAAAACTCGTTAATCAGTTCTTCGGACGGAAATAAACCGTTAGAGGTTTTGTACTGAAAGTAATAATACGAGAACGTATATCACCGTACTTAGTACATATCATTGCCTGAACTACTGCCGTCTACACAAATTACCGTTCAACATGGTCATCATGGTTGTTTGTACCCAACTGCGCCATCGTTGAACTCAGGCGTCTAAACCAGTTTGGAAAAATTCACAGTTTTTGCTTCTGGACTCATGATTTTAAAACAGTACTAGCGTCTTCCATGAACTCGAAGTGATGAGGTGACAAAAAATAATTTCGAAGTCTTGGTTAATCCGGTGGACTTTATCTGACTCTCGCAACTGTTTAGCCACTAATCAGTAAACCCCACCCAAGATTCCTTGAACAATCGATCTCTCATGTATATATATATGAATCAGTGTGTTAAATATTCAACGTTAAGCATCCTAAACCTATATGGTTGAAGACGCAAAACCCTAGTAATGTTGGATTTATTGGTTTCGCGTTGTGCTAACCCACACAGTATCTTGCAGCCATTTTAGAACTACCGAACAGGCCAAAGGAACAGGCACTGCGGTGACTACAGCCATTATGAAATACGCGAATGGCGACTGCCACCAGCTGCAGAAAGGAATGACGACAATGAAAATTTGGACCGGGTCGGGACTCGACCCCGGGTCTCCCGCTTCCCGCGAGTGGTCGCCGTACCACTAGGCTATCCGTGCACGCATCACGGCAGGACCCAAACTACCGTGTGTCGTCAACCATATGTCTGCAACCAGCAGTGGGACATTCATTATACATATTCCCCTTCAAGGCAGGCAGGAATTCCAATTAAAATGTTGGCTGGCCGCTCGCGATAAGCATGTTATCTGGGTTCGATTGCCAGTATGGCGCCATTTCTCACTGGCGTCATTACAGCTGATGGCTGCGAATACAATTCGCGCATTTATGTTTAGTCGAAAAGAACGAATGGCACTCCAACGACCTAGAAGGTACTTCAAACTGCAATAATTCGTTTACCTTTACTTTCACTTCTAAAACAAGAAATAAGTAAGTAGTCGATAGATTTATGAAGGAGTGAATTATCGTAATTCCATCCTTCAGATGGCACAAATAGTTACAATTTTCTCGTTAATTGTTAAAATCAGGCAATGGTTTCAAAAATTAATGACGTTCTGTATTGCATAATTACTTAAATAACACTGCAATTAACGTAACTTTTGTGAAATTCTCGATATTCATGTGTTTTGCTTTCTACAATTAGCCAGGTAAAAGCGTAACAAACAAAGTTTTAAACGTTCTGTTTACAGTTCTTTTCATATACTTTTGAATTATATATTTTTTCAATGATTTCCCCTGTGTTGCTATACTGCATCATTTGATTCATTATTCATGCAAGACTTAAAATAACGTATCAGTTTGGTAGGGAACATTTCGATTTCAGAAGATTCCTCAAAAATACATCTAAAATATTTTTATACTGTTATAAGAAATGGCATACACTTTCATTCCTCGTGTTATCTTTTCACAGGAAATAGGCGGTGATATTTTACGGATGTTACTGAATCCAGAACAGACACTGAAACAATGATAATGTACGAAGGAGACTGTCCCGAGAAACATTATCAAGAAAGCTGTTGCAGGGAGTGAGATATTGTGCCACTATAAATTTCTTTCCATTCGTGACTATTACTGTTCTGATAATAACAGCATGTATTCAACAACGCTGATCATGATGCTTCTCATGGATTGTTGTGCGTGTTAAAGCAACCGTTAGCTAAACGTAGTTTCAGTTGGAACGAACATGTATCTTACGTAAACGCTATCGAAACTTGTACATAACTTTTCACAGTCGTATCAATAAATGTGTTTCTTACCTGTGTATTATATTTTACTGTCGTACAAAGATGAAATGTGCCACCTATTTCTTTAAAATTGTAGCTTTCTCTTCGTTTTCTAATCTAGTACAGAGGAAAAGTTAAAATATGTGGTTGCACAGCAGCTTAATTTAGCTTTCTCCCGACACCAAAGGCTTGATTGTTTAAACATTGGGGTAGAATACCTTTACTACATAACTTTGTATTGTCGTTTGCGTCAAAAACATTTAGTTTTCAATACAACCGTCGAAACAGTTCTTTATACTTCGTTAGTGAGAAAATCGTTGGCAGTATTGATGATGGCTACGCTAGAAGAAGTTACGAAGTTCGTGTCGTGGACAGAAAAAGAGAGAACGAAAGAAAGTAATTATTATTCAAGGAGTTGTTAACGTACATATACACAAATGAATAGTCTTAAACAGAACAGTATTATTCACATTTGCTTGGTAACGATATCACTCTTTACCGTTGCTATAATTTAAAACATAGCCTGGTTGTGGTTTCGACGTAATATGACATACTTACGTAGTTGTACAGCCTAAACTAACCAATAATTGTTTAAATCGACACAAACATACTCTGGACGAATAAAATGTCGCCTTTCCATAAAGCAATGTCTTGGCCAAGAAAAGTGTGTTCGGAAAGTTTTTGCTTCTTTAGATATGATTACTCGTCGACGAAATATTAGATATTTGTACATATTTTCAGTGTAGTGAAATACTGCATAGAAATTCGTCATTATAATAAAAAAAACTTTTACTGACAATACTGTTACTATAAAAAATAATGTTTATTCCATAAGCAGTCTGCAGGCAGAATACGCCCTTCAGCTGCTCGAGATGTTGCTTTGAACAAAAGAGTGTCAGGCACGGTGTGTATTATCTGTGTTCTGAGGGTACGGACCATTTTGTTTTTCAGAGGTTGTATTTGACGTGGTAATCATTCTGGTCCACGATTTCTTAGCACGATTGAGAAATGAGTGTGCGTGAAGTTGTTGCCTGTATGTATGAGTTTTGAAAATGTGCGTTTAGACGCAGCAGCGACTGTAGAAATGGAAGAAGCATTAGTGTATGATTCCAACGCTACTTTGTAGTAAGGTACGAAAATAAGCTGAATAAATGTAATTTAACAGAGATAGCAGTGCTACAATTTCTAAAAGTGTATATATCCTACCGAAGATTGCAGTTTGAACGCGAAATTGAATATATGTTAGTATCAAATGACGGGAATAGTCACTTTCGCATAATATGTGTGCTTAAAGCGAAAAACAAAACGACGAAACAAAAATTGAAAAACTTGTGATAAATTTGCAGTGTAGAAAATGTTAATTTACGGTACCAGAAAATGACATTCCCATGAAAACGTAATAAGAAGTTTAATTGTACTACGGTTTTTGTTATTAGTATAGGGCCCGCTGCGTTCACTTCGAGTTGCTGACTGTGTGTCATCCTGAATAAGTGTACCAGCAGTAAATAGGTTCATGTCGTTACAGGACTAAATAGAAAGATATAAAATTTAAATTATTTTACTCGTCTGTAAAAGTGATTCTCTCTTTCTCTCTCAAAGTCTTGGTTGCTGTTACAGACTGATGTGTATGGTAGTCCAAGATCTAGGTTTCGCCGTAGGAAACATTTATTTAATACTCGTCATTACGACAACATAGACATACTGGTTTATGATTTAGCCGACAGAATCTGTTATTTAGAACATTAGCACCATATTAATCACACATATGTCTACTTGTAAATGATTAAAATAGCAAGATAATTAAGAAAAGTTGATTGGGCGAGTATTCTTGAGCATTGATGTACATATGTCGTACGACAACTATAGTAAGAGGAACAACTTAAATCTTACCACCGTTTTGTGTGTGTGTGTGTGTGTGTGTGTGTGTGTGTGTGTGTGTGTGTGTGTGTGTGCGCGCACGAGTGATTGTAATCTCAGAGCGATTATACTGTCGTTAGATGAAAACTCGCATTACGTTTGGTCTGGGAAAAAGACGGCTCTAAGCACTATGGGACTTAACATCTGAGGTCATCAGTCCCCTAGACTTAGAACTACTTAAACCTAACTAACGTAAGGACGTTACACATATCCATGCCCGAGGCAGAATTCAAACCTGCGACAGTAGCGGTCGCGCGGTTCCGCACTGAAGCGCCTAGAACCGCTCGGCCACAGCAGCCGGCCTTGGTCTGAGACTTAAGATATAGGGACTTAATATATATATTCCTCTGTTAGTATGTTAGCTCTGTAACGAGGTGATACACTCCCAGTATTATACAGTATCTACGAAATTTTAAGAAAAAGAATGTCAACTTTATTTAGAATTTTGGTCTTCTGAGGCTTCATTGCATTCATATAAAAAAAGAAAGCATTGAAGTGATTCCATATGGTATTCATTGCAACCCGAATAGGAATACAATATCAGCCTTTGGTAGTATATTTATGATTTATCTTATTGCGATGACAAATGTCAGCAGATAATTCATATCTACGTTTTAATATTCCACAATATTACAGTAACTGTGATCGATCATTTACAACCGTGTGTTGGAATTCAGCGACCTTCCTGTCTACATAAAATATGGCTTCCTTTGCTAACAGGTGTGGGCCATAAAGGAGGAATTATTTGAGCCAAGATTAGCAGTAGGGCCCAGCAGCCTCAAGATGATACAGCTGGGAAGAGTACCCCTTCGTCAATATCTAGGAGCGTTCTGGGAACGCCTGCGAGAATCAGTCACAACGTTACGTTCGGACAGATAACTCGGCAGGCAAGGCTTTTATAATGAAGTACCGTTTGTTTTTTCTCCTTCATCTTTGTCGGATAGTAAAATATAACATGCAGATAAGAATCACGTTTATTGATACGACTGTAAAAAGTTGTTATATACAAGTTCAGATAGCGTTTACGTAAGATACATGTTCATTCCAACTGAAACTACGTTTAGCTAAAGTTTGGTTTAATATGCATAACAATCCATGAGAAGCATCGTGACTAGCGTTGTTGAATCGACGCTGTCATTACCAGAGCAGTAATAGTCACGACTGAGAAGAAATTTACAGTGGGACAATATCTGACTCACTGCAACAGCTTTCTTGATAATGTTTCTCGGGATAGTCTCCTTCGTACATTATCATTGTTTCAGTGTCTGTTCTGGATTCAGTAACAGCCGTAAAATATCAACGCCTATTTCCTGTGAAAACATAACATAATGAATGAAAGTGTATGCCATTTCTTATAACAGCATAAAAACTATTTTTGAGGAATCTTCTGGAAACGAAATGTTCCCTACCGAGCTGATACGTTGTTTTAAGTCTTGAATGAATAATGAATCAAATGATGCAGTGTAGCAACACAGGGGAAATCATTGAAAAAATATATAATTCAAAAGTATAGGGAAAGAACTGTAAACAGAATGATTAAAAGTTTGTTTGTTACACTTTTACCTGGCTGATTGTCAAAAGCAAAGCTATCACATGAGTATCGAGAATTTCGCAGAAGTTACGTTGATTTCAGTGTTAATTATGTAATTATGCAATACAGAACGTCGTTCATTTTTGAAATCATTGCTTGATTTTAGCAATTAACGAGAGAACTGTAACCATTCGTTCCACTTTTCACAGCGTCCTTCCATCCGTAATGGACTGTGATGTTGCGTTAGAAGCTCAGCACGTCAGAGGTAAGTCTAAGTTGCCGGCCCCGGACAGAATTCGTAAATTCCGGGCATTTCGGTCCAGTCGGATTATTTTCGCGGATACATGGCGGGGCGGAACGGCAACACGTTTGCAATCATGGATTGTCGGCGGCTTCTCATTATTCTCAATAAAGAAGCAGGGAAGATATGTGTATAGGAGAGAATCTAAGTGTCCTTCCCGCTGGTTTTTTTTTTTTCTAAGCAAAACGAAGGGCACTACGTATACCCCAGTCCACATTTAATCAATTGCTATTCCTTAAGACGGCATAACAGTTACAGAACTTACAATTTTACAGAGCGCGTGGATTTGTATCACGAAGAATTTTAAAATGGTTCCAGGCAGGCGTACACTATTGCATCTGATGAGCAGTTCATCAACTTTTATCTCTTGCACTCTATTACAATACGATCTTACAGATGCTCAAACACTCTCTAGGCATTCCTATTTTGGTCTGGCACATATTGTTCACAGACATAAATAAAATTAGCTTTAATCTCTAAAGTTTCCCCTTGGTTATAAAAGATATAGCTTCTGATACATTCCCATTTAACAACTATCTGTGGAGAATTAAAAGTTTTTTAAAAATTAAGATGCTCAGTTGGGAGAGTGAAAAATGTGGAGGAATTTCATTCTGTTCTTTGCGTGATTAATCCCAGTCTCCGCCTATATAGAAAACACTAGGTTTCCTTTTACTGTTTCTCAACAATTAAACATATATGTTTCTTTTTAACTCAATGCCGTGTCAGCACTAGGTGGTAGAACAATATACTTAAGCGCGGGATCGTATGTGCGACCACTACCCTGGTTTAGAATTTCGCTGGTGTCTGTTAAACACCTCCGTTTCCATCCAGACCTGATCTGATCGAATAGCAGTCCAATATTTATTATTAACAAGACCGTGAACCTAATGGGGCTGGTAATCGGAATTGTCTGCTACGGAAGTTGTTACTTTCCAGTTAACACGCGATCTAGTGTTAATACTGAATGACTGGTAATGAGAAACACCAACACAGTTTTACTAATTACGAACTTCGTCATACATATCTAATTACGGCTGATCTCAGCACAGGCTTTCTTCATTTGCCATTATCGTCACACGCTAATCCATCACTGCATCCAACACTGCAATCCAAGGTTAGGCCGGCGTGGGAGACGCGAAACCAAATATCGGCACTGGTAACGTCACTGATCACCTTCATAGTGATACTTCATCACTTTGCCGGTGTTAATCTATTATTTAGGGGTCTAACCACCCTTGTCAGTTAAAGACCCTATTTCAACAATGGCCTCCACACACACATCACTCCCGCCAACCACTCTGGCGCAACTCGACACTCGCTCTCGCAACACGTCACAATCGATTATTCGCCCTATCGACCTCTGCCGAGTGCAAAGTTATAGTAAGGGCCTACGGACCCCTTACATGGCCCTAATGATTTTAGGCGAATATCAGGACGATTTTGTGTTAAACCAATGACCGATTTCCTTCGCCTTTCTTCTGCAAGGAAATTATGTTCCGATGTTTCGATATTGTCTACAAAACGATAAATCGGACCTTCAGTAGTGAAGATGTGCTATTACGGACTAAAACAAAGGTTGTGGGACGACCTGGCAGGGTCTCTGCTGAGGCATCGCACCAGTTTTGTGCCGGAATGATATAATGATGTCTAGTAACCCTTTCATTGGAGCAGCGAGTCCTCGGCATTAGGATTGACGACATCGTCGCCTCGTTCGGTTCCCGATTCGTTTCCATCACGCTCTCGCTTTCGGAGAACACAGGGAAAGTGAAAGTTTATTAAGCCATGCTGTAAGCCACTAAGCCACGGTGAGACCGGCGTGACCAGACAAAGGCAGCAGCGCTGGTCGCCCGTGACAAATAAAAAGGACGGCCTCGTAATTGGGCGAGCGCGCATCAGCCTAGCAAAGTGGCCAGGCGGAGTACGCTGAAGGCGGGCAGCCGCCGAAAACACCGAAACTGGCGCAGCTGTCGCCGAGGCGGAGAAAGCTGGGCTTCTTTTTACGAGCAGTCGGCGGGCGCGCCGACGTCTGGGCTCGTGGTCGTTCGTGGTCGCCCCCAGCGCGTGCGCGACTGCCAAGGGCGCACCAAGAGGCCGAGCCAGCGAAATCGCAGTCCCCTACGTGACTGCGGTGTTCCAACAACTGCAAGAACAATAACCCAAAAGATTTAAAACAAAATCTCCAGAATTCCTAGATTCTCAGCACAAACGTCATGGAACCTATGTACGATGCTGTGACTGACTCTCTCCAGATCCGTCCCATGTCGGTCACATCTTGACCTGTGGAACTTTGCACTCCATGTGTCACCATACTATAGTTATTTTCCATGTTTCCATTTCGATTCATATGCTGTGTGGGGAAGAAAATAGCGTGCCTGTGTGTAAGCTCTATCGCCTCTATTTTGTTTCCCGGGAATTTAATGGTTCTATGAAGCAGAAAATAAATTTCATGGTTCTCCTTGGAATCTGCGCTCTCTAAATTATAGCAAGAAGGGTTTTGCGTTATGAATGACGAACTTTTTGTAGAGTTTATACTAGTATTTGTTTAGAATCTCTGGGCGTTCTCGAACAGAGTGAATGAAACAGTAACGACGCATCCATCGCTTTCCTGAATTTTCGATAGTCCAAACTGGCGTGCTTCCCATGTTCCTAACAATACTTATGAATAGGCTTGACCAAAATTAAGTGAGCGATCTCCTTCGTGGACGATTTACATTTCTTTGTAGGTCTTCCAGTCAACTTAAGTCTGCTTCTGGCTATCCTAATAGTAGATTTACCGTAAATGACTGCTCATAATCCGTAGCTATGTGACAGTGATGATTGATTTCGATGATTGATCCCCAGTGATGTTCATCAACAAGATGAAAGTTCTTCCTAGTTCTTCTATGTGTACATTACATTTAGCATTTAGTTATGTTAAGGATCAACTGCCAGTCTTTGTCCTAAAGGAAATCGTCTAGATGAACACTTTGGCGGAGTTATCCTCACATTAACAACGCAGAACATTTTTTGTGAATAAAGCCGTCTTATATATATATATATATATATATATATATATATATATATATATATATATATAATTTCTAACGTCGTTTATTTAGTGAACTACACAGCTTTATTCACGAAACATCCACGACGTAAGCAGATTCATTAGGGAATTTTATTTCTTTTTTTACTACCGGGACGTGTAACTTTCAACACACATGCCACCAATACGTAAGACATAGGAGACGTCGAAATTATGTGATACCTACGTTAATAGGATCAGATGAGAATTTTTATAACCAAACAATATGATATATCACTTTGCGTGATTACAAAAATTGCTCTGGTTGATGACAGGTGCACGTAAATCTTTGTTTTTTTTTTTTTTTAAATGTAAGAACTTTCTTCGCAGTTGCAAAAACTGAAAAAAACGTCTAAAATACCTTTTTTTTGCCTATAAACATGCGGAGATTCGCTACATCATGGACTGCCTCAAAGTTTCACTCATCCTCGGATTGTATCAAATGCTTTTTCAGGTTCCCACGACACTCTGGTGAATGTAGATTGTGTGCACCAGTTCTCTTAGGTAACCCCATACACAATAATCCAAAGGGCTGCGGTATGGGAAACGTGCAGATTACGAAATTGGTCTTCAGGTAACTATCCATATGTCATGAGAGATATCATTCGGTGTATCTCCAACACTGCGACTGAAGTCTGCTTGAACGCTATCATGTATAAACCACATGCTTCCTCTTGCTTTAAGAGTTGCTTCCTGTAGCAAGTCGGGAAGAGTTCTTTCAATAAAGTGCTTCTAGACGGCCCCTCTAACTTATGTCGGATTCTGTGGCTCAGTGAGAGCCATACTTCAGATACCTAAGTCTGGGGTTCAAACAATATTCGGTCCTAGGATTTTTATCTGTAACTTCTCACTTCTTTCACTTCTGACTATATTTGGAAGCCGAGTTGCACCGTTTTCGAACTCCACTTTAATCTTTAGGTCCTCCTACAACTGGCTGGTGAAGCCAGTTGAGAAGTTGGAGGAGTGCAATGGTATAGCACTTCCAACAGGACCATGCCTAGTAAAGTACCGTGCAGTTGAAGCCGACTTTTGAGCTGCTGACAGCTTTACTATTTACTTTTTCCTCATCAGACAGTTACGTAGAATTCCATCCCACGCATTAAGCGTAAACTGCTGGTGTCGTAACGTGAGGACTTTCATCCGCACAAAACAACTGTTGGGAAAAATTTTCTATTCCATGTCTTTCTGATCTGATGGGTAAACAAGGATGAAGATAAAAACAACGGAATACTGATTTGTGCAACAAAGAATCAGTGAAAATTCTCTTGTGGTACTGAAAGTCAGGCGAAATACCGGGTGATCCTGAAAGAAAGAACAGATTTCAATTGTTTATTCCAGACAAATTGTAAAAGACAGAAATACATTGTGCACGTCACTGGATACAGGAAAGTTCAAAGTTTTGCCACCGGTGCGCCGTTTGTCTGTAACAACATGGCGACTTCACCAAACGAGAAATCATTTTGTATGTCGAAATTTGCGCGAAGTCAATCCATTGTTAAAGTGCGACGTGGATTCCGGCGTCGGTTCAGCTAGGAGTCTGCACAAGCAGATTTATGACTGACTTACACAATTATGGGAAGTTGGTGCATCTGCAAATGGAAGAGCACTGATCGGTCACCGACGCCTAATGAAAATGTCGAGCGTATCGGAAATGCGTTCACACGGAGCTCTCAGAAGTCTACAAGACATGCAGGCAGTTTCCAAGTTTATCGTGCAACGCATGGTGCTCGTGTTGAGTGAATGGTATAGTGTCTGTGCGAACATAAAACTTTGAACATACCTCTATCGATTGAAACGTGCAGTGTGATTCTTTTTCCTTTATACAGTTCCTCTGTAATGAGCAACTGAAATCTGCTCTTACTTTTTGAGTCACACGCGACATGAGCTGCCCGTCAAACGCCCTCCACGCAGCTCTACGAAGTGTATGAAGTTCTGCGACGGAGTGTGTAGTGCTGGCACTGAGCTGCTCGACAGCTTGCGAAATATATTCTTCCTGATCAGGCGCACGAGCGGATAGCGTTTACTTCAGCGCACCATTTGTAGTGCTATGGAATCTGTTTCAGCATTCGTGGTGCCCGAAACACCCGTAAATTAGTGCAACACAATACTCGCAATAACTTTTCGCGAAGATGTCATACTGCTTACCCATATCGTAGCTACTGAAAGGACTTCACTGCAACTCGAGCGGCGGACATTGTCATACGCCACTACCTTGCTCGTGAGCTATAAACAACTACCTTGAATCACGACATTTCCGTGTTACTCATTCGGATCACTGTCGACTACGCATCGATAAAAATGCGTCACGCGCTGCATAATAGACGTCAACCGATGCGGAATGTTCTAAACCCCATGATGGACGGCTGTAAACAGTATCCTTCTAGTTCTAAACTGGAATTGGGTACAAAGCGTATGGTTTAGCTCTAGCGTTAATCGTTGCATTTATGGCGAACGATCTACATAATATCCGCAATCCATTTGGATAGGAAGGTGCAGCAGGTTTCTTCAGTCAATTTCGGGTGCAGGATCATTCGCAACAAGGACAATGTACCGTGGTACACGCAGCGCAAATAGCACGCCAGATAGGACGGAACGTGGAAAACATTAACCTTAAACAAGTGTGCGAGGCACTGCAGCGAATGAAGGTATCAACTACCCACCCAATTTTCTGAGTCTCTTTCGAAGTATCTAGACCATACGTTTAATGAGCGATGGTCTTGTAGGATGTCCTATCCGTTCACGTGACTTTAATCCCAGAGATTTCTGGCTGCGACATTTACAAACATTGGTGTTGTCCATGGCTACCGACAATGTGGAATCTTTTGACGGCTGAAAAATGTGTTGGAATGGCAGGTAACCATATGGAACATATCATGTTACGTCAACAGAAAGACGGGTTTCGTGGGAAAGAATGGCCCAAGACCCAAGAAAGTTTATTATTTTCTGGACGTTAGTTATTACTGCACAGTACTAGAAAATAAAGTTCTACTATCTGCTACAAGAATATGGGACACTTTTTTAAGTATACAAATCACCATCGAATGGACACTTTCCTACCATCACACTCCAAAGGAGATTTCCCTATTTAATCATAATTATCGACCTAATGTGGTCTGTATGCAATCCCCCTACCCCTGCTCTCCCCCCTCCCATCCTCTCCACTCCCCAACCCTCCCTGCAAACACATCCTTGTCTGCCTAAATCCAGAGATAAGTATTAGAAGTAGCTTGTAAATAACAGACGTACCAACTTGTTTTGGCGTTCTGAGAGCCAAGTAGGCAACAAGGTCTCTCCCTGAAACATTTATACAACATTAAACCTCTAGCATACTTCGTAGCCCTAACCATTATAATGCTATGCAAACACATCCTTGTCTGCCTAAATCCAGAGATAAGTATTAGAAGTAGCTTGTAAATAACAGACGTACCAACTTGTTTTGGCGTTCTGAGAGCCAAGTAGGCAACAAGGTCTCTCCCTGAAACATTTATACAACATTAAACCTCTAGCATACTTCGTAGCCCTGACCATTATAATGCTATGTAACGATGATCTGTTTGTGGGTTGTTCCGACAGTCATTCGTAGTGAGTGTGGCATGTGCGTCGGCAAGGGGTGCTGTCCTGGTCATGACGTCTGTCAGTGTTCAGCCATTGGCTGTAGAAGGTTTTCTAAGACCTTTATCAGTGGGCCTCGTATGATCAGACGCATGTATGTTATTTTAGTGGTATACATCTCGCAAACAATAGAATAAAATAATGTAGCACTTACTCAAAATTTATGAAAGCTCTTTAAAGTGTTATTAAGTCATGTTTTGTTGGTAGAAATATAATGGACACAAAGTATCGAGCGAAAACAGGTTCGCAGCGGTACAGGCAGCAAAAAACCGGCTCTTCGTACGAGTAACCCAAGTGAGTAGAGCAGCTTTGTCGCTCTTACGGTAACAAAGGAACCGAGGCGGAAAGATCGCTGGTATTTGGTCACAGTTCCGCCTGTCGTGTTGTGAGGAAATTCGGCAGTAACGGTTTTCCAAATTAGGCCCACCGCACAACTTCCAAATTCTTGCTGAGCACTTAGTAGAACGCTGACTTCGGTGTCGAAATCTCTCGAGGCAGATAGCGTAATCCTAGCCACACAGTCGACTGAAATCCATTGTGTTTTACCACTTCCGAAGAACATGACTCACAGTTCGAAAGAATAGCGAATTTCTCGTCCCAAAATGGGATATAGACTGGTTTCGATGCTAGATGTCGTGTTGTTCGTTTCAGAGCAATTAATTCCCATGAGTAGTCCTCCATTAGTACACTAGAGGAGATGAACGCTTCAGCTGCATACTGAGGCAGCCACAGGCTGAAAAGTAATGTGGTGTTACTTTTAATCTACGTAATGTAGTTAAGTTTTTATGTAAGTTTTAAAGTAATTTTGACAGCTTTGTTCTTGTACATTGTTTCTTGATCTATAGGTGTATTGAGAAAGACTTGGTCGAAAACGCTTTATCCAAAACACAATACATGTGAGCGCTGACTTTTAACCTCTGTAGTTCTGTGAGAAGAGCTGTGGTTGTATTCTTGATAGCAACTACTGTCTGTTCCTCCCCCTTTCAGCTCTCTCTCTCTCTCTTTTGCTTTCTCTCTGACAGGTGACGAAGCGTAAATAGCTGTTACAAACACCATTAGAAGTTATTTTTAATCACTGCATCACTGCGTTTATTACTGCCCCGCTAGTTACAGATTCTAATATCACAACAAACAATGGTAGTGCAAAAACTGAGCTCTGTTCTTAGAAAACCTGAAACAGACGGCAAGTAGGAAAACTTTGGGTTTTCTTATTTAACTGTTAAGGTACTTTCCTTTGATTCAAAATAGAAGTTGTTTGTGTTGAACTACGCTGAAGGCTTTGGATTAGTACATCGATGTACAGTGATAGAAGTCAAATAAATATTCACTAATGCCTAGCTTGTATGAGAAAAATGCTGCATCTTTTTTATGAACTTTAGCGAAAGCAATTGTACCTCTAATGCAGGAATCACAACACTTTACAATGTGTTATTATCGTGACACCGAAGTATGATTCTCATGACGAAATTCAGATTCCTACCTTAGCCGAAATCGGGCATTGAAATAAATTAACAGCGTCAGGTGAAAATTTTTTACCAGACCGGGACTCGAACCAGATTTTCCACTTTGCGCGAGTGGTCACCTTAGTAGCTTCAGCTATCAGAGCACACTTGACGTCCAACCCAAATTCCTAACTTGCCGCACGGTACACACGTAGCTTCCCCTGTCCTATACCTTCACTGCTCGCACCCTCATGCTGATTCCCGCAAGAGGTCGGACGAAGACTGCATCTCCAGTGGATGATCATTAATTGCCGTCGAGGCGTAACAAACACACACACACACACACACACACACACACACACACACACACACACACGAAATCGAAAATAGTAAAACGACAGTCAGAATTTTGAGGGATGGAGGAGTAAGATTTACAATTGTGCAAGTTTTGTGTTTGTATATCCGTTCTGTAACCACCATCTGTGGAATTGTTATATTTATTTTGTGATTCTGTATGGTCATTTTATTACTCCTGAACCAAATATTTCTAAGTGCATAAAATTCAATATTGAATTGAAAATTTTAAATTATTGTAATTAATGTAATATTTTGCGTGAGAGGTGAACTTCTATATTCATCGATAGATTGCTGTGTGAAGCGGTAACGAAGGAATCGGAAGAGGAGAGCCTGGGTATTGTCATGTTTAAGGGTATGCTTTGGCAGGAACCTGTAAGTCAGACGAGGAGCACCGACATTTATATTGTTGCTTTTCATTAATATTTGGCTGGTTATTTCCCAATATGTCTCGATTCACGAGGTTGTGGTTGGGCAGCAACCTAAGAGCACAGCCTAAATTGCTACGAGTGAAACGAGCAGTAATGACCGTTATATTCTTGCTTGTCACAGATATGTAGATTTCTTTTCTAAATATGTCGCTATTTGCGAAGGTCCACCCACACACACACCTTACTTCAATAAAACCTGATGTGACCACGGAAAATGATAGCGGTCGACGAATGTCCTGGATAAGAATACGTCATTTTGACGTCACTTCCCAGTAAGCACTGAGTGAAACTAAGTTCTCCGAACACGATAGCAGTCGACAAATGTGAAGTTAAAGTGTAAATCTACTGAAGTATTTTTTGTTATTGACTGTCATCCGTCAAAGTAATTTGGCAGTCGTGGTGTTCGGACAGCGGAGGAGTGCTTTACAATGTGCACTGCTTCTGACACAGTGCTTACTGTCGAATAAGAATATAAATGTGCGGAGTGAAGTATTTCTGGTTATAAACTAATATATAGGGAGCTAATATCAAAAGTATTAATTTCGATACACTTTCTACTGCATTGCTATGAAAGTGATCAATTTCTAGACGACAGTTACAGCGTCAGACCTTTTATAAGGGCTACATTAGTTATGGTTTATGGGACGCCAACGTAGGATAACGTTACACATTATTCCCACAGCTATGGTTTTCTCCATCAGACATAGTGTCTGCCAGGAAGCTCTCCTCTCTGATATCCGTTTCTTTAAAAAAGTTGTTTTCCAAAGAGTTCTTTTTTGGCGAACTTACATCTAAAGTGCGTCTTCTAGTTGTTGTTACCTAAAGCGCGTAATTTTATTCCTGGATTTTTTAAATCATTCTTTTGGTAAGAGGGCTCCGGATTGTAGCGTGTAACATGACTGGATGTAAGACAACTTTGACGATGGCTGCAGAAAACAGGCTTCAGATTCAATGTATACAAGAATGAAAGGTGTGTACTATGGTAATTGTATTGACACCGGTAATGTGCGACGCTGGCTCGTTCGTGCTCGTAATGCACGAAACGGTGGTGGTAACCTCAACTCGTGTCACAGAGCTCGGCGTGGACGACGGAATACGGCAACTGACGAGACGCATGGGAATTGAGTTGCTCAACTCACTGGAGAAAATCGTCTGATAACACTGTCACAGCCCACATGTGATAGGTCACGATAGCGTGTTCAGGCCACCTCTGCAAAACTGTGGTACAGAAAACTGCGCACGGGAGGGCGCCTCGAACGCTCACTCCTGGCTAGGACTGTTGAATATCGCACATTCGAAACATCGGTACTTAAGAAATACCATTAACTGACTTCGATATATAGAAAAACATTATAGATGTATTTACGGAAAGAATATCAATGTACTGGCCAAAAAAAAAGAAAAAAATGGTGCACATTGTAAATATACTGCCAGTTTTAGAGCTGAAAGGAAAACGATGCACATTAGTGCTTGGTGATAACCATTTTGTTAACAGTGGCAACTGCGTGTAAGTGGCACAATAAAAGGTGTCCGAAGGGTCCGTCGTTGAGTTTCGTCACATATCGGATTTGTCCGGAAGACTCCACGTCGCCAACTCCACGAACTTGTAGTTGCAGTGTCAAAATCGTGGTGGGTGAAGTTAAACGTCAGTCAGCAGTGAGCGTTCGTGGCACCCGCCGTGCGCAGTTTTGCAGTGGTGGCCTGAACACGCTATCGTGACACATCACATGTGAGCTGTGACAGTGTTATCAGACGATTTTCCGTTGGTAGCGCCGATTACGTCAGCCTTTCCCCTCACACGTCTCCATCCAACGCAAAGACCAGTCTTGTCATTTAGATTTTTGTTCATCAGTTTCAGCAACCATTTTTGAAGAATGCCGATTTGTTAGTTAGTTGCGGCCGGCCGGGGTGGCCGAGCGGTTCTAGGCGCTACAGTCTGGAACCGCGCGACCGCTACGGTCACAGGTTAGAATCCTGCCTCAGGCATGGATGTGTGTGATGTGCTTAGGTTAGTTAGGTTTACGTAGTTCTGAGTTCTAGGGGACTGATGACCCTAGCAGTCCCATAGTGCTCAGAGTCATTTGAACCTTTTTTTAGTTAGTTGCGTTCAAAATCGTTTTTTAACGCAACTGGTGTGCTGTTTCTCCGCATTGGATACCTTGCTATTGTATTTAAATTGTATTTGGAGAACTTTGTTCGTCACCACGGTGGCTATGTTGAGAAATAAACATGTATACATGAAGAATAAAGAAGTAGAGTGTTAGCAACGTTTAAAAAGTTTGAAGAGTTATCACGAGAAGATTAGGAGGCATTACTTTTCAGCACGTCCTCGTACTATTCCAGAGCTTTGTGAATATCAGTAATTGCTGCAGTACGAGTGAGTGTTGACATTCTATGAACTCTGGGAACAGTCAAAATTTTGTGTTTTGAGGTATTTCAAGATTATATGTTAAAACTCTATTGCTCATTTCATTATGAATGAATCCGGTTTCCTACATTTCTCATTCTTTTTGGTCAAATTACTGCAGTTTGAAAGATCAGATATTTTTAATTATTAATTTTTTTTGCGCGAGCGTAACCATTTCTAGGCAGAAGTAATATTACGGCGGCGCCTATTTCGTTACAGATCCAGTGTGTTGTTGTTTTGCACGTCACTGTTTCTCTGTAATATAATTCTGGCTCAAATGGCGCTGAGCACTATGCGATTTAACTTATCAGTCCCCTAGAACTTAGAACTACTTAAACCTAACTAACCTAAGGACATCACACACATCCATGCGCGAGGCAGGATTCGAACCTGCGACCGTAGCGGTCGCTCGGCTTCAGACTGTAGCACCTAGAACAGCACGGCCACTGCGGCCGGCAATCTAATTCTGACAGATTGATATTGGCTACGTTTTGGAGACAATTATGAGTGAGAAGTGATGTTAGAGCAGGATTAGTTATAATTAAATTTTATGTCTGACTCAGTGGACCAGTTTACTGAAAGGCATAAAGCGATTTTCTGTAAATAAAGCGAGACTAGTGATGGTAAAGTTTATGTACTAACAGCGAAATGGAGAGATGTGATTAGGTCCGCCACGAAGATGTATTTGCTAGCGCTTTTCGCAGAAATTAAAGAAATGTATTCCGTAATGAGTCGTGATGTGCGTCAGCCGTCGTTGCACGGTACTGTCGCGCAGGCTCTGCACTGACGTGTCATTGTCAGTGCAGCAGTGAAGGACTGCACTTGTCGAGAGCGCCGAACGCCGGTGAATGGAGCGGCCGCCTAAGCGGCTTACACCGTCGCGGGGGGTCCGGCTCCGCTTGCGCCGCCGCCGCCGCCGCCCGCTCACTGCCGTGCTCTCGCTTGCCTCAAGAGTGTCGCTGGCAGGCGCCGGCGAGCCGCATCTGACACAAGGGCACGTCTGCATAAATGCTCCACAAGCAACCTTGTGGTACCTGGCGGAGGGTACCTTTGTACCATTACTACTTATTTCCTCTCCAGTTCAAATCGCAAATAAAGCGAGGGAAAAACGACTGGCTCTGGGCCTCCGTACGAGATATGATCTCTCTAATCTTATCTTCGTCGTCCTTAACGTCAAATGTACGTTCGCGGCAGTAGAGTAGTTTTGCAAACAGCCTCAAATGCCAGTTCTCTAAATTTTCTCAATAGTGCTCTTCGACAAGAACCTCGCCTTCCTTCTAGTGATTGCCATTTGAGTTCTCTAAGCGTCTCCGTAATACTTCCCTGCTGTTCCAACCTATCGGCAAGAAATCTAGCAGCGCTTCTCTGAATTTCTTCGATGTGTTCCTTCGGATGCCAAACACTCGAACAGTACTCAAGAACAGGTCGCCCTGGTATCCTATAAGCGGTGTCCTGTACAGATGAACCAAACTTTCTAGAATTCTCCCACTGAACCGAAGTCGACCATTCGCCTTCCGTGCTACAGTCCTTAGGTACTCAATCCAATTCGTATTACTTTGCAACGTTAGCCCCAGATATTTAATCGACGTGACTGTGTCAAGCTGCACGCAACAAATACTGTATTCGAACATCACGGGTTTGTTTTTCACATTCATCTGCATTACAGGGGGTAGGACGTCAATCGGGCCGACTTGGAGCAGGAGAGGCACCACACGACATTTTAATTTCCACTGTCTATACTTTTACAAATATATTCATAAAACTTTGTCAACACGACCAGGAAGGATTTTGTATTCAAACTCGTAGCAATGTAAGTTCAAAAATATAACAAAATAATTTTTTTTACGTGTGAAATTTCATCATTTTTTCACTTACTATTGGCTGCATTTGTTGCTATATGTAGACTTTTCTTCACAAGTAAGAGACATTCTTCGATGAATTTTGCACAGCATAGAAACCATACTTACAGGTGTATGAAACTCTAGAATTCATTTATTTAGTGAAAAAATGAGCGGTTACATTTTAAACTTCATGATTAGAAAAAAAACTCAAATTTTATGGTTAATTATCTCAATTTTTAGCACAGTTTTTAATAGATTTGGAAAATTCTAGAGTTTCATACACCTGTAAGTATGGTTTGTATGCTGTGCAAAATTCATCGAAGAATCTCCCTTACTTATGAAGGAAAGTGTACCTGTAGCAACGAATGCAGCCAATAGTAAGTGAAAAAATGATGACATTTCACATGTAAAAAAACTATTTTGGAATATTTTTGAACTTCCACTGCTATGAGCGTGAATCCTGAACCCTTCCTGGTCATGCTGACAAAGTTTTATTTGTAAAAGTATAGACAGTGGAAATTAAAATGTCCTGTGGTGCCTCTCCTGCTGCAGTCGGCCAGTTTGACGTCCTACCCCCCTTAACGTACGTTTTTCTGCATTTAGATCTAGCTGCCATTCGTGGTACCACCAAAAAATTTGCCCAAGCCGTATCCTCCCAGAGTAACTCAACGATGACACTTTCCTATACACCATAGCATCGTCAGCAAACAGCCGCAGACTACTGCTTACCCTGTTCGCCAGACCCTTTCTTTATACAGAAAATAACAGCGGTTCTACCACATTCCCCATGGGCTCACATGACGAAACCCTTGTCCAGGCGCTGCTCATAGTTTCGATAGTGGAAAACGCTGCGACATTTATCGATCGGAACTAACCTAAACCTCGGGCTACGCTACAGATCTGGTGGTACCGCAGCCATCATTTCAGACTGTCAGAGCAATATCACACTCTAGCCAAATGTTTGTGTACTGTATCTTCTTTCCGTCTCGTAATCAAATACTATCGTTGGAGTCACAAACGACGACGGCCGAGTTTAGTTCTTTGACAGCCAGTGGACGTTCAGTAGTGTTCTGACCGCTGTACTCTGACTGTTGTATGCAATGTGAGCATTGTACGTGATCGTACAGAATTATTTAGTGAATACTTATTCCAGTTGTTGCTAGTTGTCATGGCTAATTGTTGTGGTAAGCGTAAAATTGTGCACAAGCAAGCGACAGGCTAATCTGCGGGGTAGACGCTTTCATCAAGCGTGAAGCACGTGCCTGCGCGACTCTCGCTTAGGACCGGCAACAATGCAGCCCCCGTCTTTCTCTCGAGCGGACATCGTTCGTGGGTCGTACTACAAGTAACATCAAAAGCTGACTCCGAGATAAAATCTATAGGGAGCTTATTTATCACCTGACATCTTATTTCCCAACAATTTACCGCAATTAATCGTATTAAAAGACGCGTCTTGGAGAGATCTTTAACGCGGCATATGTTAGCTTCGCTACACGCTTAATGTTTTTCGTGTTTTCATTTCTACACTTGGGAAGTTTGTTTGATGTGCTCAAACCACGGCGTTTGAGTTCGCGTGACGGAACAGTAATGTTTCCGTGACGTCACAGGTCTTATGTCGTGACTGATTGACATCAGCAACCACCATGTCAATTTACATACCGTATTTGTTGTACTATTTGTATTTTGATGCATTTTAAGTGATGTAGCGCATGAAAGATCTCCCCCAAACATGCAGTTTTTAGTACTGTTTCTTATGATAAAATGTCGACAAATTTGACATTTACCAAAACAAGCCATACTATGAATGAGGACGCGGTTTGGAAAATAAATCAGTGACCAAACATGCTACTACTCTTTTTAATGCAGTTACTTTTTTAAGCTAAACTGATAGCTACAACAAAGGAATTTCTTCTTATCACCTATTAATGCGCTTTCGCTTACCTTAACTCATTTGTTTGAAGACGAAATCAGTTCGTCTCCTCTGCATTGCAAAACGGTCTATGAACATTTCATTGAAATTTGGCTGATTTTAGTTCTTTTTCAAGAGAACGTATGCCAAGTGCACAAAATGTGTGGTCACTCATAGTATCACCCATGAACGTTTTCACTCGGTTTAATGTAGAGGAGCAGCGTTCTGTCTCTCCTGTTGTCGCTGGAAAGATTACTATTAGCTGCACAAGTTTAATACTTTCAGGAAATGCTTTTGCCAAATTATTTTCATACAGAAGGTTCAAAGAAATCAAAGCAGCTGATACACATCAATTGAATTTAATTATTCCGGCTGTATAGCACATTCAGTTCATGGCGTAAGTTTGAATATTGTAATTTAAACAAACTGGCAAATGCTTTCAATTCTTTTTCTGGGAAAACAATTTTGTGTTTGAAAAACCATGACGGTTCAAAGAGTTGTGTAACTGACAAGCAGTCATTGAAATTGAATCGATCAGTGATCTGAGTCGTCATGCGGTCGCAGACGTCCCGTGCACACACCATTCTTGATTTAGTGAAACGTCCTGGTTCTTCCTCTTGCCAGTGATCG
The DNA here is from genome assembly GCF_023897955.1 of Schistocerca gregaria. NCBI lineage: Eukaryota > Metazoa > Arthropoda > Insecta > Orthoptera > Acrididae > Schistocerca > Schistocerca gregaria. The sequence goes on from NC_064927.1 coordinate 508,891,568, forward strand.
TCAGTGGCTAGTGGGACCCTAACAGAAGCTGCAAAGTGAGATACGTATTCAACTGTTTCCACTACAGCAGTATTCCTTTTCTGGAGTTGATTGAACAGAATGTCATAATGAGGCATGATTTTATTTACAAAATGTAGCCAGAAGAGGAAATCTTCGTCTTACAGGATACCCTTGAGTCCCAGGGCCTTGTTTATTGTCTTCTGACAATTAGCATCATCACCAATGATTTTTTCCTTGCGCTCAGCAATTCCCTTTTGGTACCTGTGTATAGATGTTACGCTCCGTGATTTGAAAGTCCACTTGGGGGACTGAGGACAGGTAGATTCCGTAGTGCATGCATTTGTGACTATTTTTGGGACCAGTCACTATTGTCAGTAGCATTGTTGTAGAAGCTTCTAAAAATTGTAGATGACGAGTGCTTCATGTAAAGCGACGATTACGCCTCGCATCTACATTCGCCCATTCTACGAGATCGATAGTCCGTATCCTATATCTTCATTCACTCATTCAAGCTCATATGTTACACTTCATGGTGAATTTCAGCAATACTACGTCCTCACGCGCTTGTAAATGTAGATCGAATTTTGCAACCAGTTTGATTTGTTAAGAGGGGACGCTCATGAAATACACACACTATTTAAAAGATGCACCAAATCCACAATATTGAAGGTATGGCGATGAAATTTTGTACCATGCTACACACGAAAGTAACACATTTATTGTTAAGTTCTTTGGATTAGATATATTTAAATTTGGGGGGAATTTAAAAACTTTATTTTCAACGGCTGGTCCCGGCGGAGGTTCGAGTCCTCCCTCGGGCATGGGTGTGTGTGTTTGTCCTTAGGATAATTTAGGTTAAGTAGTGTGTAAGCTTAGGGACTGATGACCTTAGCAGTTAAGTCCCATAAGATTTTACAGCCATTTTTTTTATTTTCAAAGAATAATATACGTACCTCTTTCTCGGAAACTATTCAAGAGATTTCTGCAAAATTTTTGGTGTTTAATCTCTTTGTAAATAGTAGTCTTGGTTTTTTTTGGATATATCGAATAGCAGAATTTTAGTAAGAGTTTAATTATAATCCTGTTAGTATAATATAAAATTCATGCAACATTTACTCTTGGAGCATCTCTTTTTGCTTTTATAGAAATTAGTGTACAAAATTCCGTCGTTTTAGCCGTCATAGGTTATGAGATAACGGTACATAAGCTTTAAAAAATATTTTCGGGAACGCAATTCAAAATTCAACCTAACGTTTTTTCTTCTGTCACTTGTTCAGAAAGCCCCAGATCAGTACTCAGTGTCCTCTTTCACTTCATGTTAGCAGAGTAATTTACGGGCGGTTTCTGATTGGAACAATTTATTAATACATTAAGCAAGCTACATGAATTACACACATAAAGCTTAGTACACGGAATAAAATAAATGATAGCGTCAGTAGTAGATATTCGCACACAAGGGAGGCATAGATTCTAAAATCCCACACCCTCACTAGAATTATGCCTGCAAAAAAGACACACACACACAACAAAAAACTACTTTCTCAGTTCAAAATCTTGCTGTAGCAGATGATGGCGTGCCTTCGTCAGAGATTTTAGCACCATATCTGCCAACATTTGGTCTGAAGGTATGTACTCAACAGTAATTTGTGCTGACTCTGTTTTTTCCCTTATGAAGTGGTGTCTTGTATCTATATGTTTGGTTCGACTCTTATAGCCGGTAGTCTTAGAAAGGTCAATTGCTGCCTTGTTGTCACATAACGGTTTGACAGGGGCTTTTTTGGGGTTTGGTGATATTTCGTTGCGTAGCCTTTGAAGCCGTAGAGCCTCCTGACATGCTGAGGTCTGAGCCATATTTTCTGCCTCAGTTATGGATAAGGCCACTGTTGGCTGTTTCTTACACTGCCGAGATATCACTGCTCCTTGAGATTTAAGGAGACATCCAGTTGTTGGCTTCCTCTCTTCAGAATCTCCACCCCAATCTGCATCACAGTAACCTATTATGTGGCGGTCCTCTGAAGTTTCATATCTTTAGTACCTTTTAGATATCTGATGATGATTCCTTTCACTGCTTTCCAGTGCGGTATGCTTGGATTATTACAAAAACGGTCAACAACTCCTATCGGAAAGGCTAGGTCCGGCGTTGTTCCTAATTTAACATACATTAAACTACCTTTTGCTTCACGATAGGGTATGTTCTTCATAGCTTCTTGCGCTTGTTCTGTTTTCGGACAGATATCATGAGTGATCATCTGATTACCGTCCAATGGTGTACATATTGAGTTACACTCTTTCATACTAAATCTGTCGAGAATTTGTTCCACATAGTGTGTCTGATCCATCCACAAATAACCTTCTTTGCGGTTCCTAGTAATTCGGATGCCTAAACAGTTTGTAACTTCACCAAGATCTTTCAGCTTAAGTTTTTCTCTGAGTTTCTTTTTAAAAGCATCTCTGTCTTGTGAACTGCTACTAAAAATGAGCATATCGTCTACATAAACGGCAATCATTGAAATGTCTGAATCTTGATCTTTTATAACAGACACAAGGATCAGTTGTTGACATTTTGAAGTTTAGATACTATAGTGTACCATCTAATTTCAAGTTCCAGCAGCGACCACCTTGCTTTCAGTCTTTTTACACCGTTATCTTTCACCGTCTTTGTAACTGGATCTACTTCTGGAACTTTCACATAAATCTTTTCATGTGAGTCACCTTGTAAGAAAGCTGTGACGACATCTAAGTGATCAATGTCAAGATTATATTTAGCAGCCATACCAAATAAATACCTTAACGAGTTATATCTTATGACTGGCGCAAATGTTTCATCATAGACGAGGCCTTGCTTCTGAACACAACCTTTTACCACTAGCCGTCCTTTATAGCGTACAATGAGACCTCTCATGTCTTTCTTTCTTTTAAATATGGATATGGCTTTTAATGGCTTTTTGTATGAAGGTAAATCAGCAGACTCCCATGTGTGGCTCTCTTTGAGAGATTGTAATTCGTCTTGTATTGCCTTCAACCAGTTTTCGGCATTGTCTGACATCATCGCTTCTTGTAATGTCGAAGGATCGGAGTCGGTTGACTGTTTACACTGATAAGTTACAAAGTCATGCAGTTTCTTTGGCTTTGGAATTCTCGATGACCTTCCCATCTGCTGCAGTTGCACATTATCATTAACTGGATCGTCTGGACTTGTTTCGTCTTTGCTGCTAGTATTCATTGGACTGTTACTTGGTGTTACACTCTCAGGTTCAGGTTCGATTTCTTCTAATTCAGTTGTAGTTATTCATCTTGCTTCTTCTCTGTCAGTGGGAGAAACAGTCTACTTGGTTCCTTTGACTCAGTTCCCTCCTTACACTGTTTCGAAGTATCTTCATCAAAATCTCACGTTTTTATGATACTCTGACAGGTTCAAAAAGTTTGTATGCTTTTGAATTTTCGCAGTATCCTACCAAAATACACTCAACACTTTTTTTGCCCCATTTTCGTCTGTTGGCTCTTGGAATGTGAGCATATGCCATACTTCTAAATATTATAAGATGCTTAAGATTCGGCTTCTTGTTTGTCTAAGCTTCGCCGGCCGCGGTGGTCTAGCGGTTCTAGGCGCTCAGTCCGGAACCGCGCGACTACTACGGTCGCAGGTTCGAATCCTACCTCGGGCATCGATGTGTGTAATGTCCTTAGGTTAGTTAGGTTTAAGTAGTTCTAAGTTCTAGGGGACTGATGACCACAGATGTTAAGTCCCATAGTGCTAAGAGCCATTTTTTTGTCCAAGCTTCCTCTGGGGTCTTGTTCTTTAGTGCATTAGTCGGGGACCTGTTAATTAAATAAACAACAAGGGAGACTGCTTCTGCCCAGAATTTATTTAGCAAATTTGCTTCAAAGAGGAGACATCTTGCTTTTTCTACTATTGTACGGTTGTAACGCTCAGCCACTAATTTTGTATTGGTGTTTATGGCGCTATAGACCGATGTCGGATTCCTTCCTTTCTGAAAAATGTTACATACTTTCGTGGAGTAGTCATCAGTTAGAGTAAGGAAGTATTTGCCGGCCGCTATGGAAGAGCGGTTCTAGGCGCTTCAGTCAGGAACCGCGCTGCTGCTACGGTCGCAGGTTCGAATCCTGCCTCAGGCATGGATGTGTGTGATGTCCTTGGGTTAGTTAGGTTTAAGTAGTTCTAAGTCTAGGGAACTGATGACCTCAGATGCCAAGTCCCATAGTGCTTAGAGCCATTTCATGTGAACCATTTTGAAGGAAGTATTTGGCTCATCCAATGGATCTAGTTTCCATCGGCCCACACAAATCTGAGTGAACTATCTCGAGGATTTCTGTGGCTCCTGAGCTAGATCGTGGGAAAGGAAGTCTTGTTTACTTTCCCTCTAAGCAAATTGGATAGGGAGTATTTATTGTTCCCTTGTGTGAAATTCCACTAGCCAGGACATTACAAAGTGCGTCCATAGCTTCAGAATGCAGATGACCTAGCCTTTTATGCCACTAGTCTGCACTATTTGCCTGCAATACGGATTTTGCTTCAAAATTTCGATCATATGATTGATCTTGTCGGTACATTCCGTTTGCTAATTACGCACTAGCAACCATAATTTTGCATGCGTCGTAAATACATCCTTGTTTGTCAAATAAAATCGAAGGAACCTTTTTCTACAATTTTATTAACGGACAGTAGATTTGTGTTTAGCTGAAGCACATACAGAATATCCTCTACATTGATTCTAGCTTTCTTCTTATCAGTGAGAACATTTACAAATGAAGATCAATACCTTTTACGGGTAAGTTTTCATTATTTGCTATTAAAACTTGGAGCACGTCAATGCTTTAACACTACTTTCATTACAAGGATATTTAGACATGTGCGCTGCTGCACCTGAGTCTACGTACCATTCTGTCCGTGCACCGTTACCTGCAGCTGCTGTTGTGAGAAACTTCTGTTAGCTGGCTGTCTTGGCTGAAGTTTTTTCGTCGTTTTTCTTCAGAAGCCTGTACTTGTTGCAGTTACAGCACCTGGGACCCTTTTTGAATATTACATCACTCTTTTTCTTGTTGACTCGCAGAGCAGCATCGCCAATCGATTGTTTATTCCAAGCTTCATCGTTTATTTCTTGCAGTAATTTATTTTTCATGGAGTCTCCTGAGATCGGCACATTTGAATTTTCTAAGCTCATAACCAGAGGCTTATATTCGTCTGGTAATCCTGCAAGCAGAATACACCCAATCCATTCTTCTTTAACTTCAAAATTCAAGCCATTTAATTTTTGTGACGTGGAAATTATCTTTGACATATACTCTTCTACTGAAGAACAATTCTCCAGTCTGGTTGACAGTAACGTTTTTAATAGCCCTATCTTTCTGAAGAGACCAGAAACATCGCAGACTTGTTTTAACTTGTCCCACGCTTCTTTTGCTTCAAATGGCTCTGAGCACTATGGGACTTTATATCTGAGATCATCAGTCCCCTAGAACTTAGAACTACTTAAACCTAACTAACCTAATGACATCACACACATCCATACCCGAGGCAGGATTCGAACCTGCGACCGTAGCGGTCGCGTGGTTCCAGACTGTAGCGCCTAGAACCGCTCGGCCTCAACGGCCGGCCACGCTTCTTTTTCTGTAGATGTATGTTGCAAGTGAACATATATCGACGGATGGACGGAGAGTATAATTTTGGCTCTTGCTGTACAAACTTTAGTTGGATCCTGTACTTCACCACTGACGCATCCCCACAATTATTCGTGTTTTAAATATGTTCGCATAGCGAACTACTGGGTAGTGTAGTTTTCTCTTCGCATCAGTTTTTCGATCGTAGGCAATGAATTGGTATTTCCTGCCCCATGAGTTCAGCGATTACGTCGTTCCAAATTACTGCGCGATGCTGCTAATTTTCCCGAGCTGGTGATCTCGTAATTTAAAAAAAAAAAAAAAAAAATACGCCGATTTATAATTCTGGGCCCATAACCTGTTAGCGGAGTAATTTACGGGCGGTTTATAATTGGAACAATTTATTAATACGTTAATTACATACATGAATTACACACACAAAGCTCAATACACGGAACAAAATAAATCATAGCATCCGTATTTGCAGATAGCAACACAAAAAATATTCACTCACCAGGGAGGCATAGATTCTAAAATCCCACACTTCAATGCTTGTGTTCTATATTCTTTTTTATGCTTTCTATCGTTTACCAGGTCTTCAGCTACTTTACAGCTGGAGAGAGGCGCCGTAAATATATTTTTCTCAAGATGTATCGAGGGAAAATTCCTACTTAAAGCCCATTCTCTAATACCATCAACCTCCTTACGTTCCTGTCATTAAATGCAAGAACTGCAAAAATCTGGCTATTGTATCAGATGAAAATGTGGTTTTAGGGCATCCCTTCCATATGAGTGAATTTGCCATGAACACCCTCTTTTTGTTGTTGTTGTTGTTGTCTTCAGTCCTGAGACTGGTTTGATGCAGCTCTCCACGCTACTCTATCCTGTGCAAGCTGCTTCATCTCCCAGTACCTACTGCAACCTACATCCTTCTGAATCTGCTTAGTGTACTCATCTCTCGGTCTCCCTCTACGATTTTTACCCTCCACGCTGCCCTCCAATGCTAAATTTGTGATCCCTTGATGCCTCAGAACATGTCCTACCAACCGATCCCTTCTTCTAGTCAAGTTGTGCCACAAACTTCTCTTCTCCCCAATCCTATTCAATACCTCCTCATTAGTTACGTGATCTATCCACCTTATCTTCAGTATTCTTCTGTAGCACCACATTTCGAAAGCTTCTATTCTCTTCTTGTCCAAACTAGTTATCGTCCATGTTTCACTTCCATACATGGCTACACTCCAAACAAATACTTTCAGAAACGACTTCCTGATACATAAATCTATATTCGATGTTAACAAATTTCTCTTCTTCAGAAACGCTTTCCTTGCCATTGCCAGTCTACATTTTATATCCTCTCTACTTCGACCATCATCAGTTATTTTACTTCCTAAATAGCAAAACTCCTTTACTACTTTAAGTGTCTCATTTCCTAATCTAATTCCCTCAGCATCACCCGATTTAATTTGACTACATTCCATTATCCTCGTTTTGCTTTTGTTGATGTTCATCTTATATCCTCCTTTCAAGACACTGTCCATTCCGTTCAACTGCTCTTCCAAGTCCTTTGCCGTCTCTGACAGAATTACAATGTCATCGGCGAACCTCAAAGTTTTTACTTCGTCTCCATGAATTTTAATACCTACTCCAAATGTTTCTTTTGTTTCCTTTACTGCTTGCTCAATATACAGATTGAATAACATCGGGGAGAGGCTACAACCCTGTCTCACTCCTTTCCCAACCACTGCTTCCCTTTCATGCCCCTCGACTCTTATTACTGCCATCTGGTTTCTGTACAAATTATAAATAGCCTTTCGCTCCCTGTATTTTACCCCTGCCACCTTTAGAATTTGAAAAAGAGTATTCCAGTCAACATTGTCAAAAGCTTTCTCTAAGTCTACAAATGCTAGAAACGTAGGTTTGCCTTTTCTTAATCTTTCTTCTAAGATAAGTCGTAAGGTCAGTATTGCCTCACGTGTTCCAACATTTCGACGGAATCCAAACTGATCCTCCCCGAGGTCTGCATCTACCAGTTTTTCCATTCGTCTGTAAAGAATTCGCGTTAGTATTTTGCAGCCGTGGCTTATTAAACTGATAGTTCGGTAATTTTCACATCTGTCAGCACCTGCTTTCTTTGGGATTGGAATTATTATATTCTTCTTGAAGTCTGAGGGTGTTTCGCCTGTCTCATACATCGTGCTCACCAGCTGGTAGAGTTTTGTCAGGACTGGTTGTCCCAAGGCCGTCAGTAGTTCTAATGGAATGTTGTCTACTCCGGGGGCCTTGTTTCGACTCAGGTCTTTCAGTGCTCTGTCAAACTCTTCACGCAGTATCGTATCTCCCATTTCGTCTTCATCTACATCCTCTTCCATTTCCATAATATTGTCCTCAAGTACATCGCCCTTGTATAAACCTTCTATATACTCCTTCCACCTTTCTGCCTTCCCTTCTTTGCTTAGAACTGGGCTGCCATCTGAGCTCTTGATATTCATACACGTGGTTCTCTTCTCTCCAAAGGTCTCTTTAATTTTCCTGTAGGCAGTATCTATCTTACCCCTAGTGAGATAAGCTTCTACATCCTTACATTTGTCCTCTAGCCATCCCTGTTTAGCCATTTTGCACTTCCTGTCGATCTCATTTTTGAGACGTTTGTATTCCTTTTTGCCTGCTTCATTTACTGCATTTTTATATTTTCTCCTTTCATCAATTAAATTCAATATTTCTTCTGTTACCCAAGGATTTCTAGCAGCCCTCGTCTTTGTACCTACTTTATCCTCTGCTGCCTTCACTACTACATCCCTCAGAGCTACCCATTCTTCTTCTACTGTATTTTTTCCCCCTATTCCTGTCAATTGTTCCCTTATGCTCTCCCTGAAACTCTGTACAACCTCTGGTTCTTTCAGTTTATCCAGGTCCCATCTCCTTAATTTCCCACATTTTTGCAGTTTCTTCAGTTTTAATCTACAGGTCGTAACCAATAGATTGTGGTCAGAGTCCACATCTGCCCCTGGAAATGTCTTACAACTTAAAACCTGGTTCCTAAATCTCTGTCTTACCATTATATAATCTATCTGATACCTTTTAGTATCTCCAGGGTTCTTCCACGTATACAACCTTCTTTCATGATTCTTATTCTTTTTATAAGTTCAGTATAGGTCAGAAACCTGTAAGTGATGTCGACAACATCCAGGGTACAATTTGGAAGCCTCTCCTTGTGAATGTAGGGGCTGTTACCCCTTTCAGCTTGTAGGTATTGAGGTGTAGCTTCAAGAAGTGGGCGTGGCAGGAATGTCGTATCGCACATTTAATTATTTTTCAAGCACTTCGGATGCGGTTACATCTTTGAAACTTTGGGAACTTACTGTCGGTGAGTTCTACTAATAAATAAAAAATAAATTGAAAACTGACATTTTCGGTCAAATTCATGTATTTCCGCCTTTAATACGGCCCTGACCTCCTTACACTGTCATGCGATGGCAGAAACCATGAACCGACAGCAATGTAGTGCTTACATTCCCAGCAAACAGGTAAACGCTATGCAGAAACAAACTGGTATTCCCATTCACTTTTTATTTTTGATCATCTGTATCTTTTTAACGGCGCTTCATATGAACAACGTCAACAACATCAATAACGACACTAAATGTGTCATATCGAAGGCGTAAAACCGTATGTGTACGCAGTTTGCAATATGCTTGGCGATAACTCGTGAACTACCTCATGGACGTAGACGGCAACTTGGTCCGCGGCTGCAGCGGTCTTGAGCAGCAGCTGGCAGTGTCTCGTGCACCAGGAGCACGGCTTTCAGGCCCACTTCGAAGTGTGGACACGTGTAGACTGCAAAGATTAGAGAGTAGAATGCTCCAGACTTTGGGTTTTGTAGATTAATGAGAACTTAAATTGGAAGAAGCATGTTACTGAGCTTCTCAAACATTTAATTTTAGTTACTTTTCCTCTTCGTTTAATTCCTTACCTTGGATACAAACGAATCAGACTCCTGACACGTTTTCGTATTTCCGCTCAATAACTGATCGGTAGTTTGAAGCATGGAAGAAGCGCCAAAAAGTCGATTTTTTTCACCAAATATATGTTAGCGTATATTGTAAATGCGCGTTGTGGGATACAAAAAAGGGAAGAAAAACCGCTCTTATGCCGGCGTAATCGACTTGGAAATATTTGTTAGTTTGAAGAAGGGAACATATTCCACATTCGAGTTCGTTCACCCTCAACGCTGGTGAACATATCTGCTCTTCAGTTGCTTAAAACCTTGTGTTTGCTGTGCCTCATCAGAGTGTTGGTTGGTGTTTAATGTCGGACGTCTGACCTTAGCTAGCCTTCATTAATGGTAAATGAAGAATATTTTTTTATCTGGTAACTGTTCTAGCTGTTGTAAAAGTGTGTTACTCCTCCGTTTCTAATGTGATGTCATATTTTTCTTGTTGTAAGCCTACATTTCCTGACAAAGTATATAGCATGCTGACTGTGAAAATGAAGATAGCATGTTCCCTGTGATGAAATCACGTCACTTTCGCAGCTACACCTGCAGAGGACAAAACTTTAACACCGCCTCAGTGCCCTGTCCCTGTTTCCTTGGACTGGTTGACACTAGGCGATTTACAGAGATATGTTAGTACTTCCCATTGCGAGACCACTCATCTCTTCAGTGTGATCGCAATTTTGGGACTGCGAAAAGCAAAATCAGACCAATAGACAAAATTTAAACACCACAACAATACGTTGTTTTGTTTTAATCGTCAAGGAAGACAGGATTCAATGTTACTCGAATTTCTGCTGAACGTACTCCGGATTTCAGGAACTGGTGGCCAATGTTTTACAAAAACGCAACAAAGTTCCTGGAAACGCCCTCATGTTCTATTTCCAAGTGCAGTTAGTTACAATATTTCTTACCTAAAACTTTTGTTTCCCAAAAGATTCTGTGTATTTCTTATTAATTTAATGAAATATTATCTGCAATAGTCGATGTTATTTATAATAAATAAAGTACGTGCTGGGATTCTTGTTGCACTCGCCAACGACTGGAATCTTTCCCCAATGGCCATAAATCATAACATATTGCCGGTCTATGTGAGAAGTTGAACACAAGTTAGATGCTGAAGTTTTTGATAGTACGAATCTTTGTGTAAAATGTATACACCTATCTCTTCGCTTCACGGGCTGCCTCATGTTTGTATCTTTCCGGTATATACCTTTTTCGGTGATGGTAAGCAACTTCGAAAAAAATCTCTTCATTTCTAATGAAATCACGAAACGAAATCTTGAAATCTATAAGAAGTGCGTTGCGGCAGAATGATAATAGTGAATACAACATCGAGAATATGGTTATTAGGCTTTACCTGTACTCAATATAAAATCGAAAATGAGATGGAGATTCAATAGAGCTAACGAATATGTTCCTCTAATATGTATCTCAGATTGGTGTACAGCGTTATGTCGTGTTTCTCTACCAGCAGTTCTCTGTTCAAGACATCGACGAGTCTAGAATCCTCTATGCGATTTCCTCCGCTGTTCTCCGACAATCGCTAACAGAGTTAACGGAGCTATTTTACTTGCGTCCATTGTCGTAAAGAAACTGTCGATTTGCTCGCCAGATGCAGCCAAGAACTGCCGCCGGTCAGCGCTGCGGTCGCAATTGACGCTGAGGAGCACTTTGTGTTCCGTGAGATGTTGCAGAGCGTGCAGCGGCCACGTCTGGCGCGCTTCACGATGAGAAACACGTCCCGTGTGAGAACGACTTAAAATTACCGTGACAGCTGCCTGTCGATCGTTACTGAAGTGTCCCCAACTGCCGACATCGTTGCCCGTTCCAGCTGCGACATAAAGTGTATTGCGTTGTGCTTCTCTGTGCCGAGCACAAAACTAGTTCGGGTGTACCCCCACCAAACGAGGTGACACACTGGTTGGAGGCATTACTAGTAAACTCGCAGGATGAAGGCTCGAGTTCTCGTCCGACCATCCAGATTCAGGCCACCCGTAGGTTCCGTAAACCGCCGAGTTCTCCATACACACTCCGCATGTCACTGTGCAGTAAGTATCGGAAGATAACTCGTATAGTACTGCGAGTTTCTGCCTATTCCATTTGCGTACTGCTCGGGGGAAAATGACAGTTTGTGTAATTGGTTAGAGTCCTCATTCTCTGATTTCATTGATGTGGTCTGTATGCGAGATAAACGATGTGGTGAACGGTACGGAGCGTTATTCCCTTAAGCTTCTTCCCTTTTAGACCAAAATCGACTGGAGGCGCCCGATTAACCATGGAAGATCCGGTACACTTGGCAAACTGGATGTGCCTTTTAGATCCGCTTAAGCGGAGTTCAGGACGATTCTTCGCCCCACATCTACAATTACGACTGTACCCCTCAAGCCACCGTACAGTGAATGGCGGGATAGTTCCCCGGAAGAACGACTGTTAGTAAGCTTTCCGTGTGGGTTCGAATCTCTCTATTTCGTCGTCATGATCTGTTCGCGAGACATAAATAGGGTGAAGCAACATGTTGATTGACTCTTGTAGGAACGCATGTTCTGGGAACTTCAACCGTAAAGCACACTGTGATCCAGCGTGCTTCATTTGCAGCGTCCGCCTCAAGTAAATAGCTCATGGGCAGCTGCAGTTCACACGATTCTGAGACGACTAATATACACGACATTTCTCCCAAAAAAAGATACCTGTGGTTATCATTAAAGTGCATCTACTCACAGATGTCCACCGCTGGCTGTAATTATCACGAGGCCGCGGATCTTGGTAGATATTCTAATGCTTTAATGCGGAACCGATGTACACTGAAAATAAAAATTAGTTCCAAATTTGGCCACCAGGTGCAGATCTGGCACTGTGAATGCAAGAAAGGCGTATACAAGTGCTTCCACATGCAATAGATCAGAAACGGGACGTGCACAGAAGTGGTCAGACAAGCGAGAAAGGCATAATGTTGATTTTATTATTAACAGCCGCTTACGCAATTCGTTCAATATTAGTACCGGAGACGACCATCAAATAATGTATACCTCCAGATTTGCACCTGGTGTCCAAAATTGGAACTGATTTTTTTCCAGTGTTAATAGGTTCCACATTAACTCGTTGGCATATCTACCAAGTTTTGCTGTCGTACGATAATTACAGCCCAGACTGGACCTCCATGAGTAGGTGCACTTTAAATAAAATCACTGATAAAAATGAAAGTTTTCAATCACCAAAGGCTCGACATGTGCAGGGCATGTAATTGGACCCGAAGAAGAACAAGACGAAGATGATGGTGAATTTCTTTTTTATTCTGGCAAAGCTATTTCCCTTTGTCTTCCACCACGGATTACTTAAGAAACCTGTTTCATCGTTGTTAAGATCTTATATATCAATGCAAATAATAATGAAATGTTTCCTTTTATGTTGCAGGTAAGATGTGATTGATACCAGGGAACAGTCGCTGAGCTAGGTGCGTTCCCTTCCTTCCATCTCGCTTGTTATAGAGGGCGTGAGGTGCTGGTAAGTAAAGACCTTCTTTTTGTAGCAGAGTGGAGGGAGTACCGTAGATCCCAACTTTCAGGGTCGGTGATGAGTATGCTCCAATGTTTTAGTGTCCAGTATATGTTGAAGATTTTCCAGCTGACGTGTTTGTTGCTATAGCAGTGGATAGCTCTGGATTAATGTGCTCTGCTTATTACCGTACGGGTTGCTTATTGTCTGGTCGTCTTTGCTGTATTGACGACAGGTGTGAACATCCTGATGTCCTTAGCTGGTTGCAAAAGAGACTACGCAAGTGAAGTATCGCAACCATTTCTTTAGTCTGTAGAAGAGACCCATAAAAGAGGTAGCGCAATAGCGCACATTAAAATTTGATGTTGCCGACAGCTAAGATGTTAGAGAATGAGCAAAGTTTAACTAAGAAATGTATTTACCTAATTTCCTAGAATCATTCAAAGGAAACAAGGAAACAGTAAATAACAAGAACCAAGTAGATATTTAAAATTTTTTCTCCAGTGTAGGACTACAGTGGCTTGTCAGTATATCTACATCTACGTGATTACTCTGCTATTCACAATAAAGTGCCTGGCAGAGGGTTCAATGAACCATCTTCATGCTGTCTCTCTACCGTTCCACTCTCGAACGGCACGCGGGAAAAATGAGCACTTAAATTTTTCTGTGCGAGCCCTGATTTCTCTTATTTCATCGTGATGATCATTTCTCCCTGTGTAGGTGGGTGCCAATAGAATATTTTGGCAATCTTGTTTCATGAAGGAAGAAACAGAACCAACGTTTTCCAAATATTGGACCACTATTGCTGATGGACGAATTCTCCGTGATCGTATATCAGAAGCCTATCACAACTGTCACCTAGATTGTTACCATTTGACTTCAGATGATTAACAGAGCTTTGCGAGAGAGTTATGTACCATCATGAGAAGTGCAAGGAAGTGTGTTAAATGTTTGACAGTGCATGTTTGCTGCTTGATTATTATTTTTGTCTGTTGTTAATGACGTACCAATTTTACAAACTTGATACTGGAATAATGTAGTCACGAAACAACTGTTATAAATCACATATTTTCGACGACAAGTGCGTGAAACCTCCGTATTTCGTAGTGCTAGAACACAGTATACATTGTAAGACCCTACCACAAATCGATGTCAAAGCACTAACAGCCGCCTTTTGCACCGGACGTGCAGACAGAGTGTCAGCGAGATACTGGATGCGGGCCCACGCCGGCTCCAGTGCACTCACACACTGCGCCGGGTTTCTCGGCTGAAGATCCATGGCGCCAAAAGCCCGAACGAACTGGTCGCTCAGATTATCGTTTGGGTTTAAATCCGGGGAATTTGGTAGCCATGAGGTTGCGGTAAATTCAGCCTGGTGCTCTTCGAACCACGCACGTACACTGCGAGCTGTGTCGCATTAGATGCCATCTTGCTGAGGAAAAACAAAATGCATGTACCTGTGGGGATGGTCCCCGAGGATAGATTCGTTCTTTTGTTGATCCACGGTGCCTTCCAGAATAGCATCATCCAGGAAATGTCGTGAAAACGTTCCCCAGTCCATGATGCTGCCTCCTGCAGCCTGGCCCCTCACGACGGCTGTCCGCCCGCTGGAGCATGAAACGTGGTTCATGTGGAAAGACCGCCTGTCGTCGGTTACTGGACGTCCAGTCGCCTTGTCGGCGTGCAAAGTCCATCCCTCGCGCCGATGGACGGAAGTCAGCACGGCTGCACGGACCAGGCGCCCGCTGCAGAGCACCACACGCAGCAGCGTTCACAGAGCGGCCGTTGAGGAGGCACTGCTGGTAGCCCACTGGTTCATCTGTGCGCTCAGCTGCACCTCTCTTCGTCCGTACACATCTCTGTAACTGTAATTCGCCCATGTCATCTTTGGTCCGTGGTGCAAATAGTTTACTAACTTAGTCGTTATGGAAATGCTTCATCCTTGGCTCGAAAGCCAGTAATCGTGTCCTTTTGGGCGTCAGATAAATAGCTCGGTTTCCGCATTATGACAACGGCTGCAGTGTTTTTCCGCGTCCCCCGAGACGCTGTATGTACCCTCCACGGGTAGTGTTGTCGTCTGTCGTGTGTGTGTGGTTATTTCACGTCGAACATCCGTGGTCGTCACACGAATGTGACTAAACCATTTATTTATTATAAAAAGTGTAACGGGAACGTCACATAATGACACAAATACGGTGAAAAAGCCGGCCGGCGTGGCCGAGCGGTTCTAGGCGCTACAGTCTGGAGCCGCGCGACCGCTACGGTCGCAGGTTCCTGCCTCTGGCATTGATGTGTGTGACGTCCTTAGGTTAGTTAGGTTTAAGTAGTTCTAAGTCTAGGGAACTGATGACCTCAGATGTTAAGTCCCATAGAGGTCAGAGCCATTTGAACCATCTGACTAGAGGATCCAGACCATTCCATGATTTTTTTTTTTTTGGGACGGTGAAAAAATAGCGGTGTGGAGACAAGCAGTGGAAAGTGATTGTGCACTGCAGATTATCAAGCTTTTTTATCACCTGAACGGTGGTCTTCAAAGCACATGTTCACTTCCTACTAGATACTGCCGAAAATTCGTATGCAGACAACCGTTTCCACACATTACATTCGCCGGGACTGAATTTTACCGTTTTGGTTGCACAGAGAAAACACGGACGCTGTGAAATTAAAGTCCCTTAAACTGTTCTGCACTTGCGCGCTGTATCTTCATTGATTATATGGAGGGGTTTAGCTCACCTGCCCTCTTCTATAGATGTCTCCTGGACGCCGTTTGTAGACACTGACGTCCCCACTGGATTCTTCTTCTCAGCAGGTCGCGAGTTCGTTACTCCTATACTGAATGGACGAGCAGTGGTTCAAAATAAAGCAACGGACACTGACTTAGGATGCCACAGATGCCTCTCCAAATTTATTAAACTTTGTCGTGAATGGCCTGCAGACGCACAGAGCCAGTAAAAGTACATTTCGAAATTTGAAATATTCCATGAACAACGTGATTAACAGTCTCTTTGCAGGCAATATGCTCTAACTTATACATTCCGGTAATATGACACTAAACATTTCCGTGTCACTCAGTATCCTAACACTTACAACACACATATTTACACCTTTCAGTCCCGGTCGTGACCTTTGCAGACGCTTAACCACCGTTACGCACTTGCCTCCCCCTGCTCGCTTCTGATTGGTCGATCTCAATATATAATAAAACATTAAAATGTCAAACTTTTCTCGTAAAAAATATTGAAATTATTGAATGATTGTTATCTGTACAAGCAAGACCACCGGTACGGTTGGAAGTTAAAATTTAATAGTAATCTGCAAAAGCAAATTGTGAGCGGTGTGCGGCTTGGTGCCCCGTCCGAACGGTTACTCCCAATAGCTTCTGCATAGGCAGCCTATCGAATGTTCCGTCTTCCCACACTACGTGACCACCTGGCGTCGCGTGGTGTGAGGTCAGCTACCGACTACCAGCTACTGATGCAGCTTCGCATAAATGCCACAACACATCACACGAGACGACCAGACCTTGTACGAATCAGGCCGAGAACTTACGGAAGACTAGCACAGCTTCTAAGGTGTAAGCGCCTCTGCTCCTGAGAGATTCTTCGTCTCTTCCTCGACGGGAATGCCAGACCCCTCCCGTCCACAGGGGGCAGTGCACGCCAGCAGGTGGGCGGCGCCGGCCACGTACCAGCCACCGGTGACTAGGTGGCACAGTGCTGAGCAGCCGTTGCGGAAAACCTCTACCAAGCCGGCAGCCGGCCGCGTGGGACGGTGGCAGCACTGTCCCAGCAGGAGCAGAGTCAAGGTCGAGCCAGTTGTCACGTGTTGGGAGCTTACAGTGAATAAGCTGTCTGTAGAATCTGTCAGTAAGCGGAGCAGAAATGACGAGGGAACGGTCAGATTTCTCTTACCGGAACCTAGCGTCACTTATTTTCCACTTGTGATTAACGGCGCACAAAGCCCACATGTCAACATTCACCGCCCGATATAATCACGCTCCGTGCTTCAAACTGAAGGATGGATACCCCCAATGATGTCGTAGCGCCCACTGAAGAGGAATATCGCTTTGATAATGAAGAAAGCTAATATGCGGGTACTGTGCCTCTTTCTTACACATCAGCCACACTGTTGAATTGTATGTTAACAGGGGGCCTAGAAACGACGGAGTGGGTCCGCCCCGCCGCAGCCGCAGCGGTCCACAACCCCACGACGACTACCGCAGTCCACTTCACCCCTCCGCCGCCCCACACCGAACCACTCTTCCAGCCTTATTATGCGGTTCGGCTCTACGTGTTTGCATGGTAGAGTAATGGTGGTGCACGCGTACGTGGAGAACTTGTTTGCGCAGCAATCGCCGACATAGTGTAGCTGAGTCGAAATAAGGAGAACCAGTCCGCAGATGGAAAACCGCCTAAAAACCATCCACAGACTGGCGGGTTCACCGGACCTCGACCGAAGTCCGCCGGGCGGATTAGTGCCGGGGACCAGGCGCTCCTTCCCAATCCGGAAACCTGTGCTTTAGACCCCATGGCTAACCGGGCGGGCTCAGTCAGACCATACCTGTTTAGCTGCCAGCGATAGTGAATGTGCGTAATATTTTTGGATCTTACAAAAACATTCTGTACATGCAATATCGCTGGCAGCTGAATACTTGCTCCAAAAATCTTCTAAAAGTTGGCCATGAGTGAAAAGAAAATTAAGTTGCGATATAAAAAATCTGACCGTTTCTTTCGGAGACGCAGTAAGAAATGTTTGCAGGCTCCCAGAACGTCACACACACACACACACACACACACACACACACACACACACACAGCACCATAGCCCCAAAAAGTCGCGTAAACAGCGTTAATTTGCACATAAAGTAGACAAATGGTCGTCATCATCACATTCTTCTTCTTCTTCTTCTTCTTCTTCTCCTTGTCCTCCTCCTCCTTCTCCTTCGCGGGTTGTGCTAGCTTGTCCATACCAGTTCAGCACTCCACCACTTTCTGGAGCGTCCCACACAGGATCTCCCTGGTGGGGCATAACGTACAGCTGATTCTGGTTGACTATTCTCAAGCACTCTCGACACATGTGAGAACTGCCCGGCGGAAGACCACAGCCCGAATCAGTCGTAGGATTTCATGTTGCTTATCGCTTGTTTGACCCCTGTCAATGGTTTTTTATATCTGAAAAATGCGGAGTTTCCTCGTGGTCCGGAGTTCATTTTAAACTACAGTTTCTATACTAACTGCCTCGGTAAGTCAGTTCAGACATCGGAGGAAGGTAATACCACCACGTTTTTGTAGACACTGCTATGTCCAAATCACCTTTCGAGTTGAGGACGACATTCCTTAGTTTAAGCATTTACGAAATTTGTGTTATTCTCTGATATTTCGTATGTGGTCAATTTATGAAGCAGCCATTAACGGCACGAAGAACCCTCTTCTGCCACTTGCATCTGAGAATGCATTTCTGCATTTTAGCTACTATTAAGGGTAACTGTAACTTCTACTATGCATGTCCGTGACTTAACAATCCAGTTATCTGAAGTGTGTGCCCTATTTTAATATCAATTTAGCGATCTTAATTTTTAATCGAAATGCCGTGATTAGGTTTTCCTGTCAGTATTTTCCCATTATATCTTTCAGAAAATTTGTTTTGCTTATGAACTGATTTCTGGAGACGATCTTTGAGGCATATGAAATCTCCTGGTAGCCTGAGAATAACAGGACACTTAACTTTCTTCATTATTTCACAATTATACATCCTAAAGAAAGATGATATTACAGGAGAAAGTTTAGAAGAGAAGAAAATATAACGTAAAATTAGAGCCACATTGTCACTTAAGCTACTAATTCAAGGGGAACATAGTTTTTCTTCGCAACTCTCATAAATTACTTGATCATACTCAGGAATTGGAAACTGTTAATAGTACTCAGTAAAGGAGGATTGCTGTTTATAAGCACACATGTTTCAGCGTCACAGTGTCACTTCACAGTTATCATTGTGCTACCGTAAATAGTAAACAACCAATAATAGATTAGCAGCAAACAATGACGAACGAAGTAACTTTTAAGATACAGGTAGTTTTGCTTCTGATTGAGTTTTGTTTGTTTATTGACAACTGAATCACAAAGGCGGGATTTCTTCCAACAAACGTACTTTATACAAGAATATTATCACATTTATAATCGAAAAATACTGATTTAATTACGTCAAAACTGAGCATGTAGCAGTTTTTTAAACAGCGTAGGAGCAAAATCAATGTAACTCGTGTGGGCGGTTCTAGAAATAGACTCCTAATCCCATGTGCGGGATTCAAAGAAAGGACTCTAAACGGAGACTACAGAGGCCGTGTATTTGAAATTTCCTCGCTCCCTGTTGAAACGGAACCGCTCGCACGTTACGACTGAAATGGAGCGAAAGCTCCTCTTGCGCGAAAACCATTCCTTGACCAGCACGACATCATGCCAGTCAGAAGTCATATGACAAAAAGGAGAAAAATAAAAACAAAGAGCGTAAACGCATTACTTATAAGGTGGTAGACGTAACACTATTTACCTGTGTGTCCTATAAATTTGCGCGCTACAGACGGCATAGACGTATTAGTTGAGGTGGAGGACTGCACATGTACTCGTATGGGAAATACAAATTTTTTGTTGTATTTCAACGGTATCAGTTACAATTAGAGTTGCACTGCATTAAAATACGGTTCTCTAGTTTTGGTTCTCTGCATAAATGAGGTAGTAAATGCTAGAATTACCTGTAGTATTGGTAGAATCGGTAAGGATAGAAACATAAATGAGTACGTAAGAGAAAAACTGGGAGCCGATGCCTTCTCTTTGTTTTTTTTTTTATTTCTTTGGTTGTTTGTTTTCACACAGTTAGAAGCGCACATGATTCAATGTTATTCCGTTGTGTATTTATACCATTACACAATATAAATAGCATTTTATAAGTAATAAAAATTAATTCTGCACTTTTCTGTAACCAAAGCAATTACTTTTGATGCAAGGACAGCTTATATGCAGAAACATAATATTTTTTTTGTTATTTTGTAATTAATAGTACATTTTAATCATTATCAAAGGAAAGAGTTTCCTGTTATTATTGATAAATGCGAAAATTGTTTATGAATGAGATAAACATGTTTTGTATAAATGCGACGAAGTATTGAAGTGATGTATGATACATATTTTTGTTTTGCGGTTTTTTGCTTTATCTTTTTGTTGAGGAAATTGTGTTTTCTGACGCTACATGATATATCTGTATCGTTTTCTTTATTTTTACTACAACATTCGTCTGTTTTACGTTACAAACCGATAATTTCCAAATCAAATTTGAATTAAACATTGACAATTTCAGTTTTGCTGTAAATAATGTTCATTCTTGATTAACAACCTGGAGAATAACAATGTAGAACAGTTTTCGCTGGGTCACCGGCCTTTCATAAACCCTCACTCAGTTTCTAGACGGTTCAGCGCTTCTGCTTTTTAGGGGAATCTTGTAAGACACTGTGACATACGTAAAGAAAGCGATCGTAATGAGGTAACGACCGATAGGTATGCAACACACCTGACGTATAGGCAGTGCGTGTAAGATCTTAACTGACCAAAGCGACAAGGAGAGCTACAGTAGTCTACGTTCGCTTATCGTAGTCTTTGGTATCGTACGCTAGTCTTATAACTAGATAGAACACCCCAGGCCGTCAGTGAGAGAGTTTCTAATATTGATGGCCCAGTATTCCATTTCGTATGTAAAACATGCGATTCTGGCAATTCAGCATCTCGTTTATTGCACAGCCTTGAACACAATAACATGGTAAACTGTTTTAATATCGCAACGAGTTTGGCAGAGACATTATTCGAATCCATAATAGCTAGTTGTGTAACAAGTTTTTACAGATTAGTAATTTCTTGTGAAGGAAGAGGCATCCAGTGGTAGTAAGGCGAATGCGTCATCATACGAGTACAATACACGAGATGTGTGCGCGCTTCGAGAAACAACCGGTGTACAGGGACGGGCGTTGCTCAGGCGGCGATGGCCCCCCAGTCCTGCTTGATCATGTCGGCGGCCTTCTCGGCGATCATGACGACGGGGGCGTTGATGTTGGCGGAGACGATGGTCGGCATGACGGAGGCGTCGACGACGCGCAGCCCGCGCAGCCCGTGCACCCTGAGGCGCGCGTCCACCACGGCGCCCGGGTCGGAGGCGGGGCCCATCTTGCACGTGCCCACCGGGTGGTAGATGGTCGTGGCGAGCGTGCGCACGACGCACGCCCAGTGCTCGTCCGTCTCCCAGGCGAGGTGCTCGCACCCGGGCACTGCCTCGCGGCTCATCTCCACCTGCACAGCGGCAGTGCAACAGGCACTCACAGAGCCTTAACGGCCCCGCGGACATTTACTTAGGTGTTAAGTGCATAAGCGCAGATGCTGTCATGACTGACGCCTTAATATGTACCCACTTCAGTAGGCGAATTGCTTTTTCTCTGCATCCGTCTTCCCACAAACACGTCACACGATTTACTGCCTCATGTCTTCTGCACGGTCGTAGCTGCACCACTAAGTGGACTACACCTGTCGGTGAACATTAACTGTTTTGTGTCCAAGTGTCCACACTTCGACACTGGACCTGTTGCCCAGAAGAAAATAAGCATTAATGGTTCAAATGCCTCTCAGCACTATGCGACTTAACTTCTGAGGTCATCAGTCGCCTAGAACTTAGAACTAGTTAAACCTAACTAACCTAAGGACATCACACACGTCCATGCGACTGTAGCGGTCGCTCGGTTCCAGACTGTAGCGCCTAGAACCGCACGACCACTCTGGCCGGCAAGTATTAATGGCTTACTCTACCCACATATACTTGGAGATACTAACCAACCTAAAAACAGTCTACAGCTATAATTATTAGCCTGCAAGTGAAGTAAATACTGAAGTAATGTTACGATACTGCAGCGCCTATCTTGTTAAGAAGAACGAGGCAATGTTCCTTCAGAAATGCACGGATATCCAAAGGAACAGGCACTGCGGCGAGAGCAGCCGTTACGAAATACGTGACATGTCTTCACTGTAGCGAATACGAATATCCATCAGCTGTATAAGAGAATGATGACAGTGAAAACTTTTGCCGGACTGGGATCTGAACCCGTATTTCCAGCTTTACGAGAGCGGTCGCCTTAACCGCTTTGGCTATCAGTACACTAATCGTCGCCCAGACCTGAGCTTCAGTATATCGTCGTTCCTGCGTCACAACATGTTCGCTAAGTAATTCCCGCACAGACGAGGACAGTTTAATTGAAAGTCGCTACTTGGTATCAGCAGATTAACGTGATACTGATGCATATCTGACGGAACATTGCATTGTTCTTCTTAAAAGGAAAGCGTGTGCAATATCGTTTTTACCCCCCGATACCAGGCAGCGACTTTCAATTGAAATGTCCTCCCCTATACACAAATTACGTGATGTGCATACGAGAACAGGTTGTAACACAGGGACGACATATGGAAGTTCGGGTCTGGCCACGAATCGTGCACAAATAGCCAAAGTTTTTAAGGTGGTCTCTCAGTAAAGCGGAAAATCTGGGTCCGGGTCCTGGTCTCACACAAATTTTCGTTGCCGTCATTCCCTTATACAGCTGACGTATCCGTAACAACGAATATATCTCATGTGACGCAATGTTCAGTACACTGTTCTCAGCCACCAATAAAAACATCTCCACTTATACCCCTAACACCCTATATGTCTGCAAATGTCGTACACACTGACAGAGCCGCGCAGAGTCGCCGCGCGGTTAGAGGCGCCATGGACGAATTGCGCGGCCCCTCCCACCGGAGGTTCGAGTCCTTCCTCAGGCATCAGTGTGTGTGTGTGTGTGTGTGTGTGTGTGTGTGTGTGTTGTTCTTAGCATAAGGTAATTTTAGTAGTGTTAATTCTAGGGACCGATGACCTCAGCAGTTTGATCCCTTAAGATTTCGCACACATTTGAACGTTTTGAACACACTGACATCCCCCATTCCACAGTACTGCAGAAATTCGCTACAGGTGCCAAAACAAAATGGCGCAGTTCATAGTGGAGTTTTGTACAGTAATTTGTTTTTTACGTTGAATGGTAACAATGCTGCAACAATTCACACAGTGTAGGTGGAAATGTATGTCGACAATGTACCATCATATCACACAGCAGATGAGTGGCGCAGATCTTTCCAGAGTGGTCAAGTAAATCTGAATGATGGAGAATGAAATGGCAGAACACCCTTCCATGAACAACCAGGAATTGCAAGAGGAGCGCTAGCTCTGGTGAGCGAAGACTGGTGTACCACAATCGAGGCGATAGTGGAAAAAGTGAAAATCAGTCACAGATCAGTTGTGAACACCTTACTCACCATTTTGAATATGATGAAGGTCGTCAAACCTATGCAGCAGCGGAAATGTGGCAAGTCTTGTCATGCTAAGGACAAGTGCTGGGAGTATCGCTGTAATTCGAGGCAAAGGAGGGAAGCGAGCAGTGGACTTAGGAGTATTCACCACTTCCTGAACAGGCAATGACCCAATAGTCTTCAGAGAGAGTCAAAGATTGATTTTTGGCACTGGCGTGGTGGCAACAAATTATGCTCGTGAGGGGTAAGTGTGTCACCATGAGGGGTCAATGTGTAGAGGACTACACCGTCACCAAGTTTAATGGAGGCAGCTTGATATTTTTGAGATGATACTGAAAGCTTCTTGACTACCTATTGTATGCATGATGTCGTGGGGAATTACACTTGTAAGGGAACTGCAAACGTGTTCACACAACTTTAAAAAATAGGTTTGGCGTTGTCTATAAGCAATAAGTAATTACTTTCGATCCATTTCTCATTCTCGTTCGAATAGTCATCATACAAGCTGACACTCCATGCCGAAGTGCCATGTGGAAATTGTGAGATCAGGGGACTGATGACTTTAGATGTTAAGTCCCATAGTGCTCAGAGCCATTTGAACCATTTTTGAATCTTCTTGCTTCCCACAGTTGAAGGGAAAGTCGGGAATGGCGACTGCAACAATCAGCATGATCGAGCACCTTTTCATAATGCAGGCCTGTGGCGGTATGATTACATGAGAATAACATCCCTGTAATGGACTGGCCCGCACAGAGTCCTGACCTGAGTCCTATAGAACACCTTTGGGATGTTTTGGAACGCCAACTTCGTGCCAGGCCTCACCGACCGACATCAGTACCTCTCCCCAGTGCAGCACTCAGTGAAGAATGGGCTGCCATCCCCCAAGAAATCTTCCAGCACGTGATTGAACGTATGCCTGCGAGAGTGGAAGCTGTCATCAAGGCTAAAGGTGGGCCAACACCATATTGAATTCCAGCATTACCGATGGAGGGCGCCACAAACTTCTGTGTCATATGCAGCCATGTGTGTGGATACTTTTAAACACATGACTGGGATCTCCTCCCAAAGCCTTACATCAATTTCAACCAAATTTACCACATAAGCACGAGACCTCACAACTATCAGCACTGTGAAGTTGATGATCTCCTGGATCCAGAAGGAGTGGAGATATGGGCAGAAACGTGTTTTTTCTAATCTCTGGTGTACAGGCTGCCTTCCACAAAAGATGCATTGTGTGAGAACGGTATCGTCCTGTCAGATCAATCTGCTTTGCAGTGAAGCCTATATGCCATTGACAAGAAACGGCTTTCTGGGCTCTGGTATGTAGGCTGTCTTGTGTGAGAGGTGCATTGTGTTGTTGTAGTATGGGCCAGCTTTATCGACCTTTGCCCTGCACATTCGCAGCAAATAAAGGATTTTCAAGCCCCTGTGTGACTGGCATATTGAGAGAGTAATATCATTGAGTATGGCTGGGGACTGGTTGGAATGGATAGAGGAGGGGATGGACAGAGTGATGGGAGGTGAAATGAACGGAGAGAGAGAGAGAGAGAGGAGGAGGAGGAGGAGAGAGGATGCAGGCTGAAGGTGTAGGAGGGTAGTGGCAGGTGGAAAAGGAAGAGAGGGAGACAGAATGGAAAGAGAGGGAGTGGGAGGAGAGAATGGTGATAGTGAGGGAGGAGGAAGCTATGGTCAAAAAGAGGTGGAGGAAGTGGACAAAGAGAGCGAGAGGAGGAGATGAAGACGAATGATTCAAATGGCTCTAAGCACTATGGGACTTAACATCTGAGGTCATCAGTCCCCTAGACTTAGAACTACTTAAACCTAACCAACCTAAGGACATTACACACATCCATGCCCAAGGCAGGATTCGAACCTGCGACCGTAGCAGCAGCGCCAGAAACGCTCGGCCACAGCGACCGGCATAGATGAAGACAGAGGGAGTGGGGGAGGCAAGGAGGGATTGACACAGAGGGGGATGAAGAGGTGGTGGTGTGTATGTTGAATGCATATAGTGGGTGTAGCCACAGGGAAAGGCATGTGTGTGTGTGTGTGTGTGTGTGTGTGTGTGTGTGTGTGTGTGTGTGTGTGTGTGTGAGAGAGAGAGAGAGAGAGAGAGAGAGAACAAGTGGATGACTGTGTGAAATAAATACTGTAACTGTAAGACATTGAGGCACTTCCAGAAATGAAGACTGGCAGTGGGACTGTGAATTCTTGGAACATTTTCAAATTATCGTGATACACATTGTAGATGAACAGTTTTTGCACGTTACATGTAGTCAGATGGGGAAACCATCAGTGTATAGTTCAGTTCATCGTGGATGTATTGTTAGTAGACAAGGTAGCATGTAATTTGTAGGTAGTGTTTTAGCACAGGGGGCACTGACCTCGAAGTCCTTGGCGAGAGCCTTGGTCTTGGCCATGCGGGCGCTGAACTTGGCGCCCTCGACGAGCACGGCGACGTCGTGCGGGTGTGTGAGGTACCGGGGGTCGATGGCAGGCGGCACCTGCGGGTCGGCCGAGCGCAGCCTGATGGAGCCGCGGCTGCGCGGCCGCTGCAGCACCGCCAGCTGCACGTAGATCTCGGACCGAGACACCGGCCGCCCGAACACCGCCTCGTGCACCTGCAACAGGCCGCCACACCGTCTCGTGTGTCCCTGCATCCTGCTACCGCTGGCACACTTGCCTATAGAAACAGAAGGAAGAAGCCATCCACTGGCTGAAGAGGAATAATAGCCGAAAACAAGTAAACTACCTGATCTGGGTCCTCTAGCAACAACGCAAACGTGACATATACGAAAGAACTAACCTACAACTTCTTCCGAAACATTAAAGATTGAACCATTTTCTGATGAGTCATGTAAATTTCTTATAGCGAACCAGAAGGAGAGAGAGAAACTAATTTGTCTGTGGAGAAGGCGGCACTCCAGAGTACATTTCTGGGAATGCCCATTGTGTGCTGACAGGGCTAGTGATGGGCAGCAACAACTAACTCAGCGTCGAATACCAGATGTTGAGGAGATCCTTCACAATATTCCTGACCCAGAGCCCTAAAAAGGCGTGGTAAGCACAACGATATTTGAACCAACCTGCTCCCCTGTACAACGAGAGAAAAACACCGTGGAAGCAGTGGTCTGCCCATCCAAGGAATCTGACAGACCTGGGTAACGCGGTCTTTACCCGGCGACAGTCGACACTGAACACAGCAGCACACACTCCACGATCAGGGGATTGTCTCCTGCGGAGAGGAAGCACAGGAGCAGATTGTGCGGAGGAAGCCTGCTGTCTAAACTGAAGTGGACGAAAGAACCACTTCCCTTCACACAGTCCTTTGCAGTGCTCGTAGAACAGCAGGTGAATGTGCACAACGAATCGGAACTCTGCCCCTTTCCGGCTTGACCTGCATTATAGGCAGCTTATGTCCAATTAAGTAGCTCGTTGTGGGTGGGGAATTCCATTGGGTTTCCATCGCTTACTGATTTCGAGAGTCAGTACTAAGCGATAAAGCTGGGCAAAATTTGCAACATGCAGGTCCGTTATACAAATACCTATAGAGTCCTGGACAGTGTGCTGGACAATAGGGTTGGGAATGTGTCTTATGACACTGGTTCAGTGCGTGGTCAGCCGTCTATATGAAAATGTCAGATGCTGATACAGTTCCTCGATATGAGATTATGTTGCATGATCTGCCTGACCAAATATAAAACAGTGACAGACATTATCTCTAAATTACGTAAGATGGTCTGTAGAACTGAAGCTTCACGGGTTCCAAAAGCAAAGTAACAACAGACTTTTCGCTAAAGTTTCGATAGTAGAACAATTAATTTTAGACCAGTCACCCCATATTTGAGCTGAGTGCGCGTAGTCGACTGCGACTCTTCCATTATTTGCTGGTAACCCATTAGTACGTTCACTTCAGCATTAAATGAATATCAGGGAATTTTTACCTCCAGTACGTATTAAATGGGGGGCACACATTAAAAGACAACACACGTGAACTCGGTGTGAAGCCCGCTAGAGACCGTGAGCCTGCCAGAAAGTCACCTCTGGACGGAAGCGCGTCACCCTGGAGACGCGCTCCACTGTCTCGAAGTCCCTGTGTGGGAAGCGGATGTGCTGGTACTGCACGTCGGGGTAGTCGTCCTGGGGATCTTCGTACTTCGTCTTGATGAAACCCTGTGGAGGACGAAACACATCAGTTAAGTGCCAGGAACGTTGATACAATCAATGCGAAAACCAACATATCTTTTTCTACTGGACAGCACGATTTTCACGTTTTCCTAGGGAGGTAAGTTGTTTCGATACTTGATTTACAACCGTTGACAGCTCAAGATTAAGCGTTGATTCAGATGTTTAAACACTAAAATCTAAAGAAGTTAATGTTAACACAAAATTAATATGGAGTGGAGTCGCTTCTGAGATCCAAAACACGTCAAGCATAAAAATTGTTATTTTGATAGAAACCAAACTGACTGTCCAGCGAATTTCGAACCGTATTGTTACCCTCCCGACCTTGTCAAACCAGTATTGGTCGTTTCCGAAGATTTGAATGAGGCATCATAAGGAAGATGAAGTCCTCTGCTGGAAACAATATTCACGCCGCTGAATGAACATGGTCAGTTACGACGGTTTTATAGACCACACTTGTGACTACAGTATCCCCTGAAATCCGCGGAAGCCATTAGAAGTCTTCCAACATACTTACATTTGGAAGAAAGTTGTCTGGGCTTTATACATTCCTGTACGTTGTCCACACATAAACAAGTATAGGTTACAGTGTAAAAGCAAATGCTGTGCACTAGGTTATGTCTATCCATTTATCGGCAGTCCAAGGTGTAGACACCATGCGCAACGGAAATCTTTTTTTATTTGCGTCAGGTTGACAAGAAGGTTGACAGTATCAACTCGTTGCTCTTGCCCTATCTTTGTTGGCACTCTGGTCTTGAACACACATGCTAATGAGTAATCTCTTTCCTGATCGCATTTCACTGACCTTGTCGCCGATGAGACCCACACCTTCGTGTCGCGATACTTCCCGGCCACCCTGTGTGTTTCTCCTGAGGCTTTTCTGCTAGGACCTGCATCTGTGGAAAGTAGCTGTTTTCCATCTTAGAGGTGCGAGATCTCTGGAGAGGATATGCTGATTCCAAAGTATTATTGATTTACGTGTGTCGGAGACTTACTGGTCCACCGATTGTATTTGTTTCCGTGGAAACTTGAGTGTGGAAATTATATATGACCTTTTTCTGCTGACTTATTCGTGTTTTGTTGTTGTGAAGATGAGAGGAAGTTGCTTGTAGCCTCTTGACGGCGATGTTCAAATATGTGTGAATTCCTAAGGGACCAAATTGCTGAGATGATCGGTTCCTAGACTTACACACTACTTGAGTTAACCTTTGCTAAGAGCAATACACATACCCATGACTGAGGGAGGACTGGAACCTCCGGCGGGAGGACCCGCG
Source organism: Schistocerca gregaria (assembly GCF_023897955.1). Taxonomy (NCBI): domain Eukaryota; kingdom Metazoa; phylum Arthropoda; class Insecta; order Orthoptera; family Acrididae; genus Schistocerca; species Schistocerca gregaria. Next base: position 508,920,499 of record NC_064927.1, read on the forward strand.
CGATCCGTGACATGGAGTCTCTTCAAATGGCTCTCAGCACTATGGGACTTAACACCTGGGGTCATCAGTTCCCTAGACTTATAACTACTCAAATCTAAGTAACCTAAGGACATCACACACACCTACGCCCGAGGCACGATTCGAACCTGCGACCGTAGCAGCAGCGTGGTTCTCGACTGAAGCGCCTAGAACCGCTCGGCCACAGCGGCCGGCCTTGGCGTCTCTAACCGCGCGGCGTTGGCGGTGATGGATGAACTCTTAGTGGTGAACGTATTTCCAGTCCAGTGAGAGGATCTTGGAATCTTCATGAGAGTAGTTAAACAGCTAAGGGCTGTAGTTATTAACTTTGGAGCAAACACTGTCACGCGTATGAAAGCGGGATGGGGTCATTTATTTTAAATGGTCTTAAAAATGTGGGAGTGCAGAGAATTAATCCGTGTTCGCTCTTAAAAGCTTTCGAGTTAATCAGTGGAGCAATATGTCGCATACGTTGTCTCGTAGCTATGCATCCGTGAGTAGGATTTCGCAGGATGCCACAGCAGCTATGAGAAGGAACGTTTCAATAGCTGTCAGCTTATTACAGATAACAGTGATTGTTAATGGCTTCTAAGATGCTTCCTCTGCAGTGGGTAGCATATGAAGTGTTACTAGGAGTCCGTTGGCTGTAACGGTATTGCATGACGTACTTTTGTGTATAAGCGTGCCAGTAGTATTGGTGCATGGCCTAAAATGGAACGGAGCACTTGGTCTCATAGGAGGGCTACGGCAGTAGATCGACACGACAACATAATGATCTTCGAAGTCTTTCCCTCTATTTATCCCCCAACTCATCCTATCTTTGTTCCCATCTCTCACATCTCTTTCGCTTCGTTGCATTTCGTCCCATCCCTTTGCATTGCTTCAAATTTTCCCTTCGCTTTCCCCACCCTTTTCTTTCTCATCCCTTCCCTTTCTCCTTCATTTCCCCTCGCTCCTTTCCCCTTTTCTTCGTCCCTGTCATTACCTGTTCCGTCCTTTGCTATCCCTTCTCGTCCATAACCCCATCCCCTGCTCTCTTTTTCCCTCCCATCACTCCTCCCATACTTCCCCTCTTATGCACCTTTCCTTGCCCCCCTAGCCTCCCTTTTCCTGTGCCCACACTCTCCTCCATTCCCCACTCCTCCCCTATCCAGGATCTTGCCCTGTTCTCCCTCATCCTGTCCCCTTCTGTCATTACGCCCACTCCCACCCATTCCCTCCCCCCCCCCCCTCCCCCCACGATCCCTTTCCTGCCACTTTTTCTTTTGCCATCCCTTTCTTCTTTTCTTTGTTTCCCTTTTTATTGCTCTTTCCTTTTCATTTCCCTTTTTTCCCTTTCCTGTTCTTTTCCTTTTTCTTTCCTTTATCCTTTATTCTTTCGTTTAGACAGAATTAGCTGCCACCTCTCGTTCCGTTGCCAGTCAAACAATGGTGTCGAGAACGTCTTTCTAGATCGTACTTCGAACCAGTTACGTCTAGGTCGGACGGCAAGTTACTACAATGGCTTAACGAATCCTATAACGGAGGCGTTATCCGACGGTAAGAAGAGCTAGCATAAAGCTGTGATGTTGACCATAACCTTACTGAGGAAATTGAGTAACAACAGTAAATATAAACGAGGGAGATACATCGGCACAGCACGGTCAGTGCAGTGCAGCCTTCTGGCTGGGAAGAAACTGGCGACACCTGCTGTGCTGCTGTTGTCGGTAGTTACCTGCACTTGAAGGAGGTCCAAGCTGGCAAGTGGTCCAGTGCGGTGCGCGAAGTATTCGTAGGTGTCGTCCATCCACTGGGAGACAGTGCGCTCCTGCGGGTGGGACCTGTTGAAGAGGTAGGTGGGCGCCACCAGCTGCATGTGGTCTTGCAGGTTCTCCCCCACCGGCAGGTCCCGCACCACGGGGATCCCCAGGGACTGCAGGTGGCGGCGCGGTCCTATCCCGGAAACCATCAGCAGCTGGGCCGACCCCACCGTGCCGGCGCACAGCACCACCTAGGTGTTCGTAGCGAGTGCGCTTCATGGCCGCATCAAGGGTGTCTCACAGCTTTGCAGTTTGTGGTCATTTCAGATGTTGGTAAAAATTCCGCAAAAATATTAGACATCTCTATCTTTAGTCTATAGTGTGTTGGAGTACATTCCAAAAGAAAATTCCTGTTACGAAAACAACTGACGTTACAAGAAATGTTGTAAAAAATATTTTTTTACGTCATCTTGTTGAAAAAACAGAACCAGTGACATATTTGGACTGAAGAAGCAAATGAACACCCCGAAAGTTTATGTATTCATGTGATACGTATTTTGTCGTGAAAACATAGAAGTATTCCGAGGTAAAAACGAAAACGAAAAGAAAACTGTTCCGCCAGTGTAACGAAAAATGTCGTCGCTAATGAATTTAGGATCTTTTAGGAACTTCCAGCGAGAAAGGTGTTTAGAAAACTACAAAACTAATTTCGGTAACACGTGAGACATGGTTATCGTATCGGGTCACCTATGAGAGCATTTCATTTGCGAGAAACACCGTGCGCACAAGGCGACAGTACCTGCATGTTGCCGCCTGGATTTTAATTTGGACGGCTTGCCTTAATACGCCGGAGAACATTCCCTACCTCGCGAACTTTTTTTTCAGCTCTTACTGACCTTTCAGCAGTGCACCCATCATCCAAATTGTCGATATACAACAGTACTGTAGGTACTTCAGGCCAATATTTGCGTTGAAATCGAGCCAAATATATTTGTACGTATGGTTTCGCGAAACCCAAGTGTTATCGAAATATATTCACGCCATTATTTCCGTTGACGTCGAGCAAAATACATTTGTGCTTATGGTTTTAACGAAGTATAAACTACAAGGCTGTTGTGCTCAGCAAGCAGTAAAGTGCACTGAACACGAAACTTCGTTCTTGCTGCTGCGATTTCTCTGCATTCCATTAAAATTATTCGTCTATCATTACACTTCCTGAATCAAAGACCAAGTGAGCAGAGAATACCGATAACGGAGGTCCCTGATTCCCAGTATTTAATATTTTCATCTAGATCGCTCTGTATTTTCATAGCCGTCGGATACTCTCGTCTGTCGTAGTATCTAAGTACGGTTCTGCTTACTAACTTTTTCTCAAAATCGCCCGATTCGTTTGATTTCATTTTTCATTTATACCCCTTTCTTGGAGAACGGAAACACTTGCTCACATATATAGATTATGCCTATTTTACTGCGCTGTTAATATGGAATACAGTCGATTTGGAAATAACGCAAGATTTCGTTGTCATTTTATGAACTTGCGCAAAATTTGCATTTCCTCTAGCTTCTTCACTGTTGACCTGATCAGGAAAAAAAAATACTTCAGTGCATTCTATACTTCAACTTAAAATTTCTTTTTGGCTGCTACGCACACCGTTGGAGCAAGACTACATATAGGTCCTTCCTCCTGCACTTCGGTCACCAAACAGACGTCAGTGCACTATTCCACGAAAGACTGTAACAACGTGTGAGCACACGGTATCGCACGTAAACACTGAACATTCAGCTGGCGTTGACTTATGCCACTTTTAGGAATGTGTATGTGGCAATAAAGCTGCGAGGCGGGCGGATCGCAGCGCTTAGCACCTGCGGACTACAGCCAGCGGGTCTGATCTTGAGGCGTCTAGCTTCGTGGCGGCCACTCTAGCAATAATTACGTGTTAGGTCTTACATATTTTCAGATTAATACTGCCATTTTGTCCGAAATTGACATTTCACTGGAAATGTATGATCGAGTAGTTGAGATGATAAGTTATCAGATCTTTTTTTGTTAATCACGCCCTGCAACAAGTTTACGTTGCTGGAAGGACACGTTGCGGTCAACAGCAGCTGCTCCTTGGTTATGTGAGGCCTGTTTCTATCAAGGCAGCCACGAATTCTTCCTCATAAATACACTCCTGGAAATGGAAAAAAGAACACATTGACATCGGTGTGTCAGGCCCACCATACTTGCTCCGGACACTGCGAGAGGGCTGTACAAGCAATGATCACACGCACGGCACAGCGGACACACCAGGAACCGCGGTGTTGGCCGTCGAATGGCGCTAGCTGCGCAGCATTTGTGCACCGCCGCCGTCAGTGTCAGCCAGTTTTCCGTGGCATACGGAGCTCCATCGCAGTCTTTAACACTGGTAGCATCCCGCGACAGCGTGGACGTGAACCGTATGTGCAGTTGACGGACTTTGAGCGAGGGCGTATATTGGGCATGCGGGAGGCCGGGTGGAAGTACCGCCGAATTGCTCAACACGTGGGGCGTGAGGTCTCCACAGTAAATCGATGTTGTCGCCAGTGGTCGGCGGAAGGTGCACGTTCCCGTTGACCTGGGACCGGACCGCAGCGACGCACGGATGCACGCCAAGACCGTAGGATCCTACGCAGTGCCGTAGGGGACCGCACCGCCACTTCCCAGCAAATTAGGGACACTGTTGCTCCTGGGGTATCGGCGAGGACCATTCGCAACCGTCTCCATGAAGCTGGGCTACGGTCCCGCACACCGTTAGGCCGTCTTCCGCTCACGCCCCAACATCGTGCAGCCCGCCTCCCGTGGTGTCGCGACAGGCGTGAATGGAGGGACGAATTGAGACGTGCCGTCTTCAGCGATGAGAGTCGCTTCTGCCTTGGTGCCAATGATGGTCGTATGCGTGTTTGGCACCGTGCAGGTGAGCGCCACAATCAGGACTGCATAAGACCGAGGCACACAGGGCCAACACCCGGCATCATGGTGTGGGGAGCCATCTCCTACACTGGCCGTACACCTCTGATGATCGTCGAGGGGACACTGAATAGTGGACGGTACATCCAAACCGTCATCGAACCCATCGTTCTACCATTCCTAGACCGGCAAGGGAACTTGCTGTTCCAACAGGACAATGCACGTCCGCATGTATCCCGTGCCACCCAACGTGCTCTAGAAGGTGTAAGTCAACTGCCCTGGCCAGCAACATCTCTGGATCTGTCCCCCATTGAGCATGTTTGGGACTGGATGAAGCGTCGTCTCACGCGGTCTGCATGTCCAGCACGAACGCTGGTCCAACTGAGGCGCCAGGTGGAAATGGCATGGCAAGCCGTTCCACAGGACTACATCCAGCATCTCTACGATCGTCTCCATGGGAGAATAGCAGCCTTTATTTCTGCGAAAGGTGGATATACACTGTACTAGTGCCGACATTGTGCATGCTCTGTTGCCTGTGTCTATGTGCCTGTGGTTCTGTCAGTGTGATCATGTGAGGTATCTGATCCCAGGAATGTGTCAATAAAGTTTCCCCTTCCTGGGACAATGAATTCACGGTGTTCTTATTTCAATTTCCAGGAGTGTAGTTCGACAGGCAGTCATAAAATCATAGTCTTCCAACACTCCTATCTAAATACCTGCTTAATCACACTACCTTCTGGAACTGTGGACAGTCACAGCACTTGATTCATTCCTCGTACAGCAGCTTAAGTGTTAGCAGATAACAGGACCTCAGTCACTGTGTTGTGTAATGAAAACCCAGCACACTGTTTAGAAGGCTGTCCACCCCATGTGGTGTAAGGCAGTACCTATAGTAGTAAGCAGTGCAAGAGAATGTGTACGACACCTGGGAACTGATTAGGGTGGTTTGTTTTATGCGCTCATATGAAATCTACTAAAAAATGAAAGCAGAAGAGACGCGTCGACAGACTATGTAAGCTGCTCGAACGGTGTGCAATACATTTCAACATCAGCAGAATAATACACTACTCCTGACCAATGTCATTTGGGTGTTCCAAAAGGTACTGAACAGGGTAGACTGGTCATACGGAAAGAGCTACACACATATGAAATTGTGTCGTGGCGCTAGGAAAGGTGATCATATGAAAACAACATTGAAAACATATTGCTCAAATGTTTTGTGAAATAATTTCTGTAAAATTAAGGTATATAATAGAGAAAGCTTTGCACACCTCATTTGCTGCACACTATTTCGACCGTGATTCGGAGGCACATCAAATGTTTTCGTAATCTATTTTACTTATTTTTTTAGACAAATCATTTCACCAAAGATCTGGACTGAACTTTTCAAAATTTTTATTATTTTCAAGTTTTCTTTAGGAAAGCATGAACTTGCTGACATACCTCTTACTTTGGTAGCGTCTTCTGTTCCCGAAATATCCTGAGCATTTGATCCGAAAGACCATTTTGACCGTTCAAATTAACATCAACGTAGCTTTTTATGCAGAAAATAAATAACCCTTGAAGAGGTGAAGTTCTTAGTACTTTATTTACGTAGCTGATTGTGAAATCATATACAGTCTTATTGAGTGTGACATTTATTTACGATGATAATGTATGTAGGAGCAATGAATTAAATTTTCATGAACGCCAAGTCTCCTGTTTATTAGCCAGACGCTCCATCCGTTGTGACACGCGGACCCTCCGAGTACCACAGCTGCACAGACTACCCTAGCACGTGCCCCTCGCCAATGCACAGTCCTTTTCACGCCTAGCCCATAACTGCTCCCCTTGTAAATTCGGATCACTACTGCCAAGGCTCTCCGTTATTGGATTAGCACGTTAGCAACGAGTGAAATGGGGTTAATCCCGCTTGTACCTCAGATGTGGGTGATACAGGGTGACAATTATTCAACTATATGAAAGAAAACGTAAATTAGTTACAAACTACGGCGTGCACACAGTTTATTCAACATGCAAACGTCACTACAGATATTCGGAGTTGGGTTATGGCATGTTCGATATGGCTGCCACCATTGGCGACGATGTTGCGCAGCTTAGTAGCGAAAATCTTGATGAACCACTGAAGTGTCGGAAAATCGATGGTGTCGCCGATGTCCAGAATGGCTGTTTTCAGCTCAGCAGCGACTTTGGAGTTATTCCTGTACACCTTGTCTTTAATATAGCCCCACAAAAAGGAGTCGCACGTATTCAGATCCGGAGAATATGGGGCCCAATCGGCGGCCATGCCAGTGGCCTCCGGGTTCCTCAGAGCCAGGATGTGATCCCCAAACAACTCCTCCAGGATATCAAACACTCTCCTGCTTCGACAGGGACGATCTCCGTGTTACATGAATCACACCTTGTCGAAATTAGCGTCTCTTTGGATAATGGGGATTAAATCATGTTCCAAAACCTTCGTGTACCTTTCGGTAGTCACCGTGCCATCAAGGCACGTCGCACAGTTTATACCGTGACTGTGCCTAGCGGTTCTAGGCGCTTCAATCTGGAATCGCGCTACCGCTACGGTCACAGGTTCGAATCCTGCCTCGGGCATGGATGTGTGTGATGTCCTTAGGTTAGTTAGGTTTAAGTAGTTCTAAGTTCTAGGGGACCGATGACCTCAGCTGTTAAGTCCCGTAGTGCTCAGAGCCGTTTGAACCATTCCGTGACTGGACACTGCACACCACACAGTCAACCGTTGAGGGTGCAGAGTTCTCGATCGCGAAATGCCGATTGCCAGTCCCGCAAATGCAATTTTGCTTATTGACAAACCTATCGATATGAAAGTGGGATTTGTCGCTAAACCACATCATACTAATTCTGATATTGCTCCGCGGCCAACCGCGCAGCTTCAAGACCCTAACGCAAACCGTTCAAAAGCAGTAATTGCTACTCTGCAGGTTCATGATATACAGTCGTATTTTGTGAGACACATTGAATCTCACCTTCACCTACGGTAACGATGTAGACTGAAGCAATGAAGAGAACAGCGATGGCCCGACGCACGAATTGGAACTTGTTATCAGGGATGGAGACGTAGTACGGTAGCCTGTGCAGCTGCAGCATCCAGAGTGGCAGTGCGGTACAGCGGATAGCGCTTCTGCCTAGTGAGCGGGGGGCCTGGCTTCGCATCTTGGCAGTCGAACAAATTATAATTCACTACCTCGGCCTACATCAGTGTCGCAGATATTCGTGAAATGTTTCACTTTTTCCACAAATAAGTAATGAAGTTTTTCTTAACAACCTTTGAAAACAACGAAGTGTTTATTGCAAAATTAGACGTCGCGCCGGTCGTTCTGAGACCGCATTGATCCGATTCTCGTTCTCTGTTCGGCGACGAAATGTGTGACCAGAAAGGCCGTGTGGCGGTACCTCCTTGGCGGCACGGACGGTGAGGTTGCGGCCGGCGAGCAGGAAGCGCACGCCGTTGGCGACGAGCGTGCCGGGGTGGACGAGCACGGCGGTGGCTGCGGCGCGCCGCGCCACGTGCAGGTTGCGCCTGGCGGCGGCCGGGCTGAGGTAGGCGCGCGCCGCGCTCTGGCGCACGCCGCCCGCCACGGCCACGTGCTGCAGCGTGAAGCCCGCCTGGCGGCCGCCGCTGGCGTCGCCCACGCGCAGCCCCAGCTGGCGCGCGGCGCGCACCACGGCGCCGCACAGCGGGCTGCGCCACGCGCGCTGCGTCAGCCGCAGCGGGCCCGACGAGCCGTGCTCCGGCGCCGAGTAGTCGCCCCAGGGGTTCGGCTCCTGCACACCACTCTGCCGTAGGGGTCTACCAGCCTAATTTGGAATTCGTGTTAAATGTTGGCATCGAACTGCAGCTTGTCTGTGTGCGTGCGTGCTTACATACGTACTTCCACGTGCCTCGTCAACAGAACAGGAAAAATGACACTATCTTGGGAAGAATTCGCATTTAGTCTACATGCTGCTGTGTGTTGCGTAACACCGCTTTCTGTGAATACTAACAAACGGCCAGAATAATGCGACACGGTTCCGTAACATTAATCTGACCCCCGTCTGTGTCCGACGTTAACGAGAAGTAACCACTCGCAGGTGGCAGCTCTAGCAGTGGAGGGTACATAAAGCGTGTCCGGGGGGAGGGGGTGGGGGCGCGGAAAACAATGCATTAGTCGTCACAATGCGGAAACGGAGCGATTTATTTAAGGTTCAGGAGAGCATGACCATTTTCTTTCACTACTGGTCTGGAAGCATATCCAGAATGGCTCGGATTTTAAACTGTTCTCCTGCCGCCATGGGGCCCCGAGGCGACTGCGATGCTGTGCGGACGCTAAGTTATGGGAGTGAACAACGGCTGCAGAGATGTGTACGGCCCAATAGACGTGCAACTACTGAGCAGATGAACCGAGGGGCTACCAACACGTCTCCTCGTCCAACACGTCTCCTCGTCCAACACGTCTCCTCGTCCAACACGTCTCCTCGTCCAACACGTCTCCTCATCCAACACGTCTCCTCGTCCAACACGTCTCCTCGTCCAACACGTCTCCTCGTCCAACACGTCTCCTCGTCCAACACGTCTCCTCGTCCAACACGTCTCCTCGTCCAACACGTCTCCTCGTCCAACACGTCTCCTCGTCCAACACGTCTCCTCGTCCAACACGTCTCCTCGTCCAACACGTCTCCTCGTCCAACACGTCTCCTCGTCCAACACGTCTCCTCGTCGACCGTTCGCACGACACTGCGTGTATGCGCCTCTGCAGCGGGCGCCTCGTTGCTGCACCGATGCTGACTGCATTTCATCGGCGACAAATGCTGGACTCTGCACGCCAGTACCGCAAGTGGACGTCCAGTGAGTTGCGTCAGGTGGAGTTTCCAGGAGGCTGACATCTTGTGCTCCATCGGAATGACGCCTGCCGGCATAATGGCGTGAAGTGTGTGAAAGCACAGGGTCCAGGCTGGAGGAGGGAGTGTAATGGTGCCATTCTCTGGGTAATCTCGAGATTCTGGAGGGCACGGTGAACAAACACAAGTAAGCATCCACCCTAGCGGACCATCTCCACCCGTGCATACAGTTAGTTTTTCCTCGGCACGATGGTATCCACCACAGCACAGTACGACGTGTCACGCAGCACGCAGTGTATGTGCGCGGTCGGAAGTGGTTGAGGACGAGTTTCCCATACTCCCCTGGACACCAAACGCGCCACGGATCGCCGGTCGGAGTGGCCGTGCGGTTCTAGGCCCTACAGTCTGGAATCGCACGACCGCTACGGTCGCAGGTTCGAATCCTTCCTCGGGCATGGATGCGTGTGATGTCCTTAAGTTAGTTAGGTTTAAGTAGTTCTAAGTTCTAGTGGACTGATGACCACAGCAGTCCCATAGTCCTCAGAGCCATGCTCAGAGCCATTTTTGATCCCCAGTCGAGTAACCTCGACGAAATGGCCACAGCATTCTCGTCCTGCACGTCTCTCAGCAATCCGCCCTGTAAAAGGTGATTATTCAGGCTTTTAATCAGTGATCACATTAATGTAACTGGACAGTGTATAAGACCATAGACGACCTTGCAGCTTAGTATACTCTTCGGCATTGTCCTCACACCCGCATGTGGCAGTGTTATCGTGCGACCGCCCGTCTATGCTGTCGGGCGACGCTCGCAGTGAACTGATGCCGCAGTGGTGCAAAGTATACTAGCACTGTGTAGCAGCCAGGACTGTAGGAGCTGCTACTGACTCCCCTTGCTGGCTCGTGTAGCCTGGGGACGTCGGAGGTGTGCTACATGGTGGTACTTACCTACATTTCCACTGTTAACATCATGTAACGTAAGTTGTTACTGTAATTTACTGTTTGATGTCATGTATTATATGTAGTTTAATACGGGGGACGAGGATGTTCATCGATGGCTAGTAGCAGTGTGCCACCTCCCAGTCGGCTGGGATGTGCAGCAATCTGGCGACATCCCAGAGAGGGTAAACGGCGTAATACCTGTACAGCTGTCCACCTTGGTCGCTGTAAGTGACTAGAAAATTGTCCCCAATACGCTGTCGTATCGTCTGTCCATTACAAATGGCTGAATGGGCACGACCCGAAAGGCAATAAACTAAAAAGATTAAAAAGACTATACTCATAAACATTTTAATCTGTGTGTGTATGTGTGTAATTACATCTATTTTCTATGGAAGTAGATCAGTTTTGCCTATTTTAGTAGATTAGGAAAAGTAGTTTTGTCCAGTTGTAGCACAGTACACTGAAATTATTAGGTAGGCAGATTTTATGCACTAATAAATGCGAATAACAACTCAAACTCACAGGCTGATGGGACACTGATGTTGAATACACATTGCTATATGTACATTGCCGAACGAAGACATTAATAAGTTTGAAATGAAATTTATTTTACTGTTTATTTAGCCACGTTAGGGTCTGGCTCATCTGATACACTGGTCAGGGCGACTCTTGAATTTCCTCGTGGCGTCAGAGAAGTAGATTTTACACGGCTACCAACTATTACGGTTGTTGTGTTGTTGTTCTGGTCTTCAGCTCTCAGACTGGTTTGATGCAACTCTCAATGCTACTCTATCCTGTGCCAGCTTCTTCATCTCCCAGTACTTACTGCAACCTACATTCTTCTAATCTGCTTACTGTATTCATCTCTTGGTCTCCCTCTACGATTTTTACCCTCCACACTGCCCTCCAATACTAAATTTGTGATCCCCTGATGCCTCAGAACATGTCCTACCAACCGATCTCTTCTTCTAGTCAAGTTGTGCCACAAACTCCTCTCCTCCCCAATTCTATTCAATACCTCCTCATTACTTATGTGATCTATCCATCTAATCTTCAGCATTCTTCTGTAGCACCACATTTCGAAAGCTTCTATTCTCTTCTTGTCCGAACTCTTTATCGTCCATGATTCACTTCCATACATGGCTACACTCCATACAGATACTTTCAGAAATGACTTCCTGACACTTAAATCTATACTCGATGTTAACAAATTTCTCTTCTTCAGAAACGCTTTCCTTCCCATTTGCCAGTCTATATTTTATGTCCTCTCTACTTCGACCATCATCAGTTACTTTGCTCCCCAGATAGCAAAACTCATTTACTACTTTAACTGTCTCATTTCCTAATGTAATTCCCTCAGCATCACCCGATTTAATTCGACTACATTCCATTATCCTCGTTTTGCTTTTGTTGATGTTCATCTTATATCCTCCTGTCAAGACACTGTCCATTCCGTTCAACTGCTCCTCCAAGTCCTTTGCTGCCTCTGACATAATTACAATGTCATTGGCGAACCTCAAAGTTTTTATTTCTTCTCCATGGATTTTAATACCTACTACGAATTTTTCTTTTGTTTCCTTTACTGCTTGCTCAATATACAGATTGAATACGATCGGGGATAGGCTACAACCCTGTCTCACTCCCTTCCCAACAACTGCTTCCCTTTCATGTCCCTCGACTCTTATAACTGCCATCTGGTTTCTGTACAAATTGTAAATAGCCTTTCGCTCCCTCTATTTTACCCCTGCCACCTTTAGAATTTGAAAGAGTATTCCAGTCAACATTGTCAAAAGCTTTCTCTAAGTCTAAAAATGCAAGAAACGTAGGTCTGCCTTTCCTTAATCTTTCTTCTAAGATAAGTCGTAAGGTCAGTATTGTCCGTAATTGCTACGGAGTTATGGGAAGTTTTAAAATTACAGAGAGACACAGTTTACAATTTGATGTTTAAAAAAAAATTCGGGAAAGGTACTATTTGCGTTTCACTAATCATATGCTGCTAAAATGTTTAATACACTGAAGCGCCAAAGAAACTGGTACAGGCATTCGTATCCAAATACAGATATATGTCCTATATGTCTATAGGACAACAAGAGACTGGCGCAGTTGTTAGTTCGGGTACTGCTGCTGCAATGGCAAGTTATCAAGATTTAAGTGAGTTTCAACGTGATGTTACAGTCGGCGCATGAGCGATGGGACACATCATCTCCGAGGTAGCGATGAAATGGGGATTTTCTCGTAAGACCATTTCACGAGTGTACTGTGAATATCAGGAATCAGTGGAAAGACCAGACTTACGACATCGCTGCGACTGGAAAAACATTCCTCAAGAACGGGATCAGCGACGACTGAAGAGAATCGTTCAACAAGACAGAAGTGCAATCGTTAAGCAAATTGTTGCAAATTTCAGTGGCTTGAAATCAAAAAGTGTCATCGTGCGAACTATTCAGCGAAACATCATCGATATGGGCTTTTGGAGCCGAAAGCCCACTCATGTACCCTTAATGACTGCACGACACAAAGCTTTACATCTCGCCTGTACGCGTCAACACCGATATTGGACTCTTGATGACTGTAAACACGTTGACTGATCGGACGAGTCTCGTTTCAGATGATATGGAGCGGGTGGACATGTACGGGATTGAAGACAACCTCGTGAGTCCAATGACCCTGCATGTGAGCAGGAGACTGTTCAAGCTGTTGGAGGCTCTGTAACGGTGTGGGGCGTGTGCAGTTGGACTGATATGGGACCCCTGATACGAGTCTGACAGGTGACACGTACGTAAGCATCCTGTCTGATCACCTGCATCCGTTCATGTCCATTGTGTATTCCGACAGACTTGGGCAATTCCAGCTGGGCAGTGCGACACCCGACACGTCCAGAATTGCTACAGAGTGTCTCCAGGAAAACTCTTGTGAGTTTAAACACTTCCGCTGGCCACCAAACTCCCCGGACATGAACATTGTTGAGCAAATCAGGAATACCTTGCTACGTGCTGTTCAGAAGGGATCTCCACCCCCTTGCACTCTTACGGATTTATGGGCAGTCCTGCAGGATTCATGACGTCATTTCCCTCCAGCACTACTTCAGACATTAGTTCTGTCTGCTCGTGGGCACCCTACACGATATTAGGCAAGTGTACCAGATTCTTTCACTCTTCGGTGTACGTTGTAATGATTTCGGTCCTGAGTGTGGTATGAACGTGGTACGAATATTTCGACACTACCGCTTACTTTGAACCTGAATTGTGGTTGGCGGGGTATCTTCTTATCTTCTCATTAAGGTTTTGGTATGTGTTCAGTAATAAGGCCCCGACTATTTTTTTCTATTAATTCTAGAGGGCTTGGTTTCTGCCCCTTTATTGATACGTGCGTGTGTAACTACACTCGTAGCCATGTTTTGTTTAGTTCCATGGGTTGTTTGGGGGAAGAGACCAAACTGCGAGGTCATCGGTCTGATCGGATTAGGGAAGGATGGGGAATGAAGTCGGCCGTGCCCTTTCAAAGGAACCATCCCGGCATTTGCCTGGAACGATTTAGGGAAATCACGGAAAACCTAAATCAGGATGGCCCCACGCGGGATTGGACCATCGTCCTCCCGATTAAGAGTCCAGTGTGCTAACCACTGCGCCACCTCCATCGGTGTTTAGTTCCATGATTGAGGGGTTAAACATCATTCATGATTTGATTATTTGTTGAACTTGAGCATCCTTTTTCTTGCCAGGTAATAATACCAGTAACTGGCGGCATGCGCAGTGCTGTCTCGATTACCTGGGAGGTGTCTGTACCTGATTCACGCTGAGCGACTGCCTGAGTGCAGCCGGTGGCATTCTGAGGTCGTGGACTGCGCAGCCTCAGGTGCTTCACGCGACATTGTACCTGTCTTGGCTCTTTTTAAATTATGTGTTTTTGGTATGTGTGTGTGTATCCTTTTTGGGAACTGAATGTAGATTTTAATGTCATTGCGTTAGTAAATTTTAATACCTTTGGTTAGTAATGTTGTGGAACATTCTGTGATATCAAGCAATTGTAAATCAGTAAACAGGCAGTTAGAAAATATGACAAGGTGAATTGGCAAATTGTTTGTGACACAAATTCTTCGTGTTGTAGTTATCGTTTTGAAGCACAGATATTGTATTAAATTTTTGCATCGTTCTTCTGTCACATACACTTGTACCAAAAAATACCTGTGTCCTCATAATTACACGGTGTCTCATAATAGGAACTGAAACTTAAGCGATTAATTCTCAAGGAACTACAACAAATTTATTCGCCTCTGTGATGTCGGGTGTTGAAAGTATTTGCTTCCATAACAGTGACAGTTAAGTGCAAAGCTCATTTGTTGCCTTTGAACATAGATATGTTCATAATCACCTATATCATTTTGCATTTCTTATATTTTAACACTACACTGTGGGTCAGTGTGACAGTGTATTAAAGTCTTACTGGAATACAAAGTAAATATTGCAGCACATTTTCAGGGATGTGCGCATTTATGAAATTTGATCACCTCTGAGACTTTTTGTTATTGTTCTTAACTTGTTTTCAATTAATTGTTGAAAGCTTGCAAGTAAATTTTTCTTAATTGCTTTGATTCTACTTTTAAGCATACGTTGTTCAATAACTATTTTGGTCGCGAATGATGTTCAGTCCTTACTTGGGCCTATTCCTCCTCCTCTAAGACAACCCCAGGCAGTAACTGTGTACCGTTTTGGTGTGTTGAAAATTTGTGCTGGACAAGTATTAATTTCATTTTCAATTTCAATGAATTCATTAATTTCAATGCCGTAATGCGAACACAGTCAGAAAAATTTCCCTGACTATTGATATTCATGGCCACTGAATCATAACAGCGTATTGTGCCTGTTCTGTAGGACACGTCCGACAGAACAGACATCACGAATATTCTGTGTTCAGAAACTTTTAGTATATGGACAAATTGAATTTTATACCCTACAGGTGCTCTGTCAGTTCTTGAAAGATAAAATAGTCTGGGAGGAGGGGAGAGGGGTGGTGAGATCTGTTAAAACCGAAGTACATTAACAAGTTGAGACTTATTTCCAACTAGTAACTAGCTATGTTTGGTGCCGAATGAGTCTGGTGCTGCCGGGTAGGAAACTGAACGTAAACACAGAGGGTGAAAAGGTTCGCAAACTCGTTGGAGTGAAGCTGGAGTCTTTATTTGATATTCTCCCAAAAGGTGAACCTTTTGCCGATTTCAAACTGAAATTTTGAAAGAGCACTTCATTTCGATCTTGGAAATTTTTCATCAACACTTTCGGAACTCTCCCGTCTTATTTAAGGTTTGTAAGCCATTTATTAACTCTGTGTAGCAATAATAATCTTGTATAAAAAAAGTGTGGACTGGTCATTCGTGGATAATGAACGCCAAAAAGCGTATGTAGTAAATAAGACTGTGTACAGTCGCCATAACTAGTACACTAACAGGAAATTACGTAGCTACTGGTTGTGGTTGTAACTGAAGTTGAGTTAGCCACAGACGTTCATTGTGGGTTGTAGTTGTACATGCCTGCCAAACTTGTTAGATATTTTAATGCGTTAGTGCGGAATCGAATTACGCTGGAATAAATTGGCTCCAGTTTTGACTTCCGGGTGTAATCTGGCACTGTGAATGCGAGAAAGACGTGTGAAAATGTTTCTATATGTATTGGATTAGGAACAGGACGTGGTCAGAAGAGTTCAGACAAGTGAGAAAGGCATAATGTTGGTTTTACTGTTAACCGCCGCTTAGACAGTGTGTTTAATACGAGCATCGGGAACGTCGACGAGATGCTGTACTGCGCTAGATTTGCACCTGGTGGCCAAAATTGGAAATAATCTTTTGCCAGCGTAAATGGGTTCCGCATTATCGCATTAGCACACCTGCCAAGTTCCGCTCCCATACGATAATTACAGCCCACAGTCGACCTCCGTGGGTGAACTTTAGTTAGTATTTTGGGGCCGCCGCGCTTCGGGCTCGGTAAGATGAGAGCTGGCTCACCTGCGGCATCTCGAAGCTCTCGGCCTTGATGAAGTAGGGCCTGACGTGGCGGTACGCCCAGCCCGGGTTGCCGGCCGCCTCCCACGCGTCGTAGTCGCGCGGGTTGCCGCGGACGTGCAGCATGGCGTTGAGCACGCTGGAGCCGCCCAGCACCTTGCCGCGCGGCCAGTAGCAGCGCCGGCCCTCCATCCCCAGGCAGGCCGCCTCCTGCGGCTCCGTCTCGTAGCCCCAGTCTACCTCCGACTCCTGCACACAGTGGGGGCGCCCCATAGCAGTCGGCTGCACTCTCCGCCCACCTACCGACGCCGCCACGCGTCAGGAAATACGAGGTCTGGCTATAGAGGAATAGGACTGATGGTGTCACAGATGAACGGCCGATAGCCGTGAAGCGTGAAGCCCGATACGGCGCCTCTGGCGCCTGTTCACACATCAGTGTGGCCGTGACCTTCGTTTAGGTAAGAGCTGTTAGTTTTTGCTTGAAAATATGGTAAGCGTAATAAGAGAGCAACGAATTGGAAAAACTCATGCCGAAACCTGTGTTTCAATAAAAGAAGTGTATAGCGCAAAATGTTTACTACGTACGCGCGTTTTTGACTGGTTCGAGCGTTTCCAAGATGCCCGAGAAGACTTTGAGGGCGGCCCACGCACAGGACGACCTCCAACACCAGAAATGTCAAAACGTTTCTGATTCCATCTGATGGTCGGCTGAGAATTCAATCGCATTGCGTAAGGCAAATTTTACATAACCATTTTAACATGCGAAACTTGTGTAAAAAAGTCTCGAAAAAAAGGTTCAAATGGCTCTAAGCGCTATTGGACTTAACATCTGATGTCATCAGTCCCCTAGAATTAGAACTACTTAAACCTAACTAAGCAAAGGACATAACACACATCCATGCCCGAGGCAGGATTCCAACCTGCGACCGTAGCCGGCTCGTGGTTCCGGACTGAAGCGGCTAGAACCTCTCGGTCACAGTGGCCGGCTGAAAAATCTGACTTTCGAACAAAAAGAGGTTGGGAAAACGTTTGTACTGACACTTTGACACGATTGAAAATGATCCTAATTTTTTGGAAAGGGTGATAACATGTGTAGAAACTTTGTTTTTCACTTAGGATCCACAAAATAAGCCCCAGTCCAAGCAACTCAAAGATCAAAGCGATGAGGATTTTTTTTTCTATATTCATGGAATTGTGTATGTTCACTGGGTACCTGAAGGTCTAACTATTAATCAGCATTAGCACCTGTAGCTTCTCGCTCAACTCTATGAGAAAATAATAAAAAATTACCAGAAATGAGGAAGGAGACGTCATGGGTTCCGCATCGAGACAAGACACCGTCTCAAACCGCATTGTCTGTTAAGAGGTTTCTATCGAAGTAGAATCCCAGTATTAGGTGACGTGCCTTATTCGCGTCACGTAGCACACTGTGACTTATTTATTCCCGAAGGTTAACTCTCCATTCAAAGAAACAAGATTTCAGTTCGTTGAAGCAGCCATACGAAAAACGTTGTAGGGATAGGGGAGGAGAGTATACTGAGGGTGACAATAACCAAATATATA
Organism: Schistocerca gregaria; assembly: GCF_023897955.1. NCBI lineage: Eukaryota > Metazoa > Arthropoda > Insecta > Orthoptera > Acrididae > Schistocerca > Schistocerca gregaria. The sequence goes on from NC_064927.1 coordinate 508,938,521, forward strand.
TTTTTCTGAAATAAAACGTTCTGTAGCACTAGTCCCGTTATTTTATAGCCACACCTTGTACCGCTGCGCTGACGACACTGCGTTGGTACACCAAAACAAACTCCCAGAAGCCACGCAGCGCTGACTGAAACTCTACTGTACCGTCGTTGCACGCTGCCAGCAGGCTGACGCGTGGGTTTCAACGCAACTGAGAGCCCAGCGATAATCCTGACCAAGAGGCATAGTCACAAAAACAGAGAGCACGACGCTTTTTCGTACTCCGATACCGTGGACACCAACAGTGAAGTATTTAGAAGTCAGACTGAACCGCCAGCTGTTGCGGAAACACGAGGTAAATGATATCTACAAAAAGACGAGCAACATCCTGGGCGCCGTCGGTCTGCTCATCAAAGAGTCACCAGCCCTCTCTGTAGACTGCGGGCGTCCTGTGTTAGACCTGTTACGGGTTACTTCTGCCCTGTCTGGAAGATGGAAACAGCTCCAGAATAAGGCACTGTGATCGATCTTCCGTGTACTCACGAAATTCCCTTACCTTCACAATGCAGCAGACGAAAAGCGTGCCCTGGACGGCTTTAAGTAACTTGCCAGAAAAGTTTACAGCAAAGCGATGAATTCTGAATATTAAATTTCAGGCGCTACAAGCCGCGGGTGTTTCTACTTGAAATGTAGCAGGGCCACCAGCGGCTGAGCGCAAAGTGATAAAATAAGACCCAGCGCCTCGACATGAAGTAAACAGCTACACATATAGTACCAGGCAAAACCAACCTGATAAATGCTACATCTTATGTACAGGGAAATCGTCTCGTACGAAATGAAATTATCGTGTGGTACTGATGATCGAGAGTCCCCACCTGGGGAAGTTCGGCCTCCGAGTCGCAAGTCCTGTCAGTCGATGCTACGCTGGGTGCCGACGATGAAACTTATGGTGACAGCGCAACACCCAGTCCCCGAGCGGAGAAAATCTCCCATCCGGACGGGAATCTAACCCGTGCCCGCTGCATGGCAGTGAAAGGCGTTGATAGTCAGCTAAGGAGGCGCATATTATCCCGCAGAGAAGAGGCTGCAGTGTTTGGGCAGGATGCGTAACCCGAGCGCATTTCATCGCGGTCAGATTCGAGATTGTGCGAATACTTGCATCAGTCACTTCATCTCCCAAGTCATGCAGGCACTGGCCATTTTAGGTGCCAGGCTCTTCACCGTAGTGACTTTGAATGTCTTCTGTAAGAACTATTGTGACCGTCGAATGTCATGAAAACCCTGCTACCAGCAGCTTGTGTGCCTCCAGTCGTTGCCTCACTGTGTCCGTCCTTCGTTCTTTCTTGTTCGATAGACCGATCATTGCACTTCCGTCCAACGAAAACAGAAATGTGCTGTTTGGTCCTCTCCCCCCCCCCCCCCTCTTTCAACCAACCAACCAACCAGAAACGTGGCTCACTGATGCTGATGAAACCACTTTCTCCTCCTCTGCTAAGTTGCTTTTATTGTTCAAGATGCACTGAGCGTACTTAAAATTTGGAGTTCTATGCGTAATCAAGTTTGAGAAATACATCTGATAGTCCACGGTGGCGTTGTGGGAGTGAAACACAAAACAATAAATTCGAGACTCGGTTCATCTTCGGATTTGTAGTTTCGCTTCCGTTGTAAGCTGTAAACTCCATGCGAGTCTTTGCTAGTGGCCAGTTCTACTTTGTTTTGTTAATTATTGTGGCAGTTGGCTGTCGGTGACTATTTAGGTTTCTTTGGTATTCCTTTAGTTTGGCTTCTCGCCTGAGTGCTTAATATTTGCATCGCATAAGTGGCAGTCAAATGGAAACGAGGCAGATGGAAAAAAGTTAACTCTTTATTATTTCAAAAGTAACCACTGTAATTGTTATATATTTATCCCACTGTGAAGCAGTTCCTGAACGGAAAAATGTTTGCGGTTGGCTACGGAACCTTGATTGTACCCAGGCGTGCATCTCTTCGTCTGAAACTGACGGACGGCCACGGATATCTCTTCAAGGCTCCAAAAATATGAAAACCGCTTAGCAACATGTGGGCGGGCATTATCAATGATGCCGTCCGTCAATATTACTGGGCATTTAGACTTCGCAGTGCGCTTCAATTTTACCAAAATGCCGACGGACAACTGTGTTAATTGTGGCGTTGTGTTCCAGAAAGACAATGATCAACGGGCCCTTGCAGGAAAAAAAAGTATCACGACTTCCCCGCAGATGGCTTTCACGGCTTGAAATTTTGTTCGCTGGGGATGACTCCATAAGGTTCGTTTGTTGGCTCTGACGCTCGCTCCCCGGCTCAAAGTGATGACACCATATTTCATCCCCCGCGACTACACGGCTCCTCCATCAGGCTGTAGGGAACGCTCTGCGCGCAGATCTTCCGGAACTTGAGACACTGTGACCGCTGCCCAGTATGAGCCGAGTGTCTTCTACCGTGCATCGTCGGCAATTCCAGGCGGCTGCACCCACCGCAACAATGACGAAAGGAGTAAAGACACAATGAACTTGTCCTGGCCGACTGCTGTGTTTCAGTAACACCCGACTTTCCCGAAATCCTTAATTCCACTAAATCCCAAGTGCGCATGACATTCACGGCAGACACTCCTCCCACAGTCAATAAACGGCATGATATCTCGCTGTCCTCTTTCTAGGCCTACACAATGAAGTCTGAAGCGCACACAGATCGCTGAGATCACGCCGAGCACGTGTAACAGACAAATGAGGCAGCGCTCAACATTCGCTCTGTTCCTTTCTCATCCCCAACAGACGGTCGTGTTATGCATACGCCTGCCTGCGTTACTAACGTCCATGCTAACTTGTTATACTTTACACCTGAGTGCTCCTTGTACATTCGGCATGGAGCCCCGTGCCGCAGTAGAAAGACACTGGACTTCAATTCTGTGCGGCCATCCAGTTGTAGTTTTCCGTGAATCCACTACGTTGCCTAAGGCGAAAGTTGGAACGGTTCCTTTGAAAGAGCACGGCTCAATTCCCCATCCTTCGCCAGTGCCACCTTGTACTCCGTTTATAAAGACGAGACATTAAACCATTTTCCTCCCTTTGGTTGGTTGCTTTGTAAAATTAAAGGGACCAGACTGCTATGGTCATCGGTCCCTTTTTCCAAAACTTCAAACACCCACACAGAATAAAAACGAACAGTGGACATGACAACACAGGACAAGAAAGAGGCACACTGACACCAGACAAAAGGAACTAAAACCACACAGAGTGTGGCGGTGGTTGGCCGACCACAGAGACAAAAAAGGAAAAGCCAGCCACCTAGAAAAACACTAAAAAATAACCCAGTCTAAGGCCAGACTCATAACAAAAAAATGACAAACACTCAGAGTAAGTGATAAAAAACCCCTGCCTGAATAAAACGCAAAACTAAGCCTGCCATGGCCGTGTCATCTGTTAAAAGGGCAGGGGTTATATCAGGCAGCGCAAATTTCTGCCTGAGCTCAGCCAAAAGCGGATAGGCCAACAAAATGTGGACCACCGTCAAAGACAGAGGCGGGTCCTCACGGCTCAGTAAATATCTGTGCGTTAGCCGGGTGTGGCCAAAGCGGAGCCGACAAAGGACAACTGAGTCCCTGCGAATGTCTCGCATGGGTGACCGCCACACAGTCGTCGTCTCCTTGACAGCACGGAGTTTATTAGGTGTGGTCAGATCGCGCCATTCAGCGCCCCAAAGCGCGAAAAACTTTGCGGCGTAAGACTGCTCGCAAATCAGTCTCCGGGAGGCCAACGTCCAGAGTTGGTTCACTGGTGGCCTGTTTGGCCACGCGGTCAACATGCTCATTGCATCCCGGGATGCCGACATGACCAGGGGTCCACACACAGAGCGGCCACAATGGGCAAGAGCATGGAGGGAGTCCTGGACAACCATCACCAGACGAGAGCGAGGGAAACACTGGTCGAGAGCTCGTAAACCGCTCAGGGAGTCACTACAGATAACGAAGGACTCTCATGAGCAGGAGCGGATATACTCTAGGGCATGAAAGATGGCGACCAGCTCAGCAGTGAAAATGCTGCAGCCAGTCGGCAATGAGTGTTGTTCATGATGGTCCCCTAGAGCGAGAGCATACCCGACACGACCAGTACCATCGACCGTCAGTGTACACAACGCCAGAGCCCTGATACATAGCAAGGATGGAAAGAAAGCGGCGGCGGAAGGCCTCTGGAGGAATGGAGTCCTTCGGGCCCTGTGCCAATTCAAGCCGAAGGCAAAGGCGGGGCACACACCACGGCGGTGTGCGCAGGGGGGGCCCGGAAAGGAGGTGGAAGCCGTGCGCTACAGCCCAAGACTGCGCCTTGCGGATAGCACTGCAGCTCACGTTCAGGAGCTGCAATGCCAATTGGAGCTATAGTAGAGGCAGAAGTCGCCAGCATACAAGGACGCTGAGACAGACGTTCCCACCGCCGCAGCGAGCCCGTTAATTGCAATTAAAAACAGGCAGACACTTAAGACAGATCCCTGTGGTACCCCATTCTCCTGAACTCGGGGGGAACTATAGAGGCCCCGACTTGCACGCGGTACGATGCGACAGAAAATTTGGTATGAAAATCGGCAGCGGACCCCGGGGATCCCGAAGACCCCTACCGTGAAGCATAGAGAGGACGTGATGGCGCCATGTCGTATCGTACGCCTTCTGCATGTCAAAAAAGACAGCGACGAGTTGCTCACGACGGGCAAAGGCCGTACGAATGGCTGACTCCAGGCTCACCAGATTTTCTGCGGCAGAGCGGCCTTTACAGAACCCACCCTGAGACGGAGCCAGAAGGCCCCGAGACTCGAGTACCCAACTAAACCGCCGGCTTACCGTGCGTTCGAGCAACTTGCAAAGAATGTTGGTGAGGCTAATGGGGCGGTAGCTCTCCACCTCCAATTGGCTCTTGCCAGGTTTCAAAACAGGCATAACAATGCTTTCCTGCCATTGCGACGGAAACTCACCCTTGACCCAGATACGGTTGTAAAGGTCGAGGAGGCGTTGCTGGCAGACCACTGAGAGGTGTTTCAGCATCTGACAGTGGATGCGATCTGGCCCGGGAGCTGTATCAGGGCAAGCGGCTAGGGCGCTGTGGAATTCCCACTCACTGAATGGAACATTGTAGGATTCAGGATAGCGGGTATGAAATGAAAGGCTCCGACGTTCCAACCGCTCTTTAATGGAGCGAAAGGCCAGTGGGTAAGTGACAGAAGTGGAACTGAGAGCAAAATGGTCTGCTAAGCGGTTTGCAAATTATCGGAATCAGTACAAACTGCTGCATTCAGTGACAGCTCAGTGACATTGACAGGGGTCCGATAGCCATAGAGGCGCCTAATCTTGGCCCAAATCTGCGATGGAGAGATATGGAGGCCAATGGTGGAGACATACCGTTCCCAGCACTCCTGCTTGAGTTGGCGAATGATGCGGTGGGCCCACGCACGGAGCCGTTTAAAGGCGAGGAGATTTTCTAATGAGGGATGCCGCTTGTGATGCTGGAGCGCCCGCCTGCGATCTCTAATCGCCTCGGCGATCACAGTCCTCCACTAAGGGGAATGACAGATTCTGCAGCAGTAATGATGCCGGTGGTGACCGAGTGAACCATCGCATCAATGGCTTCATTGGAAAGAGGCTCAATAGTGGCAATGGGGCAGAAGAAGTCCCAGTCATCCTTATTCATAGCCCATCTGCATGGGCGCCCAGAAGAGTGACGCTGTGGCAGTGACAGAAAGATCGGAAAGTGGTCACTACCACACAGGTCGTCATGCACACTCCACTGGACAGACAGTAAGAGGCTAGGGCTGCAGATCGTAAGGTCGATGGCTGAGTACGTGCCATGCGCCACACTGAAATGTGTGAAGGCACCATCATTTAAAATGGAAAGGTCGAGCTGTGCCGATACATGCTCAGCAGTGCTGCCTCTGCCCGTTGCCACTGATCCACCCCACAGAGGGTTATGGGCGTTGAAGTCGCCCAGTAACAGGAAAGATGGCGGCAATTGGGCTATCAGCGCAGCCAGGACATGCTGTGGGACATCACCAATCCGGTGGAAGATACAGACTGCAGACAATAACAGCCTGTGGCATCCACACATGAACAGTGACAGCCTCTAAAGGTGTTTGTAGAGTGACAGACTCTCTGAAGAGATTGAAGGACATAGATGCAGACGCCACCAGATACCCTTTCATAAGCTGCCCAGTTCTTATAATAACCCTGATAGCTATGGAGGGCGGGGGTTCGCATCGCTGGAAACCACGTTTCTTGAAGAGCAATGCAGAAGAAAGGTTGAAGGCTAAGAAGTTGTTGGAGCTCAGCAAGATGGTGGAAGAAACCGCCGCAGTTCCACTGGAGGATGACATTGTCCATGGCTGAGAAAGGCATGAAGGGACTGGGGAAGCAGATTACGCCACTGAGTAACTTGCTGCCACCAATTCAGTATCCGTGTGAGTGACATCCATTGTGTCCAAGGGTCCAGAGAGATCCAGGTCCTCAGCAGATGCCAGAATCTCGACCTCATCCTCAGATACTGAGCTTGTAGGAAGTGGTGGGATGGGTGCCACCGATATGGCTGGATTCTTGGGAGCCTTTTTCTTTTTCAGCTTTTTGCGCTGCGCCTTGGGTGATTCCGGCTGGGAGGGCTCCACAAGGTCAGTCTCAGAGACAGACGAGGGCCGTGAAGCCCTATGACCAGCGACCTGTGGTTGTTTCAGCCACTACAGGTGTCCGCTTTTCCAGTGGTCTGAACTTGCGAAGCAAGGTCCCCAAGGGACCCCTTCCTGTCGAGAGACGCCAAAGAAGTCTTACGCTTCTCTGGCTGGGAAGTGGGAACCGGTCCCCAATGGTTGGGAGGGTGTTGCTCCTGAAGTAGATGGAGCAGGAGCAACAGGGAGTGAAGTGCCCCCCACAATCAAGGGGGCAGGTGGATTCTGACGGATCATAGAGCCAACCATATGTGACGACACGGGTGATGGGAGAACCGTTGTTGCAGCAGCGGCGTAGGTTGTCGTCAATTGGCACAGGATGTAGCCTCTCATATTTCCGCTTAGCCTCAGTGTAGGTCAGGTGGTCCAAGGTCTTATATTCCATGATCATCCGTTCTTTCTGGAAGATCCTACAGTCCAGTAAGCAGGGGGAATGGTGTTCTCCACAGTTAACAGAGATAGGAGGCAGGGCACATGGAGTATTGGGATGCGAAGGACGTCCACAATCTCGACACGTAATGACAGAAGTACATCAGGATGACATATGCCCAAACTTCCAGCATTTAAAACACAGCACTGTAGGGGGATATATGGCTTCACATCACAGCGGTAAACCATCACCTTGACTTTTCGGGTATGATGTCACCCTCAAAGACCAAGATGACGGCACCAGTGGCTACCTGATTATCCCTCGGACCTCGATAGACGCGCCGGACGAAATGAACACCTCATTGTTCTAGGTTGGTGTGTAATTCATCGTCTGACTGCAGAAGAAGATCCCTGTGGAATATAATACCCTGGACCATGTTAGAACTCTTATGGGGCGTGATGGTAACTGAAACATCCCCCAACTTGTCACAAGCGAGCAACCTCCTTAACTGGGCAGAGGATGCTGTTTTGATTAGAACTGATCTTGAGCGCATTTTGGACAAGCCCTCCACCACCCCAAACTTGTCCTCTAAATGCTCCACAAAAAACTGAGGCTTCGTCGACATAAATGATTCACCATCAACTCGCGTACAGGCGAGGTAATGGGGTGAATAATCTGCACTGCCGTCTTTAGCCATACATTCCTCCCATGGAGTTGCCAGGGAGGGAAATTATCTAGGATCATATTTCTTCCCTTTGAGGTTAGGCCTCGATCGATTAGAGACTGGTGGTGGAGGCCCACCAGCGAGAGATGATGCACCACGCTTCTATCTACATTTACATCTACGTGACTACTCTGCAATTCATATTTAAGTGCTTGGCAGAGGGTTCATCGAACCACAATCATACTATCTCTTTACTATTCCACTCCCGAACAGCGAGCGGGAAAAACGAACACCTAAACCTTTCTGTTCGAGCTCTGATTTCTCTTATTTTATTTTGATGATCATTCCTACCTATGTAGGTTGGGCTCAACAAAATATTTTTGCATTCGGAAGAGAAAGTTGGTGACTGAAATTTCGTAAAAAGGTCTCGCCGCGACGAAAAACGTCTATGCTGTAATGACTTCCATCCCAACTCGTGTATCATATCTGCCACACTCTCTCCCCTATAACGCGATAATAGAAAACGAGCTGCCCTTTTTTGCACCCTTTCGATGTCCTCCGTCAATCCCACCTGGTAAGGATCCCACACCGCGCAGCAATATTCTAACAGAGGACGAACGAGTGTAGTGTAAGCTGTCTCTTTAGTGGACTTCTTGCATCTTCTAAGTGTCCTGCCAATGAAACGCAACCTCTGGCTCTCCTTCCCGACAATATTATCTATGTGGTTCTTCCAACTGAAGTTGTTCGTAATTTTAACACCCAGGTACTTAGTTGAATTGACAGCCTTGAGAATTGTACTATTTATCGAGTAATCGAATTCCAACGGATTTCTTTTGGAACTCATGTGGATCATCTTACACTTTTCGTTATTTAGCGTCAACTGCCACCTGACATACCATACAGCAATCTTTCTAAATCGCTTTGCAGCTGATACTGGTCTTCGGATGACCTTACTAGACGGTAAATTGCAGCATCATCTGCGAACAGTCTAAGAGAACTGCTCAGATTGTCACCCAGGTCATTTATATAGATCAGGAACAGTAGAGGTCCCAGGACGCTTCCCTGGGGAACACCTGATATCACTTCAGTTTTACTAGATGATTTGCCGTCTATTACTACGAACTGCGACCTTCCTGACAGGAAATCACGAATCCAGTCGCACAACTGAGACGATACCCCATAGCTCTGCAGCTTGATTAGAAGTCGCTTGTGAGGAACGGTGTCAAAAGCTTTCCGGAAATCTAGAAATACGGAATCAACTTGAGATCCCCTGTCGATAGCGGCCATTACTTCGTGCGAATAAAGAGCTAGCTGCGTTGCACAAGAGCGATGTTTTCTGAAGCCATGCTGATTACGTATCAATAGATCGTTCCCTTCGAGGTGATTCATAATGTTTGAATACAGTATATGCTCCAAAACCCTACTGCAAACCGACGTCAATGATATAGGTCTGTAGTTAAATGGATTACTCCTACTACCCTTCTTGAACACTGGTGCGACCTGCGCAATTTTCCAATCTGTAGGTACAGATCTATCGGTGAGCGAGCGGTTTTATATGAGTGCTAAGTAGGGAGCTATAGTATCAGCGTAATCTGAAAGGAACCTAATCGGTATACAATCTGGACCTGAAGACTTGCCCGTATCAAGCGATTTGAGTTGCTTTGCAACCCCTAAGGTACCTACTTCTAAGAAACTCATGCTAGCAGATGTTCGTGTTTCAAATTCTGGAATATTCCATTCGTCTTCCCTGGTGAAGGAATTTCGGAAAACTGCGTTCAATAACTCCGCTTTAGCGGCACAGTCGTCGATAACAGTACCATCGGCACTGCGCAGCGAAGGTATTGACTGCGTCTTGCCGCTTGTGTACTTTACATACGCCCAGAATTTCTTCGGATTTTCTACCAAATTTCGAGACAATGTTTCGTTGTGGAACCTATTAAAGGCATCTCGCATCGAAGTACGTGCCAAATTTCGCGCGTCTGTAAATTTTAGCCCATCTTCGGGATTTCGCGTTCTTCTGAACTTCGCATGCTTTTTCCGTTGCCTCTGCAACAGCGTTCGGACCTTTTTTGTGTACCACGGGGGATCCGTTCCATCTCTTACCAATTTATGAGGTATGAATATCTCTATTGCTGTTGCTACTATATCTTTGAATTTGAGCCACATCTCGTCTACATTCGCATAGTCAGTTCGGAAGGAATGGAAATTGTCTTTTAGGAAGGCTTCTAGTGGCACTTTATCCGCTTTTTTAAATAAAATTATTTTGCGTTTGTTTCTGATGGATTTGGAAGAAATGGTATTGAGCCTAGCTACAATGACCTTGTGATCACTAATCTCTGTATCAGTCATGATGCTCTCTATCAGCTCTGGATTGTTTGTGGCCAAGAGGTCAAGTGTGTTTTCGCAACCATTTACAATTCGCGTGGGTTCGTGGACTAACTGCTCGAAATAATTTTCGGAGAATGCATTTAGGACAATTTCGGAAGACGTTTTCTGCCTACAACCGGTTTTGAACAAGTATTTTTGCCAACATACCGAGGGTAGGTTGAAGTCCCCACCAACTATAACCGTATGAGTGGGGTATTTATTTATTATGAGACTCAAACTTTCTCTGAAATGTTCCGCAGCTGTATCATCGGAGTCTGGGGGTCGGTAGAAGGAGCCAATTATTAACTTAATTCGGCTGTTAAGTATAACCTCTACCCACACCAATTCGCACAGAGTATCTACTTCGACTTCACTACAAGACAAACCACTACTGACAGACACAAACACTCCACCACCAATTCTGCCTAATCTATCTTTCCTGAACACCGTCTGAGACTTCGTAAAAATTTCTGCAGAACTTATTTCAGGCTTTAGCCAGCTTTCTGTACCTATAACGATATCAGCTTCTGTGCTTTCTATTAGCGCTTGAAGCTCAGGGACTTTTCCAGCCCAACTACAACAATTTACAACTATAATTCCGACTGTTCCTTGATCCAAGCACGTCCTGTAATTGCCAAGCACCCTTTGACATTGCAGCAGATCCCGCACTTTCCCGAGGCCTTCTAACCTAAAAAACCGCCCAGTCCACGCCACGCAGCCTCCGCTACCCGTGTAGCCGCCAGATGAGTGTAGTGAACTCCTGACCTATTCAGCGGAACCCGAAACCCCACCACCCTATGGGGCAAGTCTAGGAATCTGCAGCCAATACGGTCGCAAAACCGTCTGAGCCTCTGATTCAGACCCTCCACCCGGCTCTGCACCAAAGGTCCGCAGTCGGTTCTGTCAACGATGCTGCAGATGGTGAGCTCTGCCTTCATCTCGTAAGCAAGACCGGCAGCCTTCACCAAATCAGATAGCCGCTGGAATCCAGAGAGAATTTCCTCAGATCCAAAGCGACACACGTCATTATTGCCGACATGTGCCACCACCTGCAGCTGGCTGCACCCTGTGCTCTTCATGGCATCCGGAAGGACCCTTTCCACATCAGGAATGACTCCTCCCGGAATGCACACGGAGTGCACACTGGATTTCTTCCCCTCCTTAGCCGCCGTATCCCTAAGGGGCCCCATTACGCGCCTAACATTGGAGCTCCCAACTACCAGTAAGCCCACCCTCTGCGATTGCCTGGACCTTGAAGGCTGAAAATGATCCTCTGAAACAGGGCAGGCGGCTGCATCTGGCTCAGCCAGAGACAGTGCCTGAAACCGGTTTGTCAGACGCACCGGGGAGGCTTTCTGATCAGCCTCCGGGGACGTCTTTCGCTGCCTGCCACGCCTTGGAACGACCTCCCAATCAACGACAGGCGAGGGCTCAGCCCCACTGCGGGCAGCAACCGGGGCAACCACAGCGGCGGACCGATCTGGGGACAGACGGGACGAGGTTGACATCCCCGTGATACCCGAGTCCGGCTCCCCACAGTGGTGCCCATTGGCAACAGCCTCAAGCTGCGCGACCGAAGTCAGCGCCGATTGCAGCTGTGAGCGAAGGGATGCCAAGTCAGCCCTCATCCGAACACAGCAATCGCAGTCCCTGTCCATTCTAATCGATGTTTAACAACAGTTACCGAAACACGAGTCCGTGCCTAGATAACGCAAGCGGAACACGAAAAGAATGTATCAACTAACCTGTACAAATACCTAACGACTGCGCTACAATATGCTGAATTTACGATTACAGTAACTAAAACTCGAAATTGCACCTCCTATACGAAACTCATACGCAATTTAAATAAGAATCTACGAAGTAAACACTAAAGCGCGATGCTACAACTGACCAATACTATAATACGCCCTAAATATATGAATTAAACAATGCAAGTACCCAAAAACTCGCAAAGAAATTAATTAAACTATGTAACAAATAAGTAAGCTAGGGTTATACGACTTGGTGCTGCAGCTGCTTATCCAACGGCGGCAGGGAGCACACTCATTGCAGGTCATCCGCCCTGATGCCACCCACTCCGACCAGGGGCTCTCCCCACGGGCGGCACCCAGCCACAGCGAAGACCACCTGGCAGGATGGCCTATGCAGGGAGTCCTGATACCCCAGAGGGATAGGCTTCTACTCCTCGGCACACGTGGGGAGGTAGCAGCTCAGGCATCAGCAGTGCGATCCCTGTGTAGTCAGGGGGCAACCACCAAGAGGGTACATGACGACCCCACCACAACGGACTGGCTACCGTGCTGGATGGCGGGTGTCGAATATCCATGTATATCACGATAGCGAAGATGGAAGTGCACAATGGAGGTAATGTATGCTACCCGGAACACACTGCAGCTGATGTGGCCAAAAGCTCGGTGTCAGTCCAACTCTATGACAGTATTGGGTGTGCCAGATCTTAGGGCAATATGGATTTAAGATGCAGCACGTAAGGCGTCCTTCCCCAAATGGTACGCACTAACGGAAAATTTTGAAATGTAGTGGTCAAACCCCTTAGTGAACCATCACATTAAGGCCGAAACGTTGGAGACTCCTTTTAGTCGCCTGCTACGACAGGCAGGAATACCGCGGGCCTATTTTTACCCCCGAATCCGTACTTCCTTTCCTCCTGACTTTTCTATGTATTAGGACTTTAGGTGGGAAGATAAGTTTATATACAATGATGTTGAGGGAATAATTCTCGGAGTACTGTCGCATCTTCGAGGACAACGGTGCCATCAACGCCTGGTGAAACTGAATAACTTGAATTATACTTTTTCTTTTACATATAAAGTGCATGGTGGTGTCTACTTCCGCTTGAAAGAGATGCTAACATTGGAACTGGTCAGTAACAAATGAATTAGAATGAATTTAGCGGCCATAATTGGTGTATTTACACACCACCTGCCAAAATCGAGCACCAAGAAAACATAATCGTATGTTGGTATAACTCTCGACACATGCACACAATCGGTGGGAATGCAAATGATTAGAGTTGTACCTCTCTGTGACAGAGCGGCCACCAGGGAGTATAGGTGTTCTTCGTGTTTAGTGTAGCTGCTAGGCCTTGTAGGGTATGTAAGAGACATGAAAAGTCAGGCGTTGAGTGATCACGGGCACAAAAATGTCACATTCTCGTGTGAGACAGCAGTATCGGCGCCTAACAGAGTTTAAAAGGCGCTTCATTGTGGCTCTCCAATTGGCCGGCTGGTCGAGTACTGCAATATCCAGATTCGTGGACCGTACCGTTGTGACAGTGGCCCGATGCTGATCGACCACATCTGATCACCGCAAGGGAGGATGGCCGTGTTGTGCACAGAGCACATCGGAGTGCCTTCACATCTGCGCTTACCGTTCGAGAACAAGTGATGGACATCCCTCACCACTTGTCAGAGACTGACAGCAGCCGAGTTAGGGAATTAACCGTCCCATGGGTAGGCCGCCATTAACACCACAACATAAACAGCTGTTTTGGAGCAGTTTCATTACAGTGAAACATGGACTGCTGATGAATGTTGTCACACTACTCTCAGCAATGAATCGCGGTTCTACAGTACCCTCTATGAATATCCTCCGCGAGTATGGCGGCGACCTAGGGGGACGTCCCATTCATCTAATGTTTTGGGGAGTGAGAGCGGTTGCTATGGTGTGGGGTGCCGTCGACTGTGTCTTCGGTGACGACTGATAGTGATGACGGGAGCACAGTGGTGCTCCACAGACGCCCCACGTCCTCGTGTTTCACCTCTGTTGCGACAGTATCGTGGTACTGTTCTTCAACAGGACAATGCTCGTCCATACATGACACGGATCCCTGTGGACTTTGTGCTATCTGCACTATCTGTACCCGATAGATCCTGGGGTGGCTCAACTGGGCCGTCAACTCCGCCCCAGGTTATCAAGGTCCTCTTACAACAATTGTGGGCTCGCCAGCATCAGGAGAGAATATGACGACCTTATGACAAGCTTCTCATGTTAATAAGTGAACATATCCTGCAAATTTTTTGTCAGTTGGAATCTGTTTTGAAATTACCTAAATAATATCACATACCATCTCAATCCGTGAAGTTCCATTTCGTTTCTGTAAGGTACTTCGGACGCCCTTTAAAAGGAGGTCCGATACGATATTAGGCGGTATCCCACGACTTGGGGCGCCTCTGCGTTATACGAATGAGGGACAGGTATGGCACCTGCAGGCTGTGGAAGAGCGGCGGGATGTCTGCGGAGAGCGGCGGGTCGGCCCCCGCCTCGAGCAGCAGCACGCGCCACTCGGCCACCTCGGCGAGCCGCGCCGCCACCGCGGACCCGGCGCTGCCGCCGCCCACCACCACGAAGTCGTACTCGGGCAGCAGGCGGTCGGCCGCGTCCGGCGGGTAGCCCGCCTCGGCGCGCATGCGCGCCGGCGCCCCCGCCAGCGTCGTCAGCAGCGTGGCCAGCAGCGCCGCCCCCAGCCCGCCGCCCCCGGCCGCCGCTGCCGCCTCCACCGCCGACCACGAAGCATTGGTCGGGCAGCTCTCCATCGCGTCGGCGTCGTCGTCACCCTGTACTGAGTGCAAAACGCGTTGGTCCGTAGACGTTATGTGCGATGAACAAAAAGTTGGTTAACATTTGAAAATGCACTAATCCTCGGAATGTCGTAGGCACAGAGAAAAACTTAACACGCCTACCTTAAATGGGATTAGGTTGAGTCGGAACCCAAGGCGAGTACAAAAACCGTCCAACAGACGGCACTGGACCGCAACACGTCAGTAACGCCGCACGAGAATCGTATATAAAATGAGCTGTAATGAGAGATGGTGTCGCATCTGCCAGCAGTCGCGGAATGTGTTGACTTTACCAGGAAAACTACTGTCACTGTAGCTCTAGTGTCAGAAAGCAGAATCCGCTACTGAAGCTTTAAGATCCTATCGCCCTAAGAAGGGTACTATAATGGGTAAAGGTCCTCTGGCAAGTATCACTCTCACGAAAATGATAGCGAAGTTTGAAGAAAAAATGCTACTGTTGCTCGGACTGTTCAGGTAGAAATGGAGACTTCAGCGTTTTTATCTTCTTCATCTACATCTACATCCATACTCCGCAAGGCACCTGACGGTGTGTGGCGGAGGGTACCTTGAGTATCTCTATCGGTTCTCCCTTCTATTCCAGTCTCGTATTGTTCGTGGAAAGAAGGATTGTCGGTATGCTTCTGTGTGGGCTTTAATCTCTCTGATTTTATCCTCACGGTCTCTTCGCAAGATATACGTAGGACGGAGCAATATACTGCTTGACTCTTCGGTGAAGGTATGTTCTCGAAACTTTAACAAAAGCCCGTACCTAGCTACTGAGCGTCTCTCCTGCAGAGTCTTCCACCGGAGTTTATCTATCATCTCCGTAACGCTTTCGCGATTACTAAATGATCCTGTAACGAAGCGCGCTGCTCTCCGTTGGATCTTCTCTATCTCTTCTATCAACCCTATCTGGTGAGCAGTATTCAAGCAGTGGGCGAACAAGCGTACTGTAACCTACTTCCTTTGTTTTCGGATTGCATTTCCTTAGGATTCTTCCAATGAATCTCAGTCTGGCATCTGCTTTAACGAGGATCAACTTTATATGGTAATTTCATTTTAAATCACTTTTAATGCCTACTCCTAGATAATTTATGGAATTAACTGCTTCCAGTTGCTGATCTGCTATTTTGTAGCTAAATGATAAGGGATCTTTCTTTCCATGTATTCGCAGCACATTACACATGTCTACATTGAGATTCAATTGCCATTCCCTGCACCATGCGTAAGATCCTCCTGCATTTCAGTACAATTTTCCATTGCTACAACCTCTCGATACACCACAGCATCATCTGCAAAAAGCCTTAGTCAACTTCCGATGTCATCCACCAGGTCATTTATGTACACTCCTGGAAATGGAAAAAAGAACACATTGACACCGGTGTGTCAGACCCACCATACTTGCTCCGGACACTGCGAGAGGGCTGTACAAGCAATGATCACACGCACGGCACAGCAGACACACCAGGAAACGCGGTGTTGGCCGTCAAATGGCGCTAGCTGCGCAGCATTTGTGCACCGCCGCCGTCAGTGTCAGCCAGTTTGCCGTGGCATACGGAGCTCCATTGCAGTCTTTAACACTGGTAGCATGCCGCGACAGTGTGGACGTGAACCGTATGTGCAGTTGACGGACTTTGAGCAAGGGCGTATAGTGGGCATGCGGGACGCCGGGTGGATGCACCGCCGAATTGCTCAACACGTGGGGCGTGAGGTCTCCACAGTACATCGATGTTGTCGCCAGTGGTCGGCGGAAGGTGCACGTGCCCGTCGACCTGGGACCGGACCGCAGCGACGCACGGATGCACGCCAAGATCGTAGGATCCTACGCAGTGCCGTAGGGGACCGCACCGCCACTTCCCAGCAAATTAGGGACACTGTTGCTCCTGGGGTATCGGCGAGGACCATTCGCAACCGTCTCCATGAAGCTGGGCTACGGTCCCGCACACCGTTAGGCCGCCTTCCGCTCACGCCCCAACATCGTGCAGCCCGCCTCCAGTGGTGTCGCGACAGGAGTGAATGGAGGGACGAATGGAGACGTGTCGTCTTCAGCGATGAGAGTCGTTTCTGCCTTGGTGCCAATGATGGTCGTATGCGTCTTTGGCGCTGTGCAGGTGAGCGCCACAATCAGGACTGCATACGACCGAGGCACACAAGTCCAACACCTGGCATCATGGTGTGGGGAGCCATCTCCTACACTGGCCGTACATCTCTGGTGATCGTCGAGGGGACACTGAATAGTGCACGGTACATCCAAACCGTCATCGAACCCATCGTTCTACCATTCCTAGACCGGCAAGGGAACTTGCTGTTCCAACAGGACAGTGCACATCCGCATGTATCCCGTGCCACCCAACGTGCTCTAGAAGGTGTAAGTCAACTACCCTGGCCAGCAAGATCTCCGGATCTGTCCCCCATTGAGCATGTTTGGGACTGGATGAAGCGTCGTCTCACGCGGTCGGCACGTCCAGCACGAACGCTGGTCCAACTGAGGCGTCAGGTGGAAATGGCATGGCAAGCCGTTCCACAGGACTACATCCAGCATCTCTACGATCGTCTCCATGGGAGAATAGCAGCCTGCATTGCTGCAAAAGGTGGATATACACTGTACTAGTGCCGGCATTGTGCATGCTCTGTTGCCTGTGTCTATGTGCCTGTGGTTCTGTCAGTGTGATCATGTGATGTATCTGACCCCAGGAATGTGTCAATAAAGTTTCCCCTTCCTGGGACAATGAATTCACGGTGTTCTTATTTCAATTTCCAGGAGTGTATATTGTGAATAGCAACGGTCCTATGACACTTCCCTGGGGCACACCTGAAATCACTCTTACTTCGCAGGGTCAACTCAACACAGGTAAAATCGCATGTCACAGCGACATTCCACGCACAGCTGTTTGGAGGGCGCTAAGGTGTACACTCCAATGATATCTGTACCCTTATCGTGATCTTGAACCATTGGGCACCGATTTTGTGATGTGGAGAGCATTTGCGGTGTGGGTACTTCAGAAAATGGGGGAAGAAGACAACTTGTTCTCTAGCAACTTGTGGACCGACGAAGCCCATTTCACAACCCGATGGTCTATCAACACCCACAGCTGCAGAATTTGGGCTACCGAAAACCCTACAACTGTCGTCGAAACCCCACCACAGTACGATACAGTCACGGTTTGATGTGGATTTACCGCATCAGTCATAACCGGATTCTTTTCCTTTGAAGAAATGAGGAGTGGCGCCTTTCAAACTTATCAGTGTGACTGGTGCCGATACGTTACAGAATTTCATCACCCCTTCCCTGTACTAATACACAGCTGTTGGAAGGTACGATTTTTATGCAGGATGGAGCTCCAACTCGTATTGCTACACATGTTAAAGATTTTTGTGCGCTTTGTTTGGTGAGGACCGCATGCTTAGCCTCCCAGGTCCCTAGCCCTCAATCTGTGTGATTACTGGTCGTGTGGTCATCGGAAGTCTCAGGTCTACCGAAGTCATTATGGATGCTAAAAGACGACATCGGACGGCAATTTCTCACCACATGTACTGATAAGCTGTATGGTACTGTTCACAACATTGTTCATAGGTTGTAGGTATTGTTGATGAATGATGGCCGACATGTGGAGGGTGTGTTATAAAGAACATTGTCTTTCCTAAAGATCAGTTGTTACTCTAAATATTGCTTTTGTTTCATATGAAGCGCAAGTATTGATCATTTTCAGTACCATTTTTTGCTTTAAGTATAACGCTATGTCATTTCAAGCATGTGTGTCACTTTATTCATCCCTACGTGCATTATTTCGTGAAGTACTGTATTTTCAAGTGTTAACAGACTTAAGCGTCACCCAGTACACAGCACACAACGTTTTACATTGAAACCAAACATCTCGATGCGTTGTGTAGTGGCAGCACTCAGTCGCAGGTGACTTCTACAATAGTGTTCAGTCTTAATTGTAGTGTTTTTGATAAAGGTTTCTTTATTAGAATGATGAAATCGTGTGCAGCGCTTCGTTGCACCAAAAGTTATGTTAAGGGAAGTAATATTCCACTGGAACATTTGTTTTAAAATACAAAAAAAACAGCGGTTACAAATTTGGAGATTCGATGACTTTATGCGATGAAACTAAAGAGTTAGATCGTTATCAATCAGATGTGAATGACCGTTTATTTGATAGTATTTGTTTAATGTCTAGATAATATGAATTGAATGACAGGAGTCATTAAATATCTGTCTCGTAATTTATGAAATAGATTAGGCGACACTCTATCCAGGTCAGAGAACGGTAGCTGTACAAAACCCGAAGTATCAGTGCAAGGTCGAAAGAAGAGCCTCCCATAGGCGAGAGTATTAAAATCCTAATGGTTAACTGGTGAAGCATTCTTATCGAAGTGCCATAGTTTGAAAGCAGTGAAGGTCACGTAATATTAGGTACAGAAAGCTGGTAGAAACGCTGAAATTCATAGCACTGATATTTTTGGGAATAAAATAAGTTGATATCGAAAAGATACGAAAATGGAAGTGGAGGTGGTGTATTTGTCACAGTGGATAAGAAACTCAGGTCCACCAAGGTAGAAACTGAAGTGCACGTGAGACTGACTGGGCAGGACTGAGAATCAGGGGTGGGCATAAAATGATAATTGGGTCCTTCTGTCGGTCACCTGACACCGAAAACTCAGAGAAAACCTCAGTTCACTTGTAAGTATGTCCGCATTCATACTGTAATCATCGGTCGATCCAACAAATATTTGTTAAAATTACAGTTTCGCTAGAGGTGAGCGTGATAAGACATCCTGTGAAACATTACTAAATTCCTTCTCTGAAAACTGCTTAAAACACCACTCATGATGGAAATATATTGGATCTAATGGCAAAATATAGATCTGACATCTTTTAGGATGTCCACATGGAAACTGGTATCAGTGACTACGACGCGGTTGCGGCAACAGTGGTTAGCAAAATACAAAAGAGAATTAAACAAACAGAAAGATATGTATGTTCACTAAACTAGATAAAAAATCTGTGGTATCGTTCCTCGATGAGGAACTTGAACCTTTTAGAAGAGGGCAGGAGCATGTAGAGGAAGTATGGCTCAGTTTAAGAGGAGGAGGAGGAGGCGGGGGAGCAGATTAGTGTTTAACGTCCCGTCGATAACGAGGTCATTGGAGACGGAGCACGAGCTGGGGTTAGGGAAGGACTGGGAAGGAATTGGCCCTGAGATTTCTAAGGAACCATCCCAGCATTGTCATGAAGCAGTTTAAGGAAATCACTGAAAAGCTAAATCAAGATGGTCGGAGGGGGGTTTGAACCGTCGTCCTCACGAATGCGAGTTCAGGGTGCTAACCACTGCACCACGTTGTTCGATGAAGTTTAAGAGAATAGTTGACCATGCACTGGATAGATACGTACATTGTATATATCCAGCAGAACATTCCATAATGGAAAGAACCCTCCTTGGTATACAGTTACTGTCAAGAACCTTCTAAAGAAACAGAATTTACTGCATAACAGGTGTAAAAAAAAGTGCGGGGTTAGAGACAGAGAGGTGCTGAGTGAAACGCGTTTGGCTGTCAAGACAGCAATGCTTGATGTCTTCAGTGACTACCGCAGTAGAATATTGTCAAATGATATTTCACAAAACCCAAAGAAATTCTTGTCACATGTAAAAGTTGTTAGTGGCACCTGAGATCGCGAGAAAATGTTTCGTTGAGGTTTGAAATTATATGTAAAGTTTATTGCAAGTCACTAAGTGCTGCCTTTCTCAAATACTGAGTGAATAAAGTCAGTGTATACGCGTGTAGTAGCCTACACTTCTTTTTCACCCCTACCCCCACCCCTTTGATGAACAGGTTGTTCTTACCCCCACAGCTATTCCTTCCAGACAATAAATAGTATGTGTATCAAGTTTTGTTGAAATCGGTCCAGTGGTTTTGGAGGAGATGTGGAACATACATACATATATTTTTATAATATTTATGAATATATTTTTTTCCGTGATCCGATTTTGATGAAATTTAGCCTATATAGTGCCCCTAACTGCTATAAAGTACCAGTGAAAATCCCATAAAAACATGTTTAGTAGTTGAGATTACCGTGTACAAAGGCATGGCAATTTTACAGAATTATTGTTAGTATAGATATAAGTAGATTAATTGCAAGGTCCTTATTTTTTTATGTTCACTTTCAAGCCTTGTTTCTATGTAATCTCAATACTGATTACAGTTTTTCCGCTGACTAAACGGGAAAACGTTTGGGCCCTTGCTTTCAAGAAGAAGAATTTTTAGCCAAACGATTACACAAAGCTATATCGTAAACTTAGTTTGGAATCCTTACAGAGATCTCTCCTGGAGTTAAAAGTGTGTGTGCTTATTCTCATATCTGTATCTCAGTGAATGGCGAAGATTTTCATACATCAGAATAACTTGCTAGTTGAAGGAATTCGATTCCGATTCCGGATAAAATAAAACACTGAAGCCCCTTCCACATCACTTCCTTCTTTCCCCCTCTGCTCATCACTGAACTTCCCCTCACCATAGCATGGCTTAGGAAAGGAACAGGAGGGAAAGGGGTGAAGGGGTAGGAGGGGGGACATGCGGTGATAGAGGAGGACTTTCGGGGAGAAGAGGCACTGCACTCCTACTGCCACTACTAGAGTTTCTTATGTAGGCAAGATTTTGTAGAATATTATGTTTCTTATCTTGATATTGTTTCAGTATCGGTACTGGATTCAGCAAAAGTCATAAAAACTAAACACTTATTTCGTGGAAAAAAGAAAAGACATTGCGAATAGAAGTGTCCGCCTCCATAGCTGAGAGGTCAGCGCAGCTGACTGCCATGAAGAGGACCCAGGTTCGATTGCCAGTACTGCCAAGGATGAGCCTTAGGCTGGAGGGTTGGAACGGGGTGCGTCCAGCCTCGTGAGATCATTTGAGGAGCTGCTTGACCAAGTAGAAGCCGCTCCAGGCTACCGAAACTGGCAATGGTCAGGAGTGTGGTTTGCTAAACCCGTACTCCTCCATGGCGTAACCGATGGCGCCGTTGGCAGAGGATGACGTGGCGGTCGGTAGGTACGACAAGCCCACCAGAGCCTGTGGAAGGAGTTTGCTTACGGGTAGAAATGAATGTCTTTTCTTATAAAAACATAATAAAACTTTTTACAGGTATTGTTATGAAATCGTCAGAAAAGTAAAGGCTTGCTGCCAATCTGAAATTTAGTCCTTTACTCCTGCGGAAGTGGTGAACCGAAGGACTTGTAGTGTAACGAAAAGAGAACTTCACTAAACGACTGTGATTCTGTCGTTTGCATAAAGAAAGAATTGACAATATGGTGTTCCAAGCTGTTCGTTACACTGTCACATGACCAAATGTAAAAATGATAACTATCGCATTAATATTGAAGAAAATATGTGAACTGTTACACTATATGTGTAATACTAATGCAACAGGCCGTTCTGCCGTAAAAATCGGTGTTTTATTTCATGTGTAAATGGGATGTGAGTAACTGTTGGCTTCACTTCACCTAGTGTCTAATGACAGAAACTCGGCTTTTTGCTCTCCGTCACTTGAGTTAAATGTTGATTTCGAACCTTAACACGGAGAGATAGCGAAATGCATGCTTTCGAACCTCAACACGGAGAGATAGCGAAATGCGTGCTCTATACGTGTCAGTGGTCTATTCACAACGGTGCTAGCACGTGCCCCAGGTATAGCGTGATTCGTCACTGCAGCGGCGTCGACCTTCACGCATCGCTTAGCACTAATTACAGAAGTGTGTGGCTTGCGGGTACCTGATCGACGAGAGTAACCCATTAACTCCCTACGCAGTCATTGTGCTAGCTTGACTGCAGGTAGCATTTAAGCGCTCAAGAACGATTCCTTCCGCTGATTTCACGTGATTTTTTTTACGACCACCTCCCGCAGTGGCCGACGTTGCCTCAGTACCTGAGGTCTGCCTGGCCACGGTTCGATTGTGTTTGTCCGTTCGTGACTCCACTTGACGGACAAGTCACCAACAGTCGATTAATTCAGAAACTATAAGAGCCGCTCAAAAAGGTTTCGTTCGAAGGCCGAAGGCCAGTCAGGCAAAATCGCCCCGTGTGCATCCCACCGACGCACCACGTAGAAAGATACCGTTTGGTAAAACGCCGAATGCTGCTGCTGAAGAAGTCCACAACTGTCTGCCGCTCACATCGCCTGACTGGAATCGTCGACACTTCGAGGCCTTCTGTAAGGGGCGGGAGGCGTAGTAATTGCACGGAGAGAGAGGTCAGGACTCTAGGCCGGGTGCTCGGGTTGGCGCAGCTTCTGCGTTACTCCATTTACAGTGAGAGGGCGTGCCTTGTCATTAAGCAGCAGTATCCCAGCGCGCCAGTGGCTTTCCGCAGACACGATGCCCCATGTACATTCTTCATACGATGGATGTCTAGTGGTGTTTGTCCTTGACAGCCAATGCGTTGCTCGCGTTGGACCCCTTTGGTAACAACATCGCCATAGTTCACGTTCTCGCATTTACTAACGCACTTCGCAGACATGAATCCCACACTAATCCCTTGCCTAAATATCGGTGCTTATGGCCGCACGGGATTAGTCGAGCGGTCTTAGACGCTGCAGTCATGAACTGTGCGGCTGGTCCCGGCGGAGGTTCCAGTCCTCTCTCGGGCGTGGATGTGAGTGTTTGTCCTTAGGATAATTTAGGTTAAGTAGTCTGTAAGCTTAGGGACTGATGACCTTAGCAATTAAGTCCCATAAGATTTCACACACATTTGAACACATTTTTCGGTGCTTATGTACCCGCGTCGGAGTAGCATATATGCTGCAACAACAACCTTAAACGGAAAACTTCTTATCTCCCCCTGTAATGAGATTTAGAAATGTTGAAATGTCTCTCGTGGATTTATTACTCAGGTGACGCACAATGACGTGTTAAAGGGGTGCACAGTGACGTGTTAATTCTGCCGGCTGTGCCCTGTCTCCGACGTCTCCGTGGCTTTATCTCTCAACAAGATAACGCAAGACCTTATGTTGCCCTTCCTATCCTGCCTTACCTCGATACAATGGGTTTCGATTAATTGCTAGCCTTACTGGTGTTACAATTTTAATGACCATCAGTATAGAAAAAGTATATTTGTGTGTACAGTCGCCGGCTGCCGTGACCGAGAGGTTCTAGGCGCTACAGTCTGGAACCGCGCGACCGCTACGGTCGCAGGTTCTAATCCTGCCTGAGGCATGGATGTGTGTGATGTCGTTAGGTTAGTTAGGTTTAAGTAGTTCTCAGTTGTAGGGGACTGATGACCTCAGATGTTACGTCCCATAGTGCTCAGAGCCATTTGAACCATTCTGTGTACAGTCGCCATTTATTTATTTTGCGTACCGGCTACCAGTTTCCCGTAGCCAACACGCAGACTAAATAAACTGACATTGTAGATACATACATACATTCTTTCAGTTCTGTATTGGCCGTTGTTCCACTTACAATTTGTTGGGAATATATGACCAGCAGTGTATAAAACAGAGTATATAAAATAATATAGTATATAAAATAAAGGGATCAGATAGTTCTGACCACTTTTTAGTATTCACCGAAACCACTGCTTCGAAACACACAGCATCAAGTAGACGAAACGGGAATTATAACCTAAGATACTGCCAGCTCTCCTGTTCCATTCAAAAGCACGCGCGCGTACCAGCACACACAAACGACAAACAAACGGCAGTTTCATTACAACTTTTAACACTAATTCCAAGCTTAGTTCAAAATGGTTCAAATGGCTCTGAGCACTATGAGACATAGCTGCTGCGGTCACCAGTCCCCTATAACTTAGAACTAACCTAAGGACATCACACACATCCATGCCCCAGGCAGGATTCGAACCTGCAACCGTAGCGGTAGCGCGGTTCCAGGCCGGCCCAAAGTTAGTTAGTAAATGTGTATATTCACCACCGCCAAAAGTGTCAACGCATTGTGTTCAATGTTAGTAAGAGTATCAGCGTATTGGTGGGTAGCTCTTGTTCGATTTTAGCCTGATGCGTAAGTATCCTTATAGTTGGCGTCCTGGATATGACAGGGGCTTGTGAGGCATATGGGACAACAATGAGGGAGCTTTTGGGGGCAAAGAGGGGGTGGGGGAGAGGAGACAGAGGTGTTTACCAGTCGTTTTTAATTTTTTTCTTTGCATACTTTAGTGGTAACTTTAATTCGCTCTAACATGGTCACCATCTCTAGAACAAATGGCGAGGTGTATCGATTTTATTTGTAAGATTCTACCGTATTTTTATGTATGCGCGTCGCATGTCAGTTGTCGTGTATTGTGAAAAGAATCATTGTACAAAATCACTTGCACCCTTTTTCTAATTGCTTTTCTCCCCTTACCTCAGTTCTTAGAATGGTCGGAGTCGTAAGACCCACTTAGATTTACCAGCGCTCTGGGAAGCCCAGGAGAACGCGGAAATGAAACAGGGCCTTTGATGACGGAGGGAAAGTTGACGAGTCAGGAGCCAGCAGCAGCTGCTCATGATGGCAGGGACAAGGAAAAAGATAACGGCAGTGAGCGCCAGCAGGCCCCACTCTGGGGGCTCCGAAAGTCGCGCGCAGGCTACAAAAAATACTGGGGTCCGATCTGAGTCTAAATGCAGAGTAATCACAGAGCTACGGAGAAAGTGAGGCGGCCACCTGTAGACGTTTCGAACTCGAGGAGATAATGGAGTAATTTTGTGCAAGGGGAAGGCAGGTGTATTAAGGAGGACCAGCAACGGATAATATTTTTCGCAGTTGCGCTGCTACATATCGAAATAAATTAAACTACTATACCTGCTGTTATAACACATTAACGAACCTGGCAGTGCTTCGCAGTTGCTAAATATGTGTGGGAATTGGATGAACACCCTAATCTCTGTCTCCCCCTCCTCTCTGTCAATCTCCTCCCTTACCCCTCCTTCCCCTCTTTGTCCAGCTCCTCATCCCCCCTTTGTGTCTCTGAGCCTTGTTTATTGGTGTTTCAAGGGAATTGAGGTCGCTCAAAATAAATTGGTAAATCGGTGGTATGCAGCGTACGGCAGACCCCTCCAGCTGCTGAATCTGTCAGGATAGTAGCTACAATGACAGCTTTTCCCGCGGTTTTAATCTGGCGAACTGGTGGGGCCACAAAGTTTCGGACGATTCAGATTCCATAGTAGTATTCTAATGGAAATTGAGCGTGGCTAGGGCCTCCCGTCGGGTAGACCGTTCGCCTGGTGCAAGTCTTTCGTGTTGACGCCACTTCGCTACTTGCGTGTCGATGGGTATGGAATGATGATGGTAAGACAACACAACACCCAGTCCGTGAGCGGAGGAAATCTTCGACTCAGCCGGGAATCGAACCCGGGCCGTTACGTGTGACATTCCGTCGCGCTGACCACTCAGCTACCAGTGGCGGACAGTATTCTAATAATAATGTGAGAACATAATAAGCGAAGTCCTCGAATTTTGGCCACGGGTCACCTAGAATATTTTGTGTATCATCATCTACATCTACATCTACATGACTACTCTGCAATTCACATTTAAGTGCTTGGCAGAGGGTTCATCGAACCACAATCATACTATCTCTCTACTATTCCACTCCCGAACAGCGAGCGGGAAAAACGAACACCTAAACCTTTCAGTTCGAGCTCTGATTTCTCTTATTTTATTTTGATGATCATTCCTACCTATGTAGGTTGGGCTCAACAAAATATTTTCGCATTCGGAAGAGAAAGTTGGTGACGGATAACAAAATCGTTCTTAGAGTAGTTACAAGTATTTATTAGAATAATGCACTGAATCATGTTATACTAGAACTTATTGAAGAATATATTAGAACTCGTTAACCTGATGAGACATTAAGTTTCATACCCTCCCACACGGAAGTGCCCTTCAATTAAGTCTTGGTGAACTACTCAGAATCGACGAAAATGAGACTTCCTCACTCAGACTTTTCAGCTCAAATACTCTACCGAAAGATGGCAATATAACTTTAACTAAACATTGTGCAAGGTAGGCAATAAGCCGTTATTGAAGCATATATTCCAAGTCAACGTTAGTTCCACGGTACAGTGCTGCCTCTGGTAAAGCGAAAGCGACTGTTGAAAGCAGGAGCTGCGGTTGCAGACTAGTGAGTGAGGAGGTGTACTCGTGACCGGACCTGTTCACGGCCAGTGCGTGCCGGACCACAGAATCGTTCACAGACTGTTGCATTCATGCATCATGGATATATGTAGCATATGAACAGTTACCTAAATACTGTATTGATGGCATTGTAATACGTGTATCGCTTCTCGTCGCGCAGGTTAACAGTTGTCCGCGTCAAGGCGACTTTGGAGACACGCGAGCACGTGCAGACATGGTACTTCGGTGTGAAAAATAAATGTGGACGCTAAATGATATTTTACGAGCGGCTGAAGCGTCGCCTCGTTTCCGTGTCGCCGACATCACAACATCCGGGTTGCGACCTTTTCGTGGGCACTGGTGAAAAGGAACTGTGTATTAGGCAACTGAACTGTGCATTATCAGAGCAAAAAATATTTATATTCTGTAAATCAGCCACCAGAATTAAAAGTTACAATATAGATACATATAAAGTTTTAATGTTACAAATAGACGAACGGTTTTACCAGAAACTTGTGTCAGTGATTTCTCAGTACGTCCTTCGCCGAGACAATTAGATGTTAATTACAGGCGCGCACACTGTCCAAATGAGTCGTCGGGCTAAGTGAGCTGCCTTTTAATATATATATTCTTTACTATCTTTATTCCCAAGAATTAGCAGCTTTCACTCAGTTAATACTAGGGAGAAATCCAACCTGCATTAGGATCGATCTTCCTTTTGTGCAGAAAGGTGTCCAGTATACTGATGCGTCCATTTTCAGTAAGCTAACGCAAGAATTCAAAGATCTTGGCAATAGTCCACGCGCTTTCAAATCGAAACTGAGGAGCTTCCTCATGGATCACTCCTATTCTGTTGACGAGTTCCTTGAAAACCTAAGCTGATTCCTGTGCTAATTGTTGTTTGCGTTTACTTAAACTTATGGCTTGACTTTTTTCGGGTTCATAAACACTATATTTTATCTGTTATTACTTTTATATGTTGATTTCACGTACTGGCACGTTCCATGACCTTGGAGATTTGCTCCTCTGTTTGTTCCTACAGAACTAGACGTGCAACATGTTTCTGCCGGCGTCCTTGCAAAGCATTAAAATCATCAACAGTCTGAAACGTAGTCACTTCGATCGTCGTCCTCATTTTCACCGCATGAACTTTGACACACTTCACTCAGGGTGCCACGACGTTTCTTTTGGTGAAGCTAGTCTCATGCTGCTTGCGTGGTGGAAATATATAAACTCATCTTTTTTCCTGTTTCTCTTATTCAAATGAACCTTATAGCTCCCTACAGCAGCAGTAACTCTGATGACTTCGAAAGTGCGGACACAGAGAGATGTCGGTGATTTCCTAAGGAGAAACGGCATCAGCATATAATGAACGCAGTCTAGCATCACCTTTGTCGTATGAGACATTACATATCTCACAAGACTTGGATTAATGACTAAGCGAGTCCGATAAGGTTAAACGTCCATTCTCCTGTCACCCTATACAGTAAGCGAGTTTTGCGATTTTTGGGCGGAAAAACTAATGAAGCAATCACCAAATCTTCTTGCGCGTTACCTATTGATTCTTGGGCAACATTTTCTGATTTTTTAAGAAATGCTGTCATCATTAAGTCCCCTATCCGAAGAGTTAAATTTTCTGTGTCGAGAATGAGGTGTCTTCATGACGGAGCTCCTGCAATCTGCAAATCTTATCTGAAATCAAGAAAACAAACATTTTCTTTATCTATAGCATATAACGTACGCAGTGATACCACGGTTTTTTGAAATGCGACATCATAATAAAATGGGGACATTTGAAATAAAGTTTTAGTTTCGTCGTATGTTTTTTGCAGTAACTAATGAATAAATTAAAATTGCTATTAGTCTTTGCGAACATGCCCCAGGAGCAATTCCGTGAAAAGAAAGATACCTTCATTACCCTGTCCCCCTCCCCTCTCCCACCTCCCCCGCCCTCCTTCAGTCCAGTCCATACCATCATACTGTATCTGAGTTATGAAACTTGACTTAATTACTCCTTTGGTCTGTCGCTGAGGACTAACAGCTACTTTTTTAAATTTTAATTTATTCATTAGTTATCGCTAAAAAGTGACAAAAACACACGACAAAAGCCATCTTTGTTTCAAACGTCTGCCATTTTATTATTTTTAAAAGTTTAAAAAAATTGTGCATTACTCCGTTGCTTAGTATTCTATTGGTTTCGAAAACTGTTTGTTTTTCGATTTCAGATAACATTTGCAGATTGCAGGACCTCCGTCGTGAACACACCTCATTTTGGACAGAGGAACCGTAACTCCGCGGACGGTGGCTCAGTGATGACTAAATTTCTTTCCAAAAAACTCAGAAAATATAATTAAATAATGTTCAAAAAGATTCACGTTCACTGCGGAGAATGGACGTTTAATTTTCACATATTTTATCCCTGTTAGGAGTTAGCTGTAGATCACTAAACCCCCGCAAAATTTACGATTGCAATAGGATATAAAACAGGACGTTATGTGAAACTTCCTGGCAGATTAAAACTGCGTGCCGGACCGAGACTCGAACTCGGGACCTTTGTCTTTTGCGGGCAAGCGCTCTAACAAAATGGTTCAAATAGCTCTGATCACTATGGGACTCAACTGCTGTGGTCATTAGTCCCCTAGAAACTTAGAATTACTTAAACCTAACTAACCTAAGGACATCACACACATCCATGCTCGATGCAGGATTCGAACCTGCGACCGTAGCAGTCGCACGGTTCCGGACTGCGCGCCTAGAACCGCGAGACCACCGCGGCCGGCTAAGCGCTCTACCGACCTTTTTTTTATATCATTTTGTTCGGTTTCGTTCTTTTCATCTATTCGGTGCGGACGTCGCAAGACACCCGCTTCAGTTCGTTGTTGATCCATTAACTCAGTTTTCTTTTTTTTTTTTTTATTACGGAGGGCAGCTAACCCTCTGACCGAACACGCTGAGTTACCGTGCCGGCACTGCCTGAGCTACCCAAGCACGACTCACGCCCCGTCCTCACAGCAGGTACTAGAGGAATTAAAGCTGTGAGTCGGTAGAGCGCTTGCCCGCGAAAGACAAAGGTCCCGAGTTCGAGTCTCGGTCCGGCACACAGTTTTAATCTGCCAGGAAGTTTCATATCAGCGCACACTCCGCTGTAGAGTGAAAATTTCATTCTGAGGACGTTATGTGCTTAAATTGGTAAATAACTTACCACTGGATATCTAATAATGGAAATTAATTAATGCCTAACTTAGATATTATGACTTCCTTAGAATGAAATGTGGAGGACTAAACTTTTCAATGGTATAGTAGCAACGTAACAATTTTCCCACCTTACTGGTCTATGGTCAAGTAATTCTGCTGAAATCGTATGTATTACAGCCACATCAGATGTTTTACACTGAACCGTACCTGCCGAAGCCAACAAAAACTCAAATGAAAATAAGTAAATAAATAAATGAATAAAATTATATGTATTAATCGACCACAATGTTAGTGCAACTGAAAATGAGGACTCAGCAGTCGGCTTATCGTGATATTTCACGACGACACGCTAAACAAGTTGACAGTATACGCACAACTGTCTCGAAACCATTCACAGTGCATGCGGTTTCCGTAGTCACCATTGAAGTTGCTCACCGCGTGTTTCCCGTATCGGCCAAGTGCAGTAATATCGTGGTCGGGTAATACACGGCAGTTGAGAACGCGTGGGGGCTTACGCGGAGCAGTGCTGCAGCTTGAGACTGGGACGGCTCGAAGAGACACACTGTCAGCCGCGGGGCGCCGTGTCGCCTGCCCGCTATCGCAGCCGTCGTAAACAACTGCGACAGCGTGGGTCACGGCCGCAGGCGACACTGCGCCGTAGCGCCAGCCGACTTCCCTGGAAGGGTCGTACCACATCGTCATCTGCCAACCGAGATACGATCGTGTGTAGTACAATCGCAAATGTGTGATTGCGTCTAGGAACACACGAATAGCAGAGCAAGTACTTTGAACCGGATTGCGAACGTTCCACAGAAGGGAAGCGCAGTGGGACCTCTAAATAAAGTTCTCAACTTACCTAAATTATAAGGATCTGTCAAATGAAAACGATGTTGTTGTTGTGGTCGTCAGTCCCGAAACTGGTCTGATGCAGCTCTCCACGCTACTCTATCCTGTGCAAGCTTCTTCATCGCCCCACTATCTACTGCAACCTACATCCTCCTGAAACTGCTTAGTGTATTCATCTCTTGGCCTCCCACTACGATTTTTACCCTCCACACTGCCCTCCAATACTAAATTGGTGATCTATTGATGCCTCAGAACATGTCCTACCAACCGGTCCCTTCTTCTTGTCAAGTTGTGCCACAAAATCCTCCACAATTCCATTCAATACCTACTCATTTGTTACGTGATCTATCCATATAATCTTCAGATTCTTCTGTAACACCACATTTCCAAAGCTTCTATTCTTTTCTTGTCCAAACTATTTATCGTCCATGTTTCACTTCCATACATGGCTACACTCCATACAAATACTTTCAGAAACTACTTCCTGCCTCTTAAATCTATACTCGATGTTAACAAATTTCTCTTCTTCAGAAACGCCTTCATTGCCATTGTCAGTCTACATTTTATATCCTCTCTTCTTCGACCATCATCGGTTATTTTGCTCCCCAAGTAGCAAAACTCATTTACGACTTTAAGTGTCTCATTTTCCTCAGCATCACCCGACTTAATTCGACTACATTCCATTATCCTCGTTTTGCTTTTGTTGATGTTCGTCTTATATCCTCCTTTCAAGACACTGTCCATTCCGTTCAACTGCTCTTCCACGTCCTTTGCTGTCTCTGACAGAATTACAATGTCATCGGCGAACCTCAAAGTTTTTATTTCTTCTCCATGGACTTTAATACCTACTCCGAATTTTTCTTTTGTTTCCTTCACTGCTTGCTCAATATACAGATTCAATAACATCGGGGACAGGCTACAACCCTGTCTCACTCCCTTCCCAACCACTGCTTCCCTTTCATGTCCCTCGACTCTTATAACTGCCATCTGGTTTTTGTACAAATTGTAAACAGCCTTTCGCTCCCTGTATTTTACCCCTGCCGCCTTCAGAATTTGAAATAGAGTATTCCAGTCAACATTGTCAAAAGCTTTCTCTAAGTCTACAAATACTAGAGACGTATATTTGCCTTTCCTTAATCTAGCTTCTAAAATAAGTCGTAGGGTCAGTATTGCCTCACGTGTTCCAATATTTCTACGGAATCCAAACTGATCTTCCCAAAGATCGGCTTCTACTAGTTTTTCCATTCGTTTGTAAAGAATTCGCGTTAGTATTTTGCAGCTGTCGCTCATTAAACTGATAGTTCTGTAATTTTCACATCTGTTGTCAACACCTGGTTTCTTTGGGATTGGAATTATTATATTCTTCTTGAGGTCTGAGAGTATTTCGCCTATCTCATACATCTCGCTCACCACATGGTGGAGTTTTGTCAGGACTGGGTCTCCAAAGGCCGTCAATAGTTCCAATGGAATGTTGTCTACTCCAGGGGCCTTGTTTCGACTCAGGTCTTTCAGTGCTCTGTCAAACTCTTCACGCAGTATCGTATCTCCCATTTCGTCTTCATCTACATTCTCTTCCATTTCCATAATATTGTCCTCAAGTACATCGCACTTGTACAGACCCTCTATATACCCCTTCCACCTTTCTGCTTTCCCTTCCTTGCTTAGAACTGGGTTTCCATCTGAACTCTTGATGTTCATACAAGTGGTTCTCTTATCTCCAAAGGTCTCTTTAATTTTCCTGTAGGCAGTATCTATCTCAACCCTAGCGTGATAAGCCTCTACATCCTTACATTTGTCCTCTAGGCATCCCTGCTTAGCCATTTTGCACTTCCTGTCGATCTCAATTTTGAGACGTTTGTATTCCTTTTTGCCTGCTTCATTTACTGTATTTTTATATTTTCTCTTTTCATCAATTAAATTCAATGTTTCTTCTGTTACCGAAGGATTTCTACTAGCCCTCGTCTTTTTACCTACTTGATCCCCTGCTGCCTTCACTACTTCATCCCCTAAAGCTACCCATTCTTCTTCTACTGTATTTCTTTCCCCCATTCCTGTCAATTGTTCCGTTATGCTCTCCCTGAACTCTGTACAACCTTTGGTTTAGTCAGTTTATCCAGGTCCCATCTCCTTAAATTCCCACCTTTTTGCAGTTTCTTCAGTTTTAATCTACAATTCATAACCAATAGATTGTGGTCAGAGTCCACATCTGTCCCTGGAAATGTCTTACAATTTAAAACCTGGTTCCTAAATCTCTGTCTTACCATTATATAATCTATCTGAAACGTGTCAGTATCTCCAGGCTTCTTCCATGTATACAGTCTTCTTTCATGATTCTTGAACCAAGTGTTAGCTATGATTAAGTTGTGCTCTGTGCAAAATTCTACCAGGCGGGTTCCTCTTTCATTTCTTAGCCCCAATCCATATTCACCTACTACGTTTACTTCTCTCCCCTTTCCTACTACCGAATTCCAGCCAGCCGTGACTATTAAATTTTAGCCTCCCTTCACTATCTGAATAATTTCTGTGATTTCATAATACATTTCTTCAATTTCTTCGTCATCTGCAGAGCTAGTTGGCATATAAACTTCTACTACTGTAGTAGGCGTGGCCTTCGTGTCTATCTTGGCCACAATAATGCGTTCACTATGCTGTTTGTAGTAGCTTACCCACACTCCTATTTTTTTTATTCATTATTAAACCTACTCCTGTATTACCCCTATTTGATTTTGTATTTATAATCCTGTATTCGCCTGGCCAAAAGTCTTGTTCCTCCTGCCACCGAACTTCACTAATTCCCATTACATCTAACTTTAACCTATCCATTTCCCTTTTTAAATTTTCTAATCTACCTGCCCCATTAAGGGAGCTGACATTCCACGCTCCGATCCGTAGAACGTCAGTTTTGTTTCTCACGATATTGTTGGAAAAAAGTAATAGCCATAACAGGTAATACATTTATCCCTCTGCGAGACAGGACGGTCAATGCCTACATGGAGAAATATTCGTAATTGTTTACTGGATCACGATTGCACCCAGGCGCCCACCTCTTCGTCCGAAGCAAATCGTGTCCCATGAATATCATTCCTCAGGGCTCCAAGGCTGTAGAAATCTCATGGCGAGAATTCGGGACTGTGTTGTGGATGTGTAAGGGCTTCCCGGCAAAGCATCTGCAGAGAAGTCGAGACAGCCTTGGCAACATGTGGGTGGGCATTATAATACAACAGAATGATGCCTACCATCAACATACCTGGGAATTCGGACGCGATGCCGTGCTTCAATTGTTGCAAAGCGTCCACATACCATTGTGCTTTAATTGGGGCGCCGTGTTCTCGAAAGTCAATGAGCAAGGGTCCCTTGCAGTCAAAGAAAAAGGTCGTCATGACTATCCCGGAGCAGACGTGTCTGTTGTTTCGTGTAACTACAGAAGTTCCGCTGGGAGACTCTTAGACAACAGTCATATAGTCCCAATCTTGCTTAATGCGGTACCCATATTTTTGGGGCCCCGAAAAAGACATTCGTGGCCACCTATTTTCTTCAGACGAACGAGTGCACGCCAGGATACAATCATTTTTCCGTAAACAATCACAAAAAATTTTCCATGGAGCCACTGACAGTCTTGTCTCACAGTGTTGACTGTTGGCTATTACTTTTGGAATATTAAACAGTTGACTTACTTTTTAGGATTCCCTATTACAAAGTGTTTGTATGGAGTGTGGCCGTGTGTGGAAGTGAAGCATGGACGGTGGATGGTTTGGACAGGAAAAGAATGGAAGCTTTCGGGGTGTGGTGCTACGGGGGAGTGCTGAGGGTTGGATGGGTGAACCATATGACTAGTGAGGAGGTGTTGAATGGGATTGGGGAGGGGAGGAGTTTGGGACACAACTTGACAAGAAGAAGGGACATGTTCTGAGGCATCAAGGGATCACCAATTTGGTATTGGAGGGTAGCGTGGAGGGTAAAAGTCGTAGAGGGAGACCAAGAGATGAATACACTAAGCAGATTCAGAAGGATGTAGGTTGCAGTAGGTACTGGGAGATGAAGAAGCTTGCACAGGATAGAGTAGCATGGAGAGCTGCATCAAACCTGTCTCAGGACTGAAGACCACAACAACATACTACAATCAGTGAAAACGGAACCGTTACTGGATTACATTATTGCCTGTCTGTCCGTCTGTCTGTTAGACTGTTCAAAGCCCTTTTCTTCAGGAACGCGTTGGACTACCAATTTGAAATTTACGTCACATACTAAGGTGTATAGTCCGTTGACGTTATAATAAATATTAGCTTCTAAGTCAATGCAGTCAGAAGATACGGCCATTTATGTCTCATATTTTGATACTCGCAAACTCACTCATTAAACCTATAGGTTACATTTCCTTGACGTTGAATCATGAAACTTGGCAAGAGGTAAGGTTTCATAGTCCAAGTAAAGAAAACATTCCGAATCAAAACTAGACATGATTGTCTCAATGGGAATTCCGGGATCGTTCATTAAATAAAATATGGCGTTTCAGTCTTCGATCGCTATTCTTTATTTTCAATTACCGGTTTCGGGCTAGCTGCCCATATTCAGATCATATATTGTAGTTACAGAGTAACTTGTCCGTACAGACAAGTTACTCTGTAACTACAATATATGTTCTGAAGATGGGAAGCTAGCCCGAAACCGGTAATTGAAAATAAAGAATAGCGATCGAAGACTGAAAAGCCCATTTTATTTAAAACATTCCGAAAATTGTAAATTTATATTTATATCATACGAAAAAAGTATTTCTTATGTCAATTGTTATGTTACTTCAAATTTGAAGTTAAAACGCTCTTAGAATCCGTGAGACAGTTGTCTTGCCAGTATCAGTGGAGATAAGAGGTAAAAACGGTGGAAATCCTCGATTCCCGGAAGGGAAGAAATATATGTACACTTAATTAACTCTCTCTCTCTCTCTCTCTCTCTCTCTCTCTCTCTCTCTCTCTCTCTCTCTCTCTGTCATACGTCTAGTTTTCAGTTAAGAATTCCCTTATGTTCATCGAACATTATGAGTAGCACTATAAGATCGTTCGCTGGCGATGCATTCGTCCACAGTAAAATATCGCCATTGAATAATCGTAAGAGAATTGTAGGAATACTTGCATAAAATTTGAACCTGCTTTAATGAATGCTACCTTTCTTTAAATGTCGATAAATGTAAGATAATGCCTATAGCGACGGAGACCCCGACAGTATCTGATAACGGGATCACTGGTGAACGTCTTGACCACGTTACATTGTATAAGTACCTAGGGGCAATAAGAAGAAGCTATACGAAATGAGACCAACATAAGATCTGTATTAGGTAAAGCTAGTGGGAGACTTCGGTTTGTGGGGACGGTTCTGGGACTGTGCAGAGCACCTGTGCCGAAAATCACTTGCAGGGCACTAGAGCAACCAAATTTTGTTCGTGTTTGGCTGTCCCATCCAGTGGGTAGTGCTGGTTTCAAGGCCCGAGAGAAAGCGACACATGCGGCCAGTTGAGTCACCATGCTCAGCGGGACGCCAGAGGCAACCAGGTGCTAAACTTTTACACAGGATGTCTCCAGGTTAGTAGAGAAAACTGACAAGAGAGTGCGAGAACAGGAACGAAAGCGTTTCAGTAATGGTTGGTTCACAAACGAGCCGCTTGTGAGATAATTGCGAATTGCTTTACTATGAAGATTGTGTACGATGTAGTTCATATAAAGGGCACCACACAACCAACCGATGTACTCCCTTCCTTCTTCCCTTCTCTCCCCTCCTTCTCTCCCTCCCTTCTTCCCCCTCCCCATCTCCTCCCCTCCCTCCCTTCTTCCCTCCTCCCTCGTCTGTATGCCCCTGGCAGATCCTCTCTGTTTGCTCATCGTCACCAGTGTACTGCGTCAGTGTTGTTATTAGTGCTGTTCTTCTGTGCATTCAGAGCTGTGATTTTCATTGTGTGCTGGACTAGTACATAGTGTTATTGTCAGTGGTTGTTATGTGCTACGCCGTCCGTCGATACATTTATGATCCAGTGTGTGGTTTTGTTTGTGTGTGCTAATTTTTTACGGTTTTTATCTGCATTTTTTAGTTGCCACCTTTTTGTCTTTTCTCTTCCGTACTGTTCCCTCTTTTTTATGTATATGTACACCATATTTTCTCCTTTCTGTTCTTTCAAATGTCTTCCTTTGTATAATTCATGTCTTTCGGCTGAAGAGCAGCGCATGTGCTGTTGCCAGCCCGCCCCAGATGAGGCATTGAAAGACAATAAAGGAAAATAAAGCAACTGATTTGTTTCCTGCCAAGGCTACCTTCATCACACAGTAATCTTTGATGAACTGTGACGAGAGCCTGAACAACAGCTGTAGACGTACTAAGCCATGTGTAACAACTCCGAAATACTGGTATGTAGTTTAATGTACAAGCGATGTAGGTTATGTAACGGGTAGAAATATTTGTATATTATGCTCCGACTATACACGTCTTGGATTTTTAACATTGATAATGGATAGTTATTAGCCGAAATCTGGATCTGCTCTAATAAAGCCAGAACGGAAACGACAACGGAAAGCTGCTCTGTACGATTTTTAAAATTACATCAGAGTCGTGAGCGCTTTCCACTTTGAATTGCGACTGTGTGCTTACGAGCTGGCACTGACTTCAGCATCGAATATTATCATAGTTACTATAAACGCATTTGAAATGTAAACTTTTCGATTAAGTTCCCATCTCTATTTCGGTTCAAATTTGACACAAGGTCAACGTTAACAAGAAATACAGCGCTTCTTCAGTGCGTTGTGTTACGTATAAAATTAGCCTATATCTTTTGTTCACGGGCAAATCACATTAATGTGACTACAGCCTAAGTTCGGCGTCAACGTGCAATAGCCACTCACAGACGGCAGGTTGCAGCGCTAGGGTAAAGGGAATATGAAGCGTGTCAGGGAAAGCAGAAAACAGTGCAGGCGTTGTTGTAACGTTGAAGTAGACCTATTTACCTCCAGTCCGAAAGGGCATAAGCCAAGGGTGAAAGCATTTCCGAAATCACTAAGTTTGTGAGCTGTTCGTCTGCCGCCGTGGTTAAAGTGCGGCATACGTTGCAGAACGGCTCTGTCCAACACCGGCGCCTAGGCGACTGTGACGCTCCACGGCCTATAGAGGACAGCTGTGAGCGACGCCTGGCCAGATGTGTTCGGCGAACAGGCGCGCAACCGCTGAGCAGCTGACCGCCCAGGTGAACCCAGTGGCCACCGACAGCAAAGGTTGCTGCGAACGGTCTTCGCAGCAGGCGCCTGTTTCGTGCACTCGTGCTGACAGCTGTTCGCTGCCGACGACAGCAACTGGATTGGACTGATTTGGGGCGAGAGACCAAGCAGCGAGGTCATCGGTGTCATTAGATTAGGGAGGGATGGGGAAGGAAGTCGGCCGAGGTCTGTCACAGGAACCATTCCGGCATTTGCCTGAAGCGATTTAGCGAAACCACGAAAAACCTAAATCGGGATGGCCGGACGCGGGATTGAACCGTCGTCCTCCCGAATATGAGTCCCATGTTCTAACCACTGCGCCATCTCGCTCGGTGACCGCAACGCGACATCCACTGAGGGGCGACAGGTAGTCTTCTCAGATTAATGAGGCTTTCTGCTTCATAGAACAGGTGACCGTTGGCGTGTAGAGCGCGAAAATTCGGAGAACAAACACCCTGCAACAATCGTCGGAACGGTTCAGGGCCGAATAAGGGAGTTTTTTGGTCAGAGGAATGTTTCTCTGGCGTTCCCTGGATGATCTCGTCATTCTGGTGAGTGCAGTAGATCGACACAAGTATACGTCTATCCTTACGAACCGTTTCCACCCCTACATGCAATTTGTTTTTCCTCGGCACGGTGGCATCTACCAGCAGGACAATGCAGCGTGTCACTAGCTCGCAGTGAGTGGTTCGACTAGCACCAGGGTGAGCATTCAGTGTTACGCTGGTCACCAAATTCCTCGGATTTATACGCAGTCGAGAATCTGCCGGACCACCTCATCGGGCTGTTCGTGCCACGAATCCTCAACTGAGAAATCTGGCGCAGCTGGCCCCGAAGGTGGCGTAGGCACGGCTCCACACCCCTGCCCGCACCCTCCGGGGCGTTAATGATTCTCTTCTTGCACGTCTCGCAGCCGTGTGCGCTGCAAGAGGTGGTCACATTAATGTGACGGGACAGTTTAAGCTCTGCCTCACTTTTCCCAATGAAATATGAGATAATTTGTACAGAACACTGCGCGAAAAATGCAAGACGTTAAAGGACGAGGTCATTTAAATGACAAGTGATGTGACAGATCGTTCATAATTGTAGCAGTGTATCATAACTAGTTCACACCGAAGAAAACACACATGTAACAGTAAAACTTGCCCAAACAGTCGCAACATTAGACAGTGCACCCCTCTTTGTCGTCAACGCAGGCCTGTACTCTCGCATGTAAACGGTCATGAAGGTGCGGAGTGGCATCCTGCGATGGATTGTTCCAGACATCTTGCGCCTTTTGTTGTAATTGGGCAGTGGTTCTTCTCGCCCTAGATAACGAGTACCTTAAGCAGCCTCGTGTGGACGGCCTTGCCCTGCTGGGAAAGCACATCATCTTCCCGTCAAAGAAATCACAGTGGCGCTACTCTGTAATGCAGCGGGCACTGTTTACTTTACCCTACAGAAACACCAAATGTGTCAGCCAGTTGGAACTTATGGCCCACCACACCGTGAAACATGTTCTGGGACCTGAGTGTCGAGGGCGAATGCAGTCTGGTCTAGGCAGCTCACAATGTCTGAGCCAGACTGGTACACTTCTATCACATAACCTGCTCTCATCAGTGACGAGAACAGGGTGCCTTTCCGCTCTCCAGTCGACTCTTTAACGACACCTGGGTAGCCTCGATTGACGGTGGTAGCCTGGCCAGGGTCACTCGCGATCTCAATCCCACTGCAAGGACCCGTTTCCCAGTGGCCCCTGATGACGCAGCAGGTGCGACTTGTGCCCATATTTCTTCCCTGGATGATGTTCGGTCGACCACCAATGCTCACAAGAAACGTCGAACTCGAGGTGCTTCTACACTATTTGGACGTCCAGAATTTGGTCTGTAGGTCTGGGAATGCTTCACGCAACGTTAGTGAAAGCAGCCACAGACCGACAATACGTGGTGCCGAACGTGTTTCGCAGTCCGTCAGCGTGTTCATCCGGCTTCCCACCGGCACACAGTCCGACTTCGTTCAATCGGCTGAAAGTTGGTTGGTTGGTTTGGGGAAGGAGACCAGACAGCGAGGTCATCGGTCTCATCGAATTAGGGAAGGACGGCGAAGGAAGTCGGCCGTGCCCTTTGAAAGGAACCATCCCTGGAGCGATTTAGGGAAATCACGGAAAACCTAAATCAGGATGGCCGGACGCGGGATTGAACCGTCGTCCTCCCGAATGCGAGTCCAGTGTCTAACCACTGCGCCACCTCGCTCGGTGGCTGAAAGTGTTCAACAGGAGTACTTACTCGTCGGCGTGGATGGTTGCGACCAATATTCGCCACAAATGAGTCACTAACAGTACAACCTCTCAGTATGCACATATCGTGCCCTGGTGCCACTGAACGCAGTCCTTTGGGATGCTGTAATTTTTTATTCAACTAAAAAGTAACAGAAATTGTATATTTCCATTCAGTCACTAAGTATAAAGGAGAGGGCATTTTACTGAAGATAGAACAATATGACAAGTATTGTTCTTTCTGCTTTCGCTAAATCATCAAATGAGCAGGTGACTTTCCTCGAATGGAACTTAATTGTTTCTTCTTTTAATATTCGGCACTGGCATAAGATTCAGATATTTCTTTCTGTTACAGTGGAATATCTATGCAGTACTTATTTTAAAAGAAACAGCAACAAATTTCTACACGCCGGCCGCGGTGGTCTAGCGGTTCTAGGCGCTCAGTCCGGAACCGCGAGACTGCTACGGTCGCAGGTTCGAATCCTGCCTCGGGCATGGTTATGTGTGATGTCCTTACGTTAGTTAGGTTTAAGTAGTTCTAAGTTCTTGGGGACTGATGACCACAGATGTTAAGTCCCATAGTGTTGAGAGCCATTTTGAACAAATTTCTACAGTAACACGATTTTGATTTTTAAAGGCTTTTACCAAGGCGCCAAGGAAAGAAAACTGATATCT
Organism: Schistocerca gregaria; assembly: GCF_023897955.1. NCBI lineage: Eukaryota > Metazoa > Arthropoda > Insecta > Orthoptera > Acrididae > Schistocerca > Schistocerca gregaria. Next base: position 508,979,495 of record NC_064927.1, read on the forward strand.
GAGATAGGGGGAGCGCCCAAATGATACCTGTGTGGAAAAATATTTTCGAACCGGCCTTGTGAGGCATAACAACAAATATCTAACAGATTTAGAGATGCTCTCCTAGGCCCCTAACGTGTATGTATAGCTCTGTATAGACCAAAAACGCTTAACGAACTAAAATGGGAACCCTTGGAAGTAAATGACGTAGTTATCGAGAAACCATATTAGTAAAATTTAGGTACACTGTATGCGAAAAAGATTGCAACTATTATGCTACACCATCGTGTATCTCGCATAGGGATCGTGGGCATAGGGCACGCACAGAGTCGTAGAGACAGTACAGAGGCATATGCTCAGTATATGAATTGAATAAGAATGAAAATCGATACCATTGGTAAGCTGTGTCTTACGTCATGTCACTGAAGAGATAGAGTCTGGGCACTGGGAGAATTCCTCGGAACTGTGTGGTTCCATCTGTTACTATGCCACTCGATGAAACGATGCCGAAATGTGCTGCCCTTCTTTGCCTCTTTTCTGTCTCCACTATTAGCTAAGACTCTCATACAGACGGGCAGTACTCAATAAAATGTCGAACGACGTTTTCGTGCACTACTTCTTTCACGTATGAATTGCACTTTTCAGTCACATTAATGTGACCACCTGTCCAAAACCTGAATAACCAGCTCTTGCAGCGCACACCGCTGCGAGAAGTGCAAGAAGAGGGTCCGTGAGGTCCCAGAAGGCACCGACAGGGATGCAGAGCCGGGCAAGAAAAGGGTCCGTGAGGTCCCGGAAGGCACCGACAGGGATGCGGAGCCGGGCAAGAAGAAGGTCTGTGAGGTCCCGGAAGGCACCGACATGGACGCGGAGACGTGCAAGAAGAGGGTCTGTGAGGTCCCGAAAGGCACTGACAGGGATGCAGAGCCGGGCAAGAAGAGGGTCTGTGAGGTACCGGAAGGCACCGACAGGGATGCAGAGCCGGGCAAGAAGAGGGTCTGTGAGGTACCGGAAGGCACCGACATGGACGCGGAGAAGTGCAAGAAGAGGGTCCGTGAGGTCCCAGAAGGCACCGGCAGGGACGTGGAGCCGTGCAAGAAGAGGCTCTGTGAGGTCCCGGAAGGCACCGACAGGGACGTAAAGCCGTGCAAGAAGAGGGTCTGTGAGGTCCCAGAAGGCATAGACAGGGATGCGGAGACGTGCAAGAAGAGGGTCCGTGAGGTCCCGGAAGGCACCGACAGGGATGCGGAGCTGGGCAAGAAGAGGGTCCGTGAGGTCCCGGAAGGCACCGACAGGGATGCGGAGCTGGGCAAGAAGAGGGTCCGTGAGGTCCCGGAAGGCACCGACAGGGATGCGGAGCTGGGCAAGAAGAGGGTCCGTGAGGTCCCGGAAGGCACCGACAGGGATGCGGAGCTGGGCAAGAAGAGGGTCCGTGAGGTCCCGGAAGGCACCGACAGGGATGCGGAGCCAGGCAAGAAGAAGGTCTGTGAGGTCCCGGAAGGCACCGACATGGACGCGGAGACGTTCAAGAAGAGGGTCTGTGAGGTCCCGAAAGGCACCGACAGGGATGCAGAGCCGGGCAAGAAGAGGGTCTGTGAGGTACCGGAAGGCACCGACATGGACGCGGAGACGTGCAAGAAGAGGGTCCGTGAGGTCCCAGAAGGCATCGACAGGGATGCGGAGACGTGCAAGAAGAGGGTCCGTGAGGTCCCGGAAGGCACCGACAGGGATGCGGAGCTGGGCAAGAAGAGGGTCCGTGAGGTCCCAGAAGGCATCGACAGGGATGCGGAGCTGGGCAAGAAGAGGGTCCGTGAGGTCGCGGAAGGCACCGACAGGGATGCGGAGCTGGGCAAGAAGAGGGTCCGTGAGGTCGCGGAAGGCACCGACAGGGATGCGGAGCTGGGCAAGAAGAGGGTCCGTGAGGTCCCGGAAGGCACCGACAGGGATGCGGAGCTGGGCAAGAAGAGGGTCCGTGAGGTCCCGGAAGGCACCGACAGGGATGCGGAGCTGGGCAAGAAGAGGGTCCGTGAGGTCCCGGAAGGCACCGGCAGGGATGCGGAGCCAGGCAAGAAGAAGGTCTGTGAGGTCCCGGAAGGCACCGACATGGACGCGGAGACGTTCAAGAAGAGGGTCTGTGAGGTCCCGAAAGGCACCGACAGGGATGCAGAGCCAGGCAAGAAGAGGGTCTGTGAGGTACCGGAAGGCACCGACAGGGATGCAGAGCCGGGCAAGAAGAGGGTCTGTGAGGTACCGGAAGGCACCGACATGGAAGCGGAGACGTGCAAGAAGAGGGTCCGTGAGGTCCCAGAAGGCATCGAAAGGGATGCGGAGACGTGCAAGAAGAGGGTCCGTGAGGTCCCGGAAGGCACTGACAGGGATGCGGAGCTGGGCAAGAAGAGGGTCCGTGAGGTCGCGGAAGGCACCGACAGGGATGCGGAGCTGGGCAAGAAGAGTGTCCTTGAGGTCGCGGAAGGCACCGACAGGGATGTGGAGCTGGGCAAGAAGAGGATCCGTGAGGTCCCGGAAGGCACCGACAGGGATGCGGAGCCAGGCAAGAAGAAGGTCCGTGAGGTCCCGGAAGGCACCGACAGGGATGCGGAGCTGGGCAAGAAGAGGGTCCGTGAGGTCGCGGAAGGCACCGACAGGGATGCGGAGCTGGGCAAGAAGAGGGTCCGTGAGGTCCCGGAAGGCACCGACAGGGATGCGGAGCCAGGCAAGAAGAAGGTCCGTGAGGTCCCAGAAGGCACCGACAGGGATGCGGAGCCAGGCAAGAAGAAGGTCTGTGAGGTCCCGGAAGGCACCGACATGGACGCGGAGACGTTCAAGAAGAGGGTCTGTGAGGTCCCGAAAGGCACCGACAGGGATGCAGAGCCAGGCAAGAAGAGGGTCTGTGAGGTACCGGAAGGCACCGACAGGGATGCAGAGCCGGGCAAGAAGAGGGTCTGTGAGGTACCGGAAGGCACCGACATGGAAGCGGAGACGTGCAAGAAGAGGGTCCGTGAGGTCCCAGAAGGCATCGACAGGGATGCGGAGACGTGCAAGAAGAGGGTCCGTGAGGTCCCGGAAGGCACTGACAGGGATGCGGAGCTGGGCAAGAAGAGGGTCCGTGAGGTCGCGGAAGGCACCGACAGGGATGCGGAGCTGGGCAAGAAGAGTGTCCTTGAGGTCGCGGAAGGCACCGACAGGGATGTGGAGCTGGGCAAGAAGAGGGTCCGTGAGGTCCCGGAAGGCACCGACAGGGATGCGGAGCCAGGCAAGAAGAAGGTCCGTGAGGTCGTGGAAGGCACCGATAGAGATGCGGAGCTGGGCAAGAAGAGGGTCCGTGAGGTCCCGGAAGGCACCGACAGGGATGCGGAGCCAGGCAAGAAGAAGGTCCGTGAGGTCGCGGAAGGCACCGACAGGGATGCGGAGCCAGGCAAGAAGAGGGTCCGTGAGGTCCCGGAAGGCACCGACAGGGATGCGGAGCTGGGCAAGAAGAGGGTCCGTGAGGTCCCGGAAGGCACCGACAGGGATGCGGAGCTGGGCAAGAAGAGGGTCCGTGAGGTCCCGGAAGGCACCGACAGGGATGCGGAGCCAGGCAAGAAGAGGGTCCGTGAGGTCCCGGAAGGCACCGACAGGGATGCGGAGCTGGGCAAGAAGAGGGTCCGTGAGGTCCCGGAAGGCACTGACAGGGATGCGGAGCCAGGCAAGAAGAAGGTCCGTGAGGTCGCGGAAGGCACCGACAGGGATGCGGAGCTGGGCAAGAAGAGGGTCCGTGAGGTCCCGGAAGGCACCGACAGGGATGCGGAGCCAGGCAAGAAGAAGGTCCGTGAGGTCGCGGAAGGCACCGACAGGGATGCGGAGCTGGGCAAGAAGAGGGTCCGTGAGGTCCCGGAAGGCACCGACAGGGATGCGGAGCTGGGCAAGAAGAGGGTCCGTGAGGTCCCGGAAGGCACCGACAGGGATGCGGAGCTGGGCAAGAAGAGGGTCCGTGAGGTCCCGGAAGGCACCGACAGGGATGCGGAGCCAGGCAAGAAGAGGGTCCGTGAGGTCCCGGAAGGCACCGACAGGGATGCGGAGCTGGGCAAGAAGAGGGTCCGTGAAGTCCCGGAAGGCACCGACAGGGATGCGGAGCCAGGCAAGAAGAAGGTCCGTGAGGTCGCGGAAGGCACCGACAGGGATGCGGAGCTGGGCAAGAAGAGGGTCCGTGAGGTCCCGGAAGGCACCGACAGGGATGCGGAGCCAGGCAAGAAGAAGGTCCGTGAGGTCCCGGAAGGCACCGACAGGGATGCGGAGCTGGGCAAGAAGAGTGTCCGTGAGGTTCCGGAAGGCACCGACAGGGATGTGGAGCTGGGCAAGAAGAGGGTCCGTGAGGTCCCGGAAGGCACCGACAGGGATGCGGAGCCAGGCAAGAAGAGGGTCCGTGAGGTCCCGGAAGGCACCGACAGGGATGCGGAGCTGGGCAAGAAGAGGGTCCGAGAGGTCCCGGAAGGCACCGACAGGGATGCGGAGCCAGGCAAGAAGAAGGTCCGTGAGGTCGCGGAAGGCACCGACAGGGATGCGGAGCTGGTCAAGAAGAGGGTCCGTGAGGTCCCGGAAGGCACCGACAGGGATGCGGAGCCAGGCAAGAAGAAGGTCCGTGAGGTCACGGAAGGCACCGACAGGGATGCGGAGCCAGGCAAGAAGAGGGTCCGTGAGGTCCCGGAAGGCACCGACAGGGATGCGGAGCTGGGCAAGAAGAGGGTCCGTGAGGTCCCGGAAGGCACCGACAGGGATGCGGAGCTGGGCAAGAAGAGGGTCCGTGAGGTCCCGGAAGGCACCGACAGGGATGCGGAGCCAGGCAAGAAGAGGGTCCGTGAGGTCCCGGAAGGCACCGACAGGGATGCGGAGCCAGGCAAGAAGAAGGTCCGTGAGGTCGCGGAAGGCACCGACAGGGATGCGGAGCTGGGCAAGAAGAGGGTCCGTGAGGTCCCGGAAGGCACCGACAGGGATGCGGAGCCAGGCAAGAAGAAGGTCCGTGAGGTCCCGGAAGGCACCGACAGGGATGCGGAGCTGGGCAAGAAGAGGGTCCGTGAGGTCCCGGAAGGCACCGACAGGGATGCGGAGCCAGGCAAGAAGAGGGTCCGTGAGGTCCCGGAAGGCACCGACAGGGATGCGGAGCTGGGCAAGAAGAGGGTCCGTGAGGTCCCGGAAGGCACCGACAGGGATGCGGAGCTGGGCAAGAAGAGGGTCCGTGAGGTCCCGGAAGGCACCGACAGGGATGCGGAGCCAGGCAAGAAGAGGGTCCGTGAGGTCCCGGAAGGCACCGACAGGGATGCGGAGCTGGGCAAGAAGAGGGTCCGTGAGGTCCCGGAAGGCACCGACAGGGATGCGGAGCCAGGCAAGAAGAAGGTCCGTGAGGTCGCGGAAGGCACCGACAGGGATGCGGAGCTGGGCAAGAAGAGGGTCCGTGAGGTCCCGGAAGGCACCGACAGGGATGCGGAGCCAGGCAAGAAGAAGGTCCGTGAGGTCGCGGAAGGCACCGACAGGGATGCGGAGCCAGGCAAGAAGAAGGTCCGTGAGGTCGCGGAAGGCACCGACAGGGATGCGGAGCTGGGCAAGAAGAGGGTCCGTGAGGTCCCGGAAGGCACCGACAGGGATGCGGAGCTGGGCAAGAAGAGGGTCCGTGAGGTCCCGGAAGGCACCGACAGGGATGCGGAGCCAGGCAAGAAGAGGGTCCGTGAGGTCCCGGAAGGCACCGACAGGGATGCGGAGCTGGGCAAGAAGAGGGTCCGTGAGGTCCCGGAAGGCACCGACAGGGATGCGGAGCCAGGCAAGAAGAAGGTCCGTGAGGTCCCGGAAGGCACCGACATGGACGCGGAGACGTGCAAGAAGAGGGTCCGTGAGGTCCCGGAAGGCACCGACAGGGATGCGGAGCCAGGCAAGAAGAAGGTCCGTGAGGTCCCGGAAGGCACCGACAGGGATGCGGAGCTGGGCAAGAAGAGGGTCCGTGAGGTCCCGGAAGGCACCGACATGGACGCGGAGACGTGCCAACCGACTCCACTGCCGTGGTCACCTGCGCTGTGTTTCACGGCTGAGGGTCCGTGGCGCGAGCAGCCCTGTCGAAGTGATCCCACACATCCTCGACTGGGTTTTAATCCGTGGCTTTTGGTGGCTGGTGGAACACGATAAAGTCATCTTGGTGCTCTTCGAACCACACACGTACACTGCGAGCTTTGTTGTACGTTCCTAAACGCGTTCTCTGAAAATTATTTCGAGCAGTTAGTTTATGAGCCCACGCGAATAATAAACGGTTTCCAAAACACACTTCACCGCTTAGCAACAACTAATCACGAGTCAATAACGAGCATCAAAACCGATTCAGGGAATAGCGAACACAGGGTTGTCATAGCGAGATTGAATATTGTAATCCCCAAATCCTCGAAAAATAAGCGAAACATGTACTTATTCAAAGAAGCAGATAAAAATTCGCTTGACGCCTTCCTGAGAGACAATCTCCACTCACTGTAAATTAATAATATAAGTGTAGACCAAAAGTCGCATAAATTCAAAGAAATAGTATCGGCAGCAATTGAGAGATTTATACCAAATAAATTAACAAACGACGGAGCTGATCCTCCTTGGTACACAAAACGGTTAACAACACTGTTGCAGGAACAACGAAACAAACTTGCCAAATTTAAACTGACGCAAAATCCCCAAGATTGGCGATTTTTACAGAAGCTCGAAATTTCAATGCGAGACGCTTATAACAGGTTTTCACAAAGAAACTTTGTCTCGAAACCTGGCAGAAAATCCAAAGGGATTCTGGTCGTATGTGAAGTATGTTAGGGGCAAGAAACAATCAATGCCTTCTCACGCGATAGTAATGGAGATACTATCAAAGACAGTGCTGCCAAAGCAGAATTACTAAACACAGCCTTCGGAAATGCCTTCACAAAAGACGACGAAGTAAATATTCCACAATTCGAATCGAGAACAGCTGCCAACATGAGTAACGTAGAAGTAAATATCCTCGGAGTAGTGAAGCAACTTAAATCACTTAAGAGAAGCAAGTCCTTTGGTCCAGACTGTATACCAACTAGGTTGATGCATTAGCTCCATACTTAACAATCATATACAACCGTTCGTTCGACGGAAGATCCGTACCCAAAGACTGGAAAGTTGCACAGGTCACACCAATATTCAAGAAAGGTAGTAGGAGTAATCGACTAAATTATAGGCCCATATCGTTAACGTCGGTATGCAGCAGGATTTTAGAACAGACATTGTGTTCGAACATTATGAATTACCTTGAAGAAATAGGTCTATTGACACACGTTCGACATGGGTTTAGAAAACATCGTTCTTGTGAAACACAACTAGCTCTTTATTCACATGAAGTGCTGAGTGCTATTGACAAGTGATTTCAGATCGATTCCGTATTTCTGGATTTCCGGAAGGCTTTTGCACTGTACTACACAAGCGGCTCGTAGTGAAATTGGGTGCTTATCGAATATCGTCTCAGTTATGTGACTCGATTTATGATTTCCTGTCAGAGAGGTCACGGTTCGTAGTAATTGACGGCAAGTCATCGAGTAAAACAGAAGTGATTTCTGGCGTTCCCCAAGGTAGTGTTATAGGCCCTTTGCTGTTCGTTATCTATATAAACGATTTGAGACACAATCTGAGCAGCCGTGTTCACTTGCTTGCAGATGACGCTGTCGTTTATCGACCAATAAAGTCATCAGAAGATCAAAACAAACTTCAAAACGATTTAGAAGAAATATCGGAATGGTGGCAAAAGCGGCAGTTGACCTTAAATAACGAAACGTGTGAGGTCATCCACATGAGTGCTAAAAGGAACTCGTTAAACTTCGGTTACACGATAAATCAGTCTAATCTAAAAGCCGTAAATTCTACTAAATACCTAGGTATTAGAATTACAAACAACTTAAGTTGGAAGGAACACACAGAAAATGTTATGAGGAAGGCTAACCACAGACTGCGTTTCATTGGCAGGACATTTAGAAAATGTAACAGACCTTCTAAGGAGACTGCCTGCACTACGCTTGTCCGTCCTCTTTTAGAATACTGCTGCACAGTGTGGGATCCTTACCAGATAGGACTGACGGAAAACATCTAAAAAGTTCAAAGAAAAACAGAACGTTTTGTATTATCGCGAAATATGGGAGAGAGTGTCACAGAAATGATACAGGATTTGTGATGGACATCATTAAAAGAAAGGCGTTTTTCGTTGCGACGTAATCTTCTCACGAAATTCCAATGACCGACTTTCTTCTCCGAATGCGAAAATATTTTGTTGACATCAACTTACATAGGGAGGCACGATCACCAAGATAAAATAAGGGAAATCAGAGCTCGTACGGAAAGATATAGGTGTTCATTCTTTCCGCGCGCTATACGAGATTAGAATAATAGAGAATTGTGAAGGTAGTTCGATGAACCCTGTGCCAGGCACTTAAATGTGATTTGCAAAGTATCGATGTAGATAGTCCTGCTGCTAGATGGCACCGTGCTAAGGAGAAGCAAACGACATTTAGAGGTGGAGACACTAATGTGTCGGTCCCTTGTATCTCGGGGAATGACGGCACCACCCGAGGAAACCCACAAAAACCGTAACGCTCCATCCTCCCGTCTGTACCATTCCGACGATTGTTGCTGGATGTTTGGTTTCAGACGTTCCACGCGAATGGAGGACAAAACAAGGTTCACTTGAAGAAACCAGCTGTCGCCTCTCAGTGGAGGAACCGTGGGTGCACGAAGCAGGCGCTTGATGCAGAGGCGCAGAAGCCGCAGCGTGTGCTGAACGATCGCTGAGGAATCGGTGTCGGTAGCCCTTTAGTTGACTTGGATGATCAGTTGCTCGCCAGTTGCTTGTCTACTCGCCCGTTCGTGTCCACGTCTCCATGTCGTCTGCCGCTTATGGTGCTCCTCAGTTGCCTCGGAGCCGGTTTCGAATAGCGTCGTTTTGCCACCCACGGTATACTTTAACCTCGGCGGCCCGCGAACACTTAATAAATTCGGCGGTTTCGGAAGTGCTTCCAGGGTTGTCCCAGTGATCGTACCCTTTTGGACGTCAGGTAAATCGCTTCATTTCTACATTAGAACAGTGACTGCAGTGTTTCCCACGTCCTCCGGTTCCGTCCATTGCCGGTGGTGCCACCTGCCGCGTGTGAATGGTTATTGCACGTTGACGTCGAGCATACGCGGTGTGACTGGACCGTGTACGTTTCCTTAGAAGTTTTCCGATGAACGTCAGCCTGGCACCCGCTTTTCCTACGAAACAGTTGTACTTCACGTCACTCCAGACGGATATTCCTGCATATCCAGTAACTGATCACCAAACCTGTAATGAGACCTTCACGTTTTGGTTCTTTCCGCAATTTACACGCAGTGTCCTTTTTATTTATTTCGAAGCTAAACTGTTTGTCCCTCCACCTAGAGTCAATCCCATGCAGGTTTTCGTGCATTTCACTACAGTTTTTTGGCGTTGACACACATGCCAGGGACACCACTCGTCGTTCCCACAATTTGTTCCGATGCCGTCTCGCAGGCGTGGTGACTTTTTCTGCCGCACACAACACTGCACTCCACTCCACTGCACTGCATTTAAGCATATAACTTCTCCGTGCGATTTGGATTTCATTAAACGACGACATTCCTAGTTAAAGCTGTGTAGACTAACTAGACTTGCAAATATCCGCATCAGATGAACAGATAATTTCTTGTTCTACCGTGTAAATTATCTGTCGTGCTTTGAACAAATTAATTCTTTCAGATGTCCACCAGTTTTTCCGAGACATTATGCTGTTGTGTAGAACAGCTGTATTTACTATTTCCAGTACCTCTTACTTGTCAGAGCTTTTCTGTTATTTGCGACTTTTTTATGTCATTCCTTGTACTGTTACAGCTTTACGGGAATTTTGGTTACTAATAACTGTAACCTGTGTTAAGTTGTTCTTCTTAATCTTAAACCAACAACGTTCCTGAAAGAGTAACTATTTTAGCAAGAACAGGCATAAATGTTGGTCTTTCACCAAACAAGTTGGAACATTTTTATGGCAAAATGAGCGTGTGGATAACGGCAGAGTTCTGCCGCGTACAGTAAAATGTTGATTCATTCACTAATAGGAGCATAACAAAGTTTCAGTCAAGTATTGCAGTGACGACGGAAGTAGTAGAGTTCCCACTTCTGCCGCCAGTGGCAGCAGAGCGCGCCGGTGAGTGCTGCCACCTGTACAAGAAGGCCTAAACTGCTAATGTTGGGTCACCAGCAGCGGATACGCGCGTGTCCACTGTCCAGTGTTCTGGGAACGATGTTTGAAAGAATGGAGAACTGAACCGAATGACGCAACGTGTAGAGTTTACATAGTTACTTGTCTCTTTGTAATACTCCACTCCTAGGTTTCCTATATTCGTAGAGCGAGGTAACTGGCTCTATTGCATCTACATTGCGCTCTGCAAACCACTGTGAAGTGCATTGCTGTGAGTACGTCCTATTGCACCAGTTCTCACGACTTTTTCGCGTTTCATTCACGAATGGTGCTCGGGAAGAATGACTGCTAAAACACCTCTCTCACGATGTAAGTAGTTTAATCTTGGCTTCGCGATCCGTACGGGATCGATAGATACGGAATTCTAGAATACCCCTATACTTATCGCTTAAAGTTGGTTGTAGAGTTTTATAAGACAGTTTTGCTCGATCTTCAAGCGTCTGTCAGTTCAGTTCTTGCAGCATCTTCGTGACAGCATCCGTTTAATATCCATTTTTAGTTCTGTTTGGCACAAGTCCCACATATTTGAGCCACATTGTAGGAGAGTTCTTCTTCGTGAATGACTGCATTTTCCTAGTATCCTACGACTGAATCGAAATCTGCCACATGGTTTACAGTACCTACTACTGACCTTATAAGCTCGTTCCGTTTCATACTTGTACAAACTCTTAAACACACGTAAATGAATGAGTTGTCTGAACCCCAACTGTGATTCATTAATACTGAAGTCATACGACATTACGTTTTTAGTTTTGTGAAGAGCACAATTTTACACTTGTGAATACTTAATGCAAGTTACCAAATTTTGCACCACAATGAAGTCTTATCAAGGTATGACTGAGTATTTTTGCAGCTCTTTTCAGACAATACTTCAATATACAGTGTGTGTTTGAACTTGAAACAACCAAATATCTCGAACTCGTACGAAAAAAATGTTCTAGGTGAAAAGTTAGTATTAGGAAAGGGGACATCTGTCTTTGCTACAAGTGGCCACCTCCAGATGGGCGGGATCAGCTTTGTGTTGTCAAATGGGAACCCTCCACTTTTATTGCGTATTCGGATTGTACGCCATACAATACGTAAGTTTTACTTAAACCATTGTTTTCCATTCGTGGTAGATGGCGCTGTAATCGCCGGATATCAAATGTGTATGTTATTGCAATTAAGAACCGACGTGTTTGATTCTTCATTTTATTTACGGTGCAAATGTAAACCTTTGCTTTCTAATGGTTCATATTTACGTTCGAAATGTACTGTAATGTTGCAAATTTGATTGTATAGTATGGAATGGTTAGCCGTTTCAGTGTGTGGTTAGGAACTACGTGTAGCGTGACCGAGGAACAACGGCGTGGATGTAACAGTTCTGTTGCCATCGGGACGCTTGATTTCGGTGAGCCGCCGTGCCTCTCGCCATTGGGGCGCCTGATTTCGCTGAGTATCCGTGGCAGGTACACCTGCCACTGTCACTTCATGGACGTGTTACCTTGTTGTAATGGTTGTCGTTTGTATTCCACCGGTAGCTGCGTCGCGGCCATCGCGAGAGTTACGGCGGTTGGATGGAAACACACACCGAAATCAGTCGCCCTCATGGCGGGGTCCGGCCATCGAAATCCAGCGTTCCGATGGAGTCGGGACTCACCGCAACTACCCCGTAGGGAACGGAAAACTACTTTACCATACAAGTAGCTTATTTAGCGGAAATCCCCATGTCTCGCCATATTATTTGTGCTGTAAAATCACATTTGCAATACTTAAGTAACGCTTGAACATCAGTATCAAGTATTCTAACCTAAAGGTTTACATTTACATCGTAAATGAAATTTAGAATGAAATTCGTCTGTTCTTAATCTCAAAAGCTCTCACTCTTGATAGTTGTCAATTATACCGCTATCTACGACAAATGGGAAATTGTGGTTTGGGTAAACCGTATGTATTTTTTGGCATAGAATCCGAATATGCAATAAAAATAGAGGAGAGGCGGTTCGCATTTGAAAATACAAAGTTGACGCCGTCAATGCAGGAGGGGTAGCTACGGGATGACCAGTTCTAACAGAGACAGATGTCCGCTTTAGTAGTATTAATTTTCACCTAGAATGTTTTTTTCATACATGCTTCGTTTTCGAGATGTTTAGTTGCCTCAAAGTAAAAAGTCATCCTGTAAATAGTTGTATTATCTGCGAAAAGTGTGAGTTTACTATTAATTTCGTCTGAAAAGTTCATCAATATAAAACATGAACAGAAAGAGTCCCAACACACTTCACTGGAGCGCACCTCAAGTTTCTTCTACATCTCAATCCAAGGTAACACACTGTGTTCTCCCCACTGAGAAATTCCCAGTCCAGTCACAAATTTCGCCTGATACCTCATATGATCATACAAGAGTAAGTGTGCTACTCAGTCAGGTGCCTTTCTTAGTCAAGAAACACTGCATTTGTGTTGCTTCTTCGATCCTTGGCTTTCAGAATGTCATTAGAGAAAAGCGCGAGTTGGGTTTCACGTGATGAGTACTTTCGGAATCCATACTCGTTGGTATGGAGGAGGTCATTCTGTTCGACATACTTAATTAAGTTTGAGCTCAGAATATGTTGTAAGATACTACAACAAAAGAATGTCAAGCATCTTGGATGGTAGTTTTGTGGATCACTTCTGAGAAATTTCTTGTCAACGGAGGTGACCTGAGATTGCTTTCAACCTATCGGCACGGTTTTTTGGTTTGAGGGATCCATAGTATATTATGGTTCAAAGAGGAGCTAACTCAGCCGCAATTTCGGCATAGCATATGATAGGGATTCTATCGTTCTCCGAGGTTTTGTTCAGTTTTAACGATTTCGGATGTTTCTCAACGCCGCTACACTAATATCTTTTCCACTTATCCTTGCAGTGGTACAAGAGTTAAATTGGGGCATTACCCCTGAGTTTTCCTTTGTAAAGGGGCATTTTAAAGTGCAGTTCGACATTTCAGCTATTGCTCAGTTTCTGTTCGTCTCTCGTCTACGAGTGTCTGGGCACCAACTTTGGTTCCCACTAACAGCTTTCATATTCGACCAAGATTTCTCCGGGCTGTGCAAGATCTTTAGACATACTTCTTCTATAGTAATCATTGATGAGTTCACGCATCGTCCTCTTAACAGCCAAACGCGTTTCATTTGGGATCTCGCTATTGATAACCGTATGCTTTGTTTTATATCTATTACGCTGTAGTCTCTGTTTCTTTATAAGTTTCTTTACAGTGACCGTATACCTCGGAGACTTCCTTCCGTCACAAACTGTTCCACTAGGTACATATCCATCCAGTGCATCGTCAACTATTCTTTTAAATTTGAGCCGTGGTTCCTCCGCATACCCCTGTCCTGTACTAAAAGCTTCAAGTGGTTATTGAAATATGACACTACTGCTTCTTTATCTAGCTTACTGAACATCTAAATCTTTCTGCATGTTTTAGTTGCCCTTCGAATTCTAGTAACCATTTTGCTACAACTGCTTCATGGTCACTGATACCAGTTTAAGAGTTGAGATTCTCAAAGAGATGATAGTGTTTAGAGAAGGTATTTAGTAATGTTTGGCAGGGCTATCACTAACAAAACCGTAGTTGCCTCTGTAGATTGTTAGATGATGAAAGTCTCCTCTGATGATTGCAGTATGACTGGGGAACTCACGTACTAAAGAAATGAGGTGCTCTCTGAAGTTCTTGATTAGATCAGGATGTGAGTCTGGTGATCGACATGAGGATACAGGTATAATTTTATGCCAACCCCCGATGTCCAAACTATTTTGGATGCTGTTTCTGTTTCTATCTCGGTGGATTTGAGTTTTTTGCCTGCTGCGACAAATACATACATCACCTCGATCTGCCATTACCCTACCCTTTTAGCATATGCTAAAAGTTTTGCCAGAAATCTCACTGTTGTCAGTTTAGACGTTTAGCCAGTTTTCGGTATTACGATATTCTATAAACTTCACTTTTTTGAGCGCATCAAACTCCGACGTTGTATTCTGAATACTTCGGCAGTTAACCACTTGGATATTAATACTCTCATCTATGGGAGGGGGTGGGGCTCATTTCTTTTGATCTTACACTCATAGCTCATTCCGGATATCTAAAAACCGTTGTGTGTACCCCACACACACACAGAGTTACGTGATTAGGAGCCTAGGAGCCTGTGATGTGTAGTGTGCATCTGATTCATTTAGAGGGACTCTACCGTTCTCAAGGCAATGGCGCAATTCTAGGAAGTCACAACCTAGCTTGAGACAGAAGCTTGGTAGTGTCTGGTCCAGACCATACAGTCGGACCCGAACTAAGGGCCACGATCTTCTCTGGGCACAGTGCTGCAGCTTGTGAGCTTCGTTGAAATTCCATGAGCAAGGTTGATGTCCTGCACCTCCTCGCAGGAAATTATTCGAGTATGACTACAGAGTTGAGAAGACAGGCATGGTTTGTCCCAACGTGCGCTCCAAATTGCAGCTTGTTGCAGCCTGTTCGCTCAGTAGCGAGGATGGTGCTCTTAGCCACACTCGTGCTTTACCATCCCTTGCTGCCGTTTCCCTCTATTCGCCTCACATTTGAACTCAAGACGATTAATAGCCCCCAACCCTTTTGCGTTTGTCTCACCTTGACATGGGACGCAGCACATTTACCAATAGGTGATGTCACTATCAGTGGCTCAGATACAGTTTTTGTGGAAGACAGCATATCAGTGTTGTTGGCTAGGCGGAAGTGTCTAACATCCTGAGTTCTCGTTGCTTTCCGTCTCCCCTCTACAGGAAGCTTAGAAATTCCATTGAACGCTGCTCACAGTCAAGAGGACGAGACTGTACTTCCTGCAGAAGAGACAGTTTGCAGAGGAGATGGCGGTTCTTGAAGAACCTGTGATATCCGTGATAAATGGCTCTCGGTAGCCCACCCAACGCACCTATTTGCAGCAGCTTCCAGTTGTTTTATAGTAGTAAAGAGGCGATTTACAGCTGTTTAAGAATAATAAAAGTTCAAATAAAACATGTATTTGGTCAGTCGCTCTTTTTATTTTATCCGACGACTCGTTTCGATAATTTGTACTCTCATCTTTAAGTGAAACAATGGTATTGTGTTGCATTTTTGCTATCTGGATGCAACCATTTTATGTTGTGGTTTCACTTTGCTTCAAAATTTGTAACAGGCACGTGATAGCGTAAAATGGCGCTAAGATTATAAATTTTAAACGGTGACAGAGTTGCTTACAATCTGTTCCAGTGCACACACTCCTGCGGTTCGCCACAAACACTCATCTTCCATTCAATTTTTCCCACAGATCACGAACCAATAATTTGTTACAAGCATTACTGTTGCCAATACATGACAGTAAAATCACAAATAAAAAATAAATAAAAAACACAACCTTGTTGTCTTAGGATCAACATAATTTAATTCTTACTGTTTCTGTACAGTGCTTTGGGAATTATCTTTTATTGAAGGTCTCTTGGGAAGAAGAAAGTGGAAAGAGTGGTAGTACATCATGTAGTATATCTGCGAAGGTCTTAAAGAAACTCATTGCCACTCTCAACTTTTTCGTTTAGTGCTGTCCATGTTTCCTGTTAAGAATGAAAATTTCCAATTCTTCATAAAGACTGAGTTTGTGGCCTTTGTTTATTTTGTGAAGTGTTGCTTGCAAACAGTAACTAAATCATTCCGTGCCCGAGAACAGCAAACACAGTGGGGCTGCATCGTGGCTGGTGCAGTATTTCAAAGAATGGTAAACAAATTATTTTAAACTAAGCTTGTTGATTCTCTTTTAATTTATGACTCTGACATGCTACAACTATTGCAGTAGTCTTTTAGAACTGAAGCGGTTAACAGCCAAAATGAGATTCCCTTTTACGACTACAGAAGAACTTGGTACAAAATGTACCGTTTCTCTGAAACGTTTCTGCGATTATCGTCAGTAACAAATTTGACAATAGCGTTAATTTACGATAAATGCAGACAGTAAACACTGATGTAAAAAGGGGAAACTGATGTGACGTGATATGTTACTTACATGCAATAACTGTAAACGTAAACGCTGATTTACACCGAAATAAGTTATACACGTAACTTAAGAAAACTCTCAAAAATATATCTTTTTCATCCACATATACGATGAAAGCAGGGAGCGATTGTTCCTGAATGAGGATATTCTTCCCAATAGTTTCTGTAAGCACAAACTCAGCTCACAACTGACAACGTACAACGAGTCTTGGCGGCACTCGCAAATGTTGGGAGGTAGACAATGTATCACGATGCACATAACTAAATTGTGCGAAAATGACAAGCGCTCTCACACAAAGAATAATTCCGAAGTCCTCTTACATTTGTAAATAAACGTGCCAATTACAGGAATTTTCTTTTGCTTAACTGGCACCATCTACACTGACTGGCGAAAAACGAACGCTGCAGCGCCAGTTTACCGCAGTCAGATTGTGTAAATTGTGGAGCACCAACATATAAGCTGTCATAGGGACTAACGTTCAGTATACAGTGTTGTGTACATTTTGAAAGTGATGATAGCTTCTCTTCACTTTTTTCAACTTCTTCCAAATAATCTGTATGATCTTAGAAAATCTTTTCTTTCATACACTGAAGAGCCAAAGAAGTACACCTGACTAACATCGTGTAGGGCCCCCAGGGCATGCAGAAGTACTGCAACACGACGTGGCATAGACTCGACTAATGTCTGAAGCAGTGCTGGAGGGAACTGACACCGTGAATCCTGCAGGGCTGTCCATAAATCCGTAAGAGTACGAGGGGTGGACATCTCTTCTGATCAGCACGTTGCAAGGCATACAAAATGCTCAATAACGCTCATGTCCGGGGAGTTTGGTGGCCAGCTGAAGTGTTTAAACTCAGAAGAGTGTTCCTGGAGCCACTCTGTAGCAATGCTGGACGTGTGGGGTGTCGCAGTGTCCTGCTGGAATTGCCCAAGTCCGTCGGAATGCACAGTGGACATGAATGGATGCAGGTGATCATACAGGATGCTTACGTACGTGTCACCCGTCAGAGTTTTATCTAGACGTACCAGGGGTCCCGCATCACTCCAACTACAAATGCCCCACACCACTACAGAGCCTCCAGCAGCTTGAACAGTCCCCTGCTGAAATTCAGGGTACATGGATTCATGAGGTTGTACATGTCCATCCGCTCGATACAATTTGAAACGAGACTCGTCCGACCAGGCGACATGTTTTGACAGGCCAATGTCGGTGTTGACGGGCCCAGGCCAGATGTAAAGCGTTGTGTTGTGCAGTCATCAAAGGTACTCGAGCGGGCCTTCGGCTCTGAAAGCCCGTATCGCTGATGTTTCGTTGAATGGTTCGCACGCTGACACTTCTTAAGGGCCCAGCATTCAAATCTGCAGCAATTTGCGGAAGGGTTGCACCTCTGTCACGTTGAACGATTCTTTTCAGTCGTCGTTGGTCCCGTTCATGCAGGATCTTTTTCCGGCCCAGCGATGTGGGAGATTTGATGTTTTACTGGATTCCTGATATTAACGGTACGGTCGTGAAATGTTTGTACGGTGAAATCCCCACTTCATCGCTATCTCGGAGATGCTGCGTCGCATCGCTCGTGCGCCGCTTACACCACCAGACTCGCTTAATAAATCTTGATAATCTGCCGTTGCAGCAGCAGTAAGCGAACTAACAACTGCGCCAGACACTTGTTGCCGACCACAGCGTCGTATTCTGCCTGTTTACATCTCTCTGTATTTGTTTACGTTTGCCTGTACCAGTTTCTTTGGCTGCTCAGTGTAAATGTCTATAAAGCTTGACATCATTGGTCTTGTAGATGATGTTATTAAAAACTCAAGCTCATATGGGGTTCTTTCCGTTCTCGTGTTTGATGTCGTTGATGCTAATAGTGTTTCATGGCTGCACTGCATTAAGATCAAGCGACCACTTTGTGAATTTTATGAAGGAAGCTTAACGTAAAACCTCACTAAACCTCGTTTACTAAACAAAACAGCCGCCGCGAGTCAGACTTTATGGTACGAGATAGAATAAGCTGTCAGTTACAGCTGCAGCTCGTCTTGTGGAAGGTGACAATATGGAATATTGTCGTACTCTTACCTGTAGGAAATGTTGTCGAACTGAGAAACCAATGTTGGACAGTCGGAATGTCACTTGTAGAGATGACCCAAAGAGTGATTCATAACAGAGTAAAGGATACGTCCGTCTGCGTTTCACAAGAAGATTAAATCACACAGGGTATTCGCGAGTGCGATCTTAAGGAAGAATATGTGGATAGTTTTCATTATCAGCTGCAAAGATTCACAGAAGGGCGAGAGACACACACTCATCTCAAGAACTCCGCTACGTTCGCAAAATACCATGATTTTTTTCAGTGACAAGTTACACAGAATGCTTCTAAGAAAGTTGAAAAGTTTATTGAAACCTGCACTAGAATTTTTGGAAATTTGGCTTAAAGGTTAGTCAATTATTGTTTTTTTTGGATAAATAAATTGCTTAAGTAACTTATCATAATCGTTTTTGCTGTAAGGTGTAACAATCATCGCGAACATTCCAAGGAGAGCACACGCAATTACGGAAGATCTTCCTCCCCTGCGTCCTATTTCTGTTCCTCTGTTTGCCTACTTGTAACAGAACATTGCAAAGTCCATCGCTCCACCGTTCTGTTGGCCTGTTTATAGTTGATGGTCTTCTTTCCCTGGGAATAATGTAGGGAAAGTTTGCGGGCCACTGTAAAGTCGTGGGCTGAGGACTCAATATAGGCCTAAGGCGTTGAGGCTATTGTGTATTTCGTTAAGAACAACTGTCATTGTTCCTTATTTCTACACTGAGTGTATCGTGTCCTGATCAAAATCTTTTCCATAAGCCTTCTAGCTCAGTAAAGAGGAAATTATGGAAATGTTGATTCACAGTACTCCAGGTCTCACATTCATGCAATACCACGATTGGGACGACCACCTGTACTTCAGAGTTCGTTTCCTTCACATACCGGAACACCTTCGCTGTTCGTCTAATTCTGAACACATTTCATACTGGACGTAGAGTGGTATGAACTCTTTGAATCTAAACGTCCATTTTACCACTGCCAAAAACGTACAGTCCGAAGACTGCTTTGACGCAGCTCTGTCCTGTGCAAGCCTCTTTGTGTCCTGCATCAGTTTGACGCGTTTGCTGTTTCGTCCCGTCCCTTGCTCTTCCTCTAAAATTTTTGCCACCCTCTCCCCCCTCCACACACACACACACACACACACACACACACACACACACACACACACACACACACACACACACACACGCTCTTCTCTCCACTGTCAAATTGGTGATTCCTTCAGGCAACAGGATGTCCATCCCTTGCTCTTCCTCTAAAATTTTTGCCACCCTCTCCCCCCTCCACACACACACACACACACACACACACACACACACACACACACACACACACACACACACACACACACGCTCTTCTCTCCACTGTCAAATTGGTGATTCCTTCAGGCAACAGGATGTCCATCCCTTGCTCTTCCTCTAAAATTTTTGCCACCCTCTCCCCCTCCACACACACACACACACACACACACACACACACACACACTCACACACTCTTCTCTCCACTGTCAAATTGGTGATTCCTTGATTCCTTCAGGCAACAGGATGTGTTCCATCAACTGATCACTTCTTTTAGTCAATCTGTGCTATAAATTTCTTTTTTCCCGAATTCGAATCAGTACTTCATTAATATTTCTAGGAGCTACACACTCAGTTCTCAGCATTCTTTTGTAGCACCACGTTTCAAAAACTTCTGTTCTCTCCTTCTCTGAACTACTTGTAGTCCGTTTCATTCCTTCATGAGGCTGCACTTCAGATACCTTCATAAGAGACTATCTAACATACAAACTTGTATCATGGTGTATGTTAACAAATTCCTCTGTTTCAGAAATGCTTTTCGTTTTATTTTACATCTTCTCTACTTCAGCAGTCATCAGTTGTTTTTCTGTCCAAGCGGCAAAATTGAGACTATACATTCAAAATTTCGAAGCCCAGTTCTTACTCGGTCGTAAATTTTTCTGTCCTTGGCGTCTGGCAACGATTCGTATGTATGAAAAATACTGGACTGCACCGTGGTTTGGAGTCCATCTCCAGTAGGTCCACGCGTAACAAAGTACCAGCCTCCTGGTTGAGGACAATTCTAGTTGTATGAGGCGCAACCTGCACATGTGATTTCTTGTGCATTGCTACATTGAGGATTTGTTCCTTATCGTGATCTGCCTGACAGGTCCTAGTGCCACACCTAGATATAGCTTGCGTGTTACCTTTTGGAAGACACCTTATAACCAAAATATGTCATAAAATCACTTATGAACGAAATAGCGTATTTGTCTCTCTATTTAAAATTTGTCTTTAAATAATCTAAAAAATTGTTATTGTGGTCTATTATCGGCTACTGTGTCCTCTTAAACATCAGATGCTCCATTTATGTAATAATTTTCCAGGCTGCTTGGTGTTTACTTCTAACAGCAGTAATTAAAAAAAGAATAAGACATTGAAAGTAAGAAAAAGGAGATAGGGTTCATCGTCCCGTCCACTACGAGATCGTTAGGGATGGAACACAAGCTAGGATTTGGAAACGATGGGAGAGGAAAAGTGTTGTGCCCGCGTAGCCCGAGATTTACCTTAAATAACTGACGGAAATTATGAAAAAAAAATTAAATGTGGAGGACAGGTCACGACATGAGCTTGTGTCTTGCAGAATTATCTTCCAGTTATACCCTGCTTTGATGCTCCTGCACTTTTTGCATAATATTCATACATGGCAAGAATTTCACACCGAGTAGTGCATCTTGAGATTATAGCTGTTGAGTCCTGCTGTCATTCTTTTAAAAGCAGACGATGTCAGTTCCAGATTTTTACAGAACAAACCCTTCATTCCCTTTCATCTTCGAAATCCATACTGATGCGTGCTACATTGCATCAAATTTATCATTTCTTTACTCTTACATTGCTAGTATGAGACAGGATGTAAAATGCTGAACATTTTATTGAAAAAATATTTATTAGTATTTGAAATTAAATACAGCTTCCACCAAATATTATGTGTAAACATTTGTACAAAATGAGATCAATAGATTTATAGACTGTTGTATCGTATCTGCAGGCTGATACCGTATCTGCAGCTTGAGCCAATTACGCCGATTCTTTTCCTTCCTACCTGTTATGGATCAGTTTGTTCTTCAAATAAATACGCAGTGATCAATCAGAAACCAAAGTATAATGGTTTTAATTGCTTGGTCAAGGCTTCTATCGCACCTGTTAGTGGTCAACTCCTTTGTAAGTTCGTAAAAATTGCACCTTCTTTGTGTGTTCCAAAATAGGTGACGTCGATGTAGGATTTCTCACTGTAGTAGGCGAACCTCTCATTCAGTCCAAGGACATTTGCATAAAAGTATAGGTGAGTCAGTAAGTAATGTGAAGTTAGTGCGGCGTTCTTTTATTATCCTGCGACGAAAGGAAGTCTGATGATTGCATGTATGGATGTGACAAAAAAAAGAAAGGGAGTGGTGGTATCGCTGACCAGTCAAAGTAAGTAAGCGGTGTTAACCGCAAATATTAACACAGGCCATAAAAACTCAACGAAAAAAATATTCTCCCATTTTACAGCACTGTTATGTGGCAGGAAAAATAAACTTTTTATTCAACAGGTGAACAGAAATGAATTAACGTTTTTGGCCTCAAAGTTCTAAACGGTATGTAGATGGCTCCACTCGAGAAAGACAACCAGTAGTGCAGCATATGCGAGTAAAATGGTAACACATACGTCATTTAGGAAATCTGAAGTAGTTGTTATTGAGGATATCTTGGACCTGAATTACAATAATCTCGGAGATAAGACAGCAAATTTAAACAATTCCTCCTGGAGTTCTTTGGACAGCAGCCCAGGAGCGCGCGTTTTCCTGAATACGACAGCAAAAATACTTCTCAAGGCCACCAAAATTAAGTTCTTCTGAGCGTCAGTTTTAGAATGGTATTAATCGCAGGGGGAACGAGGAGTAGCTGAACGACGAGTAAAACTGTCCATTGTGACGATTAGTGTTGTGACGTGTAGCAGGTCGAAAAAAACAACATTGTCACGACGTCTGCTGCAAGTTCTGCCACGTTTGCGTGATACGAAAGGTAGTGGTAAAAATATACACATTCCTCCCTACTTGATCTTACTGGGAACTTCTGAAAAATATTTTGAATACATTACAAAAATTTCCTGTCCGAACTTTGTACCGTATACGTCTCTTTATGGTGGTTCAGTTTGAAAGTTCTTCAACGATGTAAAGTTAATCTTTTACGCGTGGTGCTGCTTCCGTCAATCCATGTGCACTTCGGTGTTCTTTCAGTCATAACAGTGTCCATCAAATTGGAGTTGAGGTGCTACCCGCTAAACTAGTGTCCAAGGCTGGACTCGATGTAGGGGACACACGTTTTTCATTTATAACAATGCTTTATTTTTACTTTGACCTGCTTCAATGATGATTAGATATCACCACATTCAACAGCACAACATTTAACAGCCTGCAGATACGACACAGTCACACACATTGCTGTCGTACAACTGTTAGTAGGAAAAATTTCTAATGAGACGTGAAGGAACACTTTCACAGCCGTTGATAATGGCACTTTCCATGACTGAGGAACAACATATATTGTGCTGAGCAAGTACACTTAAAAAGCTTAAAGTATTTCCGTACTGTCTGTATTTAATCCCGTCGCTCACCCATTTCACTTGTAAACTAAATTGTCAAATCATTTCCAAAATTGTGTGTAATCGAAATATTTCGTTTCAGAAAGACTATTTATTTTATGTCATTACTTTTACATTTTTTACCTTAATGCAATTTTTCGTAGTTCTCTGTATACCTGCAGTATTATGCAGAAAACTGAATAGCTACTTTCTGGATTATTATTTTATGACTAAAAAGTTCCAAATGATTGTAATAACTGTGTGATGTATCCTGTTAAATAATTGTCTGTCGTAGGAAAGCTGTGTCCTTCTGGTAGTGTGGCTTATATCATTGTATATAAGCCGTTGTAAACAAACCCGTAGTAGCCTTAAGAGCAACACCCATTTCGAGAAATTTCGTTTTTTCCTGTCGACTGAAAAAGCGAAATAGTAACGTTTTTGAGACTGTATGGCCGTATAATGGTGAACTGTTGGATGAATAAACTCCCGCAAATTGTTTCTTATCTCGTGATTAGAATTTACTAGCTTCTTTGTAGTTGCGAGAGATATTTTTCAGAGTGAGCCTGTTTGATTTTTGCGTTGTACTTAAGTGTTTAATTTTTGCAACAACTTTGATTATTTGGTATTCTACAACTATAGCAAGATTAGAAGTCGCCCATTGTACATGAAGATAGCTTGGTACTCCATTGTGTTTGTGTGAAACGGAAATCTCTCCCTCTCTCCCTAATTCCCACCTTCCTAGAAAAATTAATTTAAATAAAATTTAGAATGACATTGCAGTTGTGCTGAAAATTGTAAAAAAAGTATCAGCTGATAAAAAAAGTAAGTAGTACTCCGTCATCAGGCCACATGTGGCCTACAGGGGCTATCCGACCGCCGTATCATCCTCAGCTGAGGATGCGGATAGGAGGGGCGTGTGGTCAGCACACCGCTCTCCCGGTCGTTATGATGGTTTTCTTTGACCGGAGCCGCTACTATTCGGTCGAGCAGCTCCTCAATTGGCATCACGAGGCTGAGTGCACCCAGAAAAATAGCAACAGCGCATGGCGGCCCGGATGGTCACCCATCCAAGTGCAGGCCACGCCAGACTGCGCTTAGCTTCGGTGATCTGATTGGAACGGGTGTATCCACTGCGGCAAGGCCGTTGTTGCCATCAGCTGATACGGGAAATACAAAAGGGTAATGAGTGCTGGAAGATCTGATCGGCCGAAGTTCTGGCTTCTGTCACCGTATACTTGGAGAGATCGGAAAAAGAACAGATTTGGAAGCAGAACAGCGAGCACCGTTTGATCATGAAACCTGTTCTGTATCGAAGAATAAACATAGATACAGATGCAACTCCCGTACCCATATGGTCAACAGCAAGGTATTAGAATGAGAAAACGTTAAACCGTAAAACAGACTGCCTCTCTATTTTCCAAGTAGTGACGGGATTTAAATGAATAATATTCATCGTAACGATGAGGTGAGTCGTGCTGTTTCCGACGATGACTGCGGCGTGGTTGGCAACACCACGAGAAGGTTATCTGAACTGTCGAGAAAGGACGGTGCCGACGGGAAGTGGGGAGGGCGACGGTGATGGTGACCGCGACGAGTCCGACGACCCCTGTGATGACGGAAGTGATTGGAACGGCAGCGGCAGTAGTGACTGCCCAGATGCTAGTGCTGGTGCGCGCGCCGCCAGTCCTCCTTGATCATGTCGGCGGCCTTCTCGGCCACCATGATGATGGGCGCCACGGGGTTGCCGTTGGGCACCTCCGGGAAGATGGAGGCGTCGACGACGCGCAGCGCGGCCACGCCGTGGACGCGCAGCCGGGCGTCCACCACGGCCGTGTAGTCCCACGAGGGGCCCATCTTGCACGTGCCGGCCTGCAACAGAGTCGCCTGTCTCAGGGGAAGGCACTACCTGAGGTCCGAGGTACGGGCGAGGCGGGCAGGCACGTAATTACAGTGACTGGTGCCAATTTCAAATTTCATCCCGGCGCCGCAACCTCCTGCCGATGTATCACTATTTTTTGTAATCCTCTTCATTCCTTAGCCCGTTTGGTTGTTTACTGACGGCACGACCGTGGGGTCGGGGATTTGTCCGACATTTTGTGCGGTGAAGGAGGACCCCCCTGACAGCTCACGTGCGCACTACTCGGCAAGTCCCGGCTCGGCAACGGACTAACATTTTACACTCATACGGCACCTAAGAAACTTTGGATCGATTTTTTCCGGGATTTTCCCGGTAGTGCGTCCTAATATTTTAGCCACGTGAGGTGTTAGGGGTCCTCTTCCACCACACAAAATTTCGGACAAATCCCCGACCCCACGGCCGTGCCGTCCACTTGTGTGATCAAAAGTAGTTTTGTACATACAGTGAAATACACACCCGCGGTATACAGGTAGCGTCTCTCAGTAGTAATCGGAACTTCGTGTTTCCTGCGTTCGATCCCACCCACTGCTTAAATTTTAAATGAAAATCGTCAGCAATGGCAGCCTAAGATTACTGGTATAAGGAGTCACCCTCGTTCTGTCAGCAGCGGTGTCAAAAAGGACGGAGGAGAGGAATGAATTTGCGGGCAACCTCTTTTCCTTGGGGCGGGAAATGGGCCCAAGGCGGAAGGATCGGCAATGATCACCGGCTTGAGGATGCAGAAGGGTGTGGAAACAACTTGATTAAAGACACATAACGCGTATCCACAGGACGTTTGGCCTGTAATTGAAAAAGTATCATGATGATCTGTCCTTTTGCAAAAGATTTCGGATGGGTCCCCCATCTGGATGTCCGGGAGGGGATTACCAGCGGGAAGGTAAACATGAGCGTGAGATGAGGACAGAATAGTCAATGAGAGGGTAACATTCTACTAGTCGGTGGGCGGAATGTCGAACGTTTCAACGTGATAAGGAAATAAGGAAAATATGAAAAGGGAAATGGAAAGACACAGCTTAGAAATAGTATGAAATGGTCGAATGTAGATGTAGATGTAGATGAATGAATACAGGATAATATCAACAGCAGTAGAAAATGTTACAACGGAGGAAGTATTCGTTATAACTACGAAAGTAGGGCAGAGAGTGAGTCGCTGTAAATAGTTCAGAGACAGGGTTGTTCTCATCAGAGTCGACACCAAACCAAAACGTACAAGTAGTTCAGGGATACGTGTCGAATTCACAAGCCGAAGACGAAGAGCTAGGACAAATATATTAAGACAGCGAACGTTTATTTCAGTATATAGAAGGAGATGAAAGTAATAACCGTAGATGACTGGAAAGCTGTAGCAGTGAAAGTAAGAGAAGGTATAATTACGGTAGAATATAAGGATTCAGTAGTACTGCAATAAATATCAGGTAGTGAGTGTGACCACACGGTACAGAAACCACGAGGGGAAGTGGTGTACTTCGAAAAGACCAGGACACACGGGAATATTCCATCTGGATTACGTGATGGTCAGGAAGAGATTCCGAAGTCATGTAAAGTGTACTAGAAGCTGATATTATCAGTAATTAGTAAGGACGATGAGTAGGCAGAATCGTCAGGAAGAATCAATGTGGAAAGAAGTGGATTACGGAAGAATGTTGAGATGCTTTCGAATTTCTGCAAAGCAATTAATACTGCGATAATGAATACCAAAGTGAGCAGTTCAGTTGAAGAGGAATGCACATCACTGAAAAGTACAATCATAGAATTTTGACAGACAAACGAAGGTACAAGGAAGGTGACTACGAAGAAACCATGGGTAAGCGGAGAAATATTCCAACTGATCGACGGAAGAAGAAAATAAAAAAATGTGTATGGAAAGACAGGAACACTGCGATGTAAGTTACTTAGAATAAAATCAAGTGGAAATGCGGGGAAGCTGAGACGAAATGGCTGCAGAAAAATGTGAAGAAATCGCAAAATAAACGGTCGTCGGAAAGATTGATTCAGCATACAGCGTAATCAAAACAATTTTCGGTGAAATTAAAAGCAAGGGCCACAACATTGAGATGCACTGGGAACTGCACTTTTAAGTGCTAAGACGTTATCGGGTAGTTGTAAAGAGCACACTGATGGTCTCCACAAGACGGAAGGGGGATATGGGTTATAACGTAATAGAGCAGAAATGGTTTTCGATAAGAAATCACAGGGGATCCAGTATTAGAGCCAGAATTTAACCGACGTCTGGAAGACTTGCGGTCAAATAAGACAGAGATTATATATAACATTCCTTGGGAAGTGCTAAAATCGTTGTGGGAAGAGACAAATAAATGACTACTCAAGTTGAGACTCGAGACGTACCATCAGACTTTCGAGAAAACATCATAAACACAATCCCGAAGATATCGACGGCAGGTAAGTGCGAGACTATCGCACAATCAGCTTAGCGATTCGTGCATCCAATTTTGCTAACAAGAATTACATACAGAAGAATGCTAAAGAAAACTGAGTATCTGTTGGATGACCATCATCTTCGCTTTAGGAAAAGTAAAGACACCAGCGAGGCAATCTGACATTGTGCTGGGTGGTGGAGCAAGATTTTTAAGAAAGTCAAGACACACCTCATATGATTTGTCTACATACGAAAAG
The DNA here is from genome assembly GCF_023897955.1 of Schistocerca gregaria. Classification (NCBI taxonomy): domain Eukaryota; kingdom Metazoa; phylum Arthropoda; class Insecta; order Orthoptera; family Acrididae; genus Schistocerca; species Schistocerca gregaria. The sequence goes on from NC_064927.1 coordinate 509,006,988, forward strand.
AGTTCGACAATGTAAAATGGTACAGGACGTTAGAATTTCTCAACAAAATAAGTTTAGGGTACAGGGAAAAGGGAAAGACTTTGAACGAAGTACTCTAATGAAAAAAGGTGGAAGACGGGAATGCTCTCTCTTTCGGCCCTACTTTTAAATCTGTACATCGAAGAAGCAACGACGGATGTAAAATAATATTTCAAGAATGGGATTAAAATTTAGAATGAAAGAACATCGATAATAACATACCCTGACGACTTTGCTATCCTCAGTAAACTAAAAAGAATTACAGGAACTGCTGACTGCGATGAATGATAAGTGAATGATATGAATGAGGCCTCCCCCCATGAACCATGGACCTCGCCGTTGATGGGAAGGCTTTCGTGCCTCGGCGATACAGATACCCGCACCGTAGGTGCAACCACAACGGAGGGGTATCTGTTGAGGGGCCAGACAAACGTGTGGTTCCTGAAGAGGGGCAGCAGCCTTTTCAGTAGTTGCAGGGGCAACAGTCTGGATGATTGTCTGATCTGGCCTTGTAACAATAACCAAAACGGCCTTGCTGTTTTGGTACTGCGAACGGCTGAAAGCAAGGGGAAACTACAGCCGTAATTTTTCCCGACGGCATGCAGCTTTACTGTATGTTTAAATGATGATGGCGTCCTCTTGGGTGAAATATTCCAGAGGTAAAATAGTCCTCCGGTCGGATCTCCGGGCGGAGACTACTCAGGAGGCCGTTGTTATCAAGAGAAAGAAAACTGGTTTTTTACGGGTCGCAGCGTGGAATGTCAGATCCCTTAATCGGGCAAGTAGGTTAGAAAATTTAAAAAGGGAAATGGATAGGTTAAAGTTAGATATAGTGGGAATTAATGAAGATCGGTGGCAGGAGGAACAAGACTTTTGGTCAGGTGAATACAGGGTTATGAATAAAAAATCAAATAGGAGTAATGCAGGAGTAGGTTTAATAATGAATAAAAAAATAGGAATGCAGGTAAGCTACTACAAACAGCATAGTGAACGCATTATTGTGGCCAAAAGGTAGATACGAAGCCCACGTCTACCACAGTAGTACAACTTTATATGCCAAGTAGCTCCGCAGATGAGGAAGAGATTGTTGAAATGTATGATCAAACAAAATAAATTATTCAGATAGTCAAGGGTGGCGAAAATGTAATTGTCATGGGTGACTGCAATTCGATAGTGGGAAAATGAAGAGAAGGAAATGTTGTAGGTGAATATGGATTGGGGATAAGAAATGAAAGAGGAAGCCGCCTGATAAAATTTTAATAGTATTTTACACAGAGCATAACTTAATCATAGCTAACACTTGGTTCAAGAATCATGAAAGAAGGCTGTATACATGGAAGAAGCCTGGAAATACTGGAAGGCTTCAGATATATTATATAATGGTAAGACAGAGATTTAGGAACCAGTTTTTAAATTGTAAGACATTTCCAGGGGCAGATGTGGACTCTGACCACAGTCTATTGGTTATGACCTGAAGATTATAACTGAAGAAACTGCAAAAAGGTAGGAATTTAAGAAGATGGGATCTACACTCCTGGAAATTGAAATAAGAACACCGTGAATTCATTGTCCCAGGAAGGGGAAACTTTATTGGCACATTCCTGGGGTCAGATACATCACATGATCACACAGAACCACAGGCACATAGACACAGGCAACAGAGCATGCACAATGTTGGCACTAGTACAGTGTATATCCACCTTTCGCAGCAATGCAGGCTGCTATTCTCCCATGGAGACGATCGTAGAGATGCTGGATGTAGTCCTGTGGAACGGCTTGCCATGCCATTTCCACCTGGCGCCTCAGTTGGACCAGCGTTCGTGCTGGACGTGCAGACCGCGTGAGACGACGCTTCATCCAGTCCCAAACATGCTCAATGGGGGACAGATCCGGAGATCTTGCTGGCCAGGGTAGTTGACTTACACCTTCTAGAGCACGTTGGGTGGCTCGGGATACATGCGGACGTGCATTGTCCTGTTGGAACAGCAAGTTCCCTTGCCGGTCTAGGAATGGTAGAACGATAGATTCGATGACGGTTTGGATGTACCGTGCACTATTCAGTGTCCCCTCGACGATCACCAGAGGTGCACAGCCAGTGTAGGAGATCGCTCCCCACACCATGATGCCGGGTGTTGGCCCTGTGTGCCTCGGTCGTATACAGTCCTGATTGTGGCGCTCACCTGCACGGCGCCAAACACGCATACGACCATCATTGGCACCAATGCAGAAGCGACTCTCATCGCTGAAGACGACACGTCTCCATTCGTCCCTCCATTCACGCCTGTCGCGACACCACTGGAGGCGGGCTGCACGATGTTGGGGCGTGAGCGGAAGACGGCCTAACGGTGTGCGGGACCGTAGCCCAGCTTCATGGAGACGGTTGCGAATGGTCCTCGCCGATACCCCAGGAGCAACAGTGTTCCTAATTTGCTGGGAAGTGGCGGTGCGGTCCCCTACGCCACTGCGTAAGATCCTGCGGTCTTGGCGTGCATCCGTGCGTCGCTGCGGTCCGGTCCCAGGTTGACGGGCACGTGCACCTTCCGCCGACCACTGGTGACAACATCGATGTACTGTGGAGACCTCACGCCCCACGTGTTGAGCAATTCGGCGGTACGTCCACCCGGCCTCCCGCATGCCCACTATACGCCCTCGCTCAAAGTCCGTCAACTGCACATACGGTTCACGTCCACGCTGTCGCGGCATGCTACCAGTGTTAAAGACTGCGATGGAGCTCCGTATGCCACGGCAAACTGGCTGACACTGACTGCGGCGGTGCACAAATGCTGCGCAGCTAGCGCCATTCGACGGCCAACACCGCGGTTCCTGGTGTGTCCGCTGTGCCGTGCGTGTGATCATTGCTTGTACAGCCCTCTCGCAGTGTCCGGAGCAAGTATGGTGAGTCTGACACACCGGTGTCAATGTGTTCTTTTTTCCATTTCCAGGAGTGTAGATAATCTGACAGAACCAGTGGTTGTACAGAGCTTCAGGGAGACCATCAGGGAACGATTGACAAGAATGGGGCAAAGAAATACAGCAGAAGAAAAATGGGTAGCTTTGAGAGATGAAATAGTGAAGGCAGCAGAGGATCAAGTAGGTAAAAAGGCGAGGGCTAGTAGAAATCCTTGGATAACAGAAGAGATATTGAGTTTAATTGATGAAAGGAGAAAATCCAAAAATGCGGTAAATGAAGTAGGCAGAAAGGAATAGAAACGTATCAAAAATGAGATCCACAGGAAGTGCAAAATGGCTAATCAGGGGTGGCTAAAAGACAAATGTAAGGATATAGAGGTATATATCAATAATGTTCTACGAGTCGGGGCGTGGAATGTCAGAAACTTGAACGTGGTAGGGAAACTAGAAAATCTGAAAAGGGAAATGCAAAGGCTCAATCTAGATATAGTAGGGGTCAGTGAAGTGAAGTGGAAGGAAGACAAGGATTTCTGGTCAGATGTGTATCGGGTAAAATGAACAACAGCAGAAAATGTTATAACAGGTGTTGGATTCGTTATGAATTGGAAGGTAGGGCAGAGGGTGTGTTACTGTGAACAGTTCAGTGACCGGGTTATTCTAATGAGAATCGACAACAGACCAACACCGACAACGATAGTTCAGGTATACATGCCGACGTCGCAAGCTGATGATGAACAGATAGAGAAAGTGTATGAGGATATTGAAAGGGTAATGCAGTATGTACAGGGGGACGAAACTATAATAGTCATGGGCGACTGGAATGCAGCTGTAGGGGAAGGAGTAGAAGAAAAGGTTACAGGAGAATATGGGCTTGGGACAAGGAATGAAAGGGGAGAAAGACTAATTGAGTTCTGTAACAAGTTTCAGCTAGTAATAGCGAATACTCTGTTCAAGAATCACAAGAGGAGGAGGTATACTTGGAAAAGGCCGGGAGATACGGGAAGATTTCAATTAGATTATATCATGGTCAGACAGAGATTCCGAAATCATATACTGGATTGTAAGGCGTACCCAGGAGCAGATATAGACTCAGATCACAATATAGTAGTGATGAAGAGTAGGCTGAAGTTCAAGACATTAGTCAGGAAAAATCAATACGCAAAGAAGTGGGATACGGAAGTTCTAAGGAATGACGAGATACGTTTGAAGTTCTCTAACGCTATAGATACAGCAATAAGGAATAGCGCAGTAGGCAGCACAGTTGAAGAGGAAAGGACATCTCTAAAAAGGGCCATCACAGAAGTTGCGAAGGAAAACATAGGTACAAAGAAGGTAGCTGCAAAGAAACCATGGGTAACAGAAGAAATACTTCAGTTGATTGATGAAAGGAGGAAGTACAAACATGTTCCGGAAAAATCAGGAATACAGAAATACAATTCGCTGAGGAATAAAATAAATAGGAAGTGCAGGGAAGCTAAGACTAAATGGGTGCAGGAAAAATGTGAAGACATCGAAAAAGATATGATTGTCGGAAGGACAGACTCAGCATACAGGAAAGTCAAAACAACCTTTGGTGACATTAAAAGCAACGGTGGTGACATTAAGAGTGCAACGGGAATTCCACTGTTAAATGCAGAGGAGAGAGCAGATAGGTGGAAAGAATACATTGAAAGCCTCTATGAGCGTGAAGATTTGTCTGATGTGATAGAAGAAGAAACAGGAGTCGATTTAGAAGAGATAGGGGATCCAGCATTAGAATCGGAATTTAAAAGAGCTTTGGAGGACTTACGGTTAAATAAGGCAGAAGGGATAGATAACATTCCATCAGAATTTCTAAAATCATTAGGGGAAGTGGCAACAAAACTACTATTCACGTTGGTGTGTAGAATATATGAGTCTGGCGACATACCATCTGACTTTCGGAAAAGCATCATCCACACAATTCCGAAGACGGCAAGAGCTGACAAGTTCGAGAATTGTCGCACAATCAGCTTAATAGCTCATGCATCGAAGCTGCTTACAAGAATAATATACAGAAGAATGGAAAAGAAAATTGAGAATGCGCTAGGTGACGATCAGTTTGGCTTTAGGAAAAGTAAAGGCACGAGAGAGGCAATTCTGACGTTACGGCTAATAATGGAAGCAATGCTAAAGAGAAATCAAGACACGTTCATAGGATTTGTCGACCTGGAAAAAGCGTTCGACAATATAAAATGGTGCAACCTGTTCGAGATTCTGAAAAAAAGTAGGGGTAAACTATAGGGAGAGACGGGTCATATACAATATGTACAACAACCAAGAGGGAATAATAAGAGTGGACGATCAAGAACGAAGTGCTCGTATTAAGAAGGGTGTAAGACAAGGCTGTAGCCTTTCGCCCCTACTCTTCAATCTGTACATCGAGGAAGCAATGGTGGAAATAAAAGAAAGGTTCACAAGTGGAATTAAAATACAAGGTGAAAGGATTTCAATGATCTGATTCGCTGATGACATTGCAAGGAGGACATCAAAAGCAGACTCGCTATGGCAAAAAAGGCATTTCTGGCCAAGAGAAGTCTACTAATATCAAAACCGGCCATAATTTGAGGAAGAAATTACTGAGGGTGTACGTCTGGAGTACAGCATTGTATGGTAGTGAAACATGGACTGCGGGAAAACCGGAACAGAAGAGAATCGAAGCATTTGAGATGTGGTGCTATAGACGAATGTTGAAAATTAGGTGGACTGATAAGGTAAGGAATGAGGAGATTCTACGCAGAATCGGAGAGGAAAGGAATATGTGGAAAACACTGATAAGGAGAAGGGACACGATGATAGGATATCTGCTAAGACATGAAGGAATGACTTCCATTGTACTAGAGGGAGCTGTAGAGGGCGAAAACTCTAGAGGAAGACAGAGAGATTGGAATACGTCAAGCACATAATTGAGGACGTAGGTTGCTTGTGCTACTCTGAGATGAAGAGGCTAGCATAGGTAAGGAATTCGTGGCGGGCCGCATCAAACCAGTCAGTAGACTAATGACCCAAAAAAAAAAAAATCACTAGGGGCAATATAGATACTGCCTACTGGAGAATTAAAGTGACCTTTGGAGAAAAGAGAACCACTTGTATAAATAACAAGAGCTCAGATGGAAACCCAGTTCTAAGCAAAGAAGGGAACGCAAAAAGGTGGAAGGAGTATATAGAGCGTCTATACAAGGGCGATGTATTTGAGGACAATATTATGGAAATGGAAGAGGATGTAGATGAAGATGGAATGGGAGATATGATAGTGCATGATGAGTTTGACAGAACACAGAAAGACCTAAGTCCAAACAAGGCCCCGGGAGTAGATAACATTCCATTAGACCTACTGATAGCCTTGGGAGAACCACCCTCACAAAACTCTACCAGACAGACGAAATACCCCCAGACTTCAAGAAGAATATAATAATTCCAATCCCAAAAAAGCACGTGTTGACAGATGTGAAAATTACCGAACTATCAGTTTAATAAGCCACGGCTGCAAAATAATAATATAAATTTTTTACACCTAAATGGAAAAACTGGTACAAGCCGACCTCGGGGAAGATCAATTTTGATTCCGTAGAAATGTTGGAAGACGTGAGGCAATACTGACCCTGCGACTTATATTAGAAAATAGATTAAGGAAAGGCAAATATACGTTTCTAGCATTAGTATACTTGGAGAAAGCTTTTGACAATGTTGACTGGAATAGTCTCCTTCAAATTCTGAAGGTGGCAGGGGTAAAATACAAGGTGCGAGAGGCTATTTACAATTTGTACAGAAACCAGATGGCAGTTATAAGAGTCGAGGGGCATGAAAGGGAAGCAGTGGTTGGGAAGGGAGTGAGACAGGGTTGTAGCCTATCCCCGATGTTATTCAATCTGTATATTGAGCAAGCAGTAAAGGAAACAAAAGAAAAATTCAGAGTAGGAATTAAAATCCATGGAAAAGAAACAAAAACTTTGAGCCTCGCCGATGGCGTTGTAATTCTTTCAGAAACAGCAAAGGATCTGGAAGAGCAGTTGAAGGGAATGGACAGCGTCTTGAAAGGACGGTACAAGATGAACATGAACAAAAGCAAAACGAGGATAAGGGAATGTAGTCGAATTAAGTCGGGTGATGCTGAGGGAATTCGATTAGGAAATGAGACACTTAAAGTAGTAAAGGACTTTTGCTATTTGGGGAGCAAAATAACTGATGATGGTCGAAGTAGAGAGGACATAAAATATAGACTGGCAAATGGGAAGGAAAGCGTTTCTGAAGAAGAGAAATTTGTTAACATCGAGTATAGATTTAAGTGTCAGGAAGTCATTTCTGAAAGTATCTGTATGGAGTGTAGCCATGTATGGAAGTGAATCATGGACGATAAAGAGTTCGGACAAGAAGAGAATAGAAGCTTTCGAAATGTGGTGCTACAGAAGAATGCTGAAGATTAGATGGGTAGATCACATAAGTAATGAGGAGGTATTGAATAGAATTGGGGAGGAGAGGAGTTTGTGGCACAACTTGAGTAGAAGAAGAGATCGGTTGGTAGGACATGTTCTGAGGCATCAAGGGATCACCAATTTAGTATTGGAGGGCAGCGTGGAGGGTAAAAATGGTAGAGGGAGACCAAGAGATGAATACATTAAGCGGATTCAGAAGGATGTAGGCTGCAGTAGGTACTGGGAGACGAAGAAGCTTACACAGGATAGAGTAGCATGGAGAGCTGCATCAAACCAGTCTCTGGACTGAAGACCAGAACAACAACAACAACAACAACAACACAACATGGCTGTGGAGTAAACTGAAGAAAGACGCAGGTTACGAGAAGTGTATAAATGAGATCACCGATAAACTTAACATAGAAATTAGTGACCACGAAGTAGACGGAATGAGGGATTTCTGCTATCTTGGAAGCAAAGTAGCACGTGATCGGCGAATCAAAGACACAAAAAGCAGACTAGCAAAGGCAAAGGCAGCATTTCTGTCCAGAATATGTCGACAAGCATCAAACATTGGCCGTAACTCGAGGATCAAATTTCCGGATATGTTCGTTTTGAGCACATATCCGAAATATTTGAGGTGTGTTGCTATAGAAGAGTTTTGTAAATTAGCTGAACGAAGATGAGGAACGAAGGGATTGTCTGCAGACTCGGCGAGGGTAAAAACGTGTGGAAGACACTGCCAAGGAGCAGGGACACGATTCACGATTGAAACACGTGATGCGTGTCATTTGAGTATTAATCGATTGTACAATAATGTCGTATCTTTGTTCTCGAGCTGTTATATGTGAGGGAGCAGCGATGTTGTAAGCTGTATCGCAGGGTTCGGCTATCAACATTGGTGTGTGTGTAGGTGAAGTAGCAGATAGTGGTTAGCTGTGTTAAAGTGCAGTTGTAATGTTATGTTTCAAATGTCAAGTCTCAATGTATCGATGTGTTTGATTGATGCCGCCGAGCAGGGACACGATTCACGATTGAAACACGTGATGCGTGTCATTTGAGTATTAATCGATTGTACAATAATGTCGTATCTTTGTTCTCGAGCTGTTATATGTGAGGGAGCAGCGATGTTGTAAGCTGTATCGCAGGGTTCGGCTATCAACATTGGTGTGTGTGTAGGTGAAGTAGCAGATAGTGGTTAGCTGTGTTAAAGTGCAGTTGTAATGTTATGTTTCAAATGTAAAGTCTCAATGTTTGATTGATGCCGCCGGGGATTAGCCGAGCAGTCACAGGCGCTGCAGTGTGGGACTGTGCGGCTGGTCCCGGCGGAGGTTCGAGTCCTCCGTCGGGCAGGGGTGTGTGTGTGTGTTTGTCTTTACGATAATTTAGGTTAAGTAGTGTGTAAGCTTAGGGACTGATGACCTTACCAGTTAATTCGCATAAGATTTCACACACATTTTTGAAGTAAGATGATAATGTAATGTTAACTTATCTGAAAAGGAGGAAATGTAACCGAATCTTTTATTTACGTGAAGAGGAATTATAATGTAATTTCTTTATTATTGCAGCGCCATTTTTCACCTACCTTCCTCTTACAATTTTTTATTGGACATGGTTTTCCAAAAGCAGAAAAGAAACCAAGTTGTTTCGAAAATAATTTGCAACTAACGGAGAACTCATGACACCTGACGAGTGTCTCTGTGTAGATACAGTAATTTGCACCTTTAGCATAGACAGAGCAGTACTGCACAGCGTTATCGAGATTTGCGCATAATAGAGGTAAGGGCTAAATATTTTGACATTTATTTGTCAATCAGGGCCAATTTGTGTCATTCAGAGACGGATTTTTCTGTGTTGTGTATCGGTTTTAGTTCTGGGATTAGTTTTGCAAGACTAATCATCGGAGGCTTCATGTCAAAGATCATTGTTCAGGCAGTTTGTACTGCTCAAAAATCTTGCAGTCAGCGTGTTCACTTTACCAGTATTACAGGCTTGCCTTCTCATTACGACAGTTCAATTTTCTATTACAATTCATTATTACTTCTGCACAGCTCTTATTCAAAACAGAGTACATCAGTCATATTTTTGTTATTCAAAGAGAACTTTCAGACTTCAAAAAAAAGATTTCCATGGTACTTAAGACAGTTGTTGAACATTAAAAAGCATAAGGGAAAACAAAAATTGGAATATATCCCTTCTTGTGACTCTTGAAGTTTTCCCGGCGTATCGAATATTCCACAAGAGTTCGGGATTGCAGCCGGATCTCGTCGACTTCTTTCCACGATATTTCGGCTGACAACCTTACAGTCATCTTCAGGCGAGTGTTTGATATTGCAGATTGCTGCTGCTTCAGCCTGACAGAGACAGATTGGTCTCTGTTGTTCGGTGGAGTCTAAGCTGGTTGGCTATTCCTCCAAGCTGGCGGTGTGTGTGGGTTGTCCTTTCGTTGTGTTTATGTCCTTTCAGTCTGCTGGGACGGCGTTCCTGGCGTGCTTGCAACTTATTGGTCGCGAAGCAGGTGTGGCCATCTGGTGGCGTTGAGACGCTGCACACGGTGGCCTAGTGCTCGGAGGAGCGGATTTGTTGACTGCATGGTCTTCTCGTAGAAGAGTCGTGCAGCCTGGCGAAACCTCTCTCTAACAGTTGGAATGTTCGAGACTCGGTGAAGGTCGTCCGACGGGAAGTCCCGAGGGAGGTGCAATGCCAGCCGTAGGATCCGGTTTTGAAGTCGTTGTAGTCTTCTGACATGGCTCGCTGCGGCGTTGCCCCAAACCACAGCGGCGTAGTCGATGAGTGGACGGATTAGAGTCAGATACATCGCAACACCCAGGTCAGGCGGGAGTGCAGTTGATGGATTGAGGAAGGGGTAGAGCTGTGTCATTCTACCCCTGACCTTTTTGACTATATCATCGATGTGATGTCTCCAAGTGAGCCCTCTATCCAGCGTTACACCCAGGTACTTTGCTGTAGTGCCCCAAGGTACGGCGGTTCCCCTAATGGTGATCTGCGGTAGAGCAGCTGGAATATGTTTCTTCGTGATGAGGAGGGCTTGCGTCTTAGCCCCATTGAAGCTGAGGCGCCACCTCCTGGCCCACTGACTAAGTGTGTCAGCTGCTGCTTGCATGCGTCGTTGGAGTAGAGCTGCATTCATGCTCCTTGCGTACATCGCTGTATCATCTGCGTAGAGGGCAAGATGGACCCTGTCCATCCGCGGCATGTCTGCAGTATACAGGATGTAGAGTATGGGGCCGAGGACGGAGCCTTGGGGAACTCCAGCCCTGACCAGACGGCGCGTCGACAAGTCCTCCGTGCGGACATGGAAGCTTCTGTTGGCGAGGTAAGATTGTAGAAGGCGGACATGCGGCAGGGGCACACCGAGGTCCAGAAGCTTGAAAAGGAGCCCCTCATGCCATACAGAATCGAACGCCCGTGAGACATCCAGGAAGATGGCCCCGAAAAACTCCCGTCGTTCGATGGCATCAAGGGCCTCTTCGACTAGTCGAAGCAGTTGGTGCGTTGTTGCATGACCAGGGCGAAAACCACATTGTTCGTCCGGCAGTAGACGTTCTTCCTGAATGTGACGTTGTAAGCGTCTGAGATAAAGTCTTTCAAAGACCTTGCTGACCGCTGGTAGTAAGCTGATAGGCCTGTAGCTACTTGGTAAACGAGGGTCCTTCCCAGGCTTCTGGATGGGCACTACCTCCGCATGTTTCCATGCTTGAGGATAGTGTCCAATGCGGAGAATGTTGTTGAAAAGTCGAGCCAGGTGTTCTATGGCTGCTGGTGACATCTGTCGCAGCATTTCATTTGTGAGCTTGTCAGGGCCTCCCGCCTTGCGCTTGTTGAGTCGCCGAAGTTCTACGGAGACTTCATCAGCATCCACCTCTTCGATGTGATCGTCGCCTACAGGTGCATTGAGGAATACCGGAAGACGTTGTGTAACCAGTCGAATGTGATCCGGATCCATGGGGTCCATGATGGGCTGGAAATTTCGTTCAAAAACATCAGCGACGGCGTTGGCTTTGTCCGCTGGGCTGCTGGCGATGTTTTGACCGACTTGTAGCGGCGGTATCTTCTGTCGTCGGCGGAGGAAGAACTGCGTGGCTTTCCAAGCAGTACCATCATCAACCCGAAGAGTGGCCAGGCGGTTGGACCATTCCTGATGGCGGTGATTTGTAACGGCAACCTTTATCTCTCTCCTCATCCGGTTTAGTGCCCTCTTCGTTGCTGCGTTTCGTGTCAGCTGCCATTCACGGAATAGGCGATTTTTGGTGGTTATCGCCTCCATTAGATGTGGTGGCAGTTGCCGTGATCGGTCAGGTGGTTCAGATCGCGGCCGCGGTGTGGCCCGGTGCACCGCCTGTATAGCACAGTCTTGAAGGAATCGGACATAGCCATCAACTCCAACCTCAGCAGCATCTGGTGCATCTCGGAGGCCCTCAGCGATCAGCTCCTGGTATCGGATCCAGTTGGTGTTCCTGGTCTGGATTCCTCTCCGCGACACTGGCTGAGCATCGACATCGATGTCAAAGATAACTGGAACATGGTCCGAGGATAAGGCGTTGCGAGTGCTGGCAGATATAACATAGGGCACCCCCTTGGCCACCGCAATGTCAAGCACGTCTGGAAGTCCACCATTGTTAGGAAAGTGGGTGGGATCATGAGGTCCGAGGATGATGGCGTTCCACCGCTGTGCGACTCGGAGAAGTTTTCGTCCGTGGTTGTTGGTAAGACGAGAATGCCATTCAGTATGTTTTGCATTAAAATCACCGCCGGCAAAGACCTTTCCAGGTAATGTCAGCAGCGCTTCAACGTCCTGTTGGAGTAACTGCCTGCCAGGTGGACGGTAGACAGCCACAAACGTGATGCGCCCATGTGAGGTATCAACAGCTACAGCAGTTGCCTCCATCGCTTGTAGTGGCGGAAGCTGAATCTGATGGTGCGCCAGTGAAGTCCGGACGTAGACCGCAGTACCACCGCCATGAGTTGGTCTGTCAGTCCGATAGCACACATAGTTCGCTGCTCGGACGTGAACTCCAGGCTTGAGAAAAGTCTCCGAGACGAGGCAAATGTCAACGGCTTCATCTCGCAGCAGCTGACGAAATTCGCCATCTTGGGTGCGGATGCCCTGGGCATTCCACACGCATACAGTGACTCCTCGTTGACTACGGGCCATGCTGGGTCTTCAGTGGTCCGGTGGTGATTACCTGAACGGCTGCACTAACAGCGGCGATGAGTTGCCGCGGGATATCCCTGAGAAGCTCCCGAAGTTCTTGCAGGAGGAGCTTCATTTCTTCCATGCTGGAATCGGCCGCCTGGGAGGGTGCAGATGCAGCGTGTGGGTGTTGAGCTGGGGTTTCCACGACGACAGCCTGGCGTCCCTGTTGGGAGCGGTCGTGTTGTCCCTGGTCTTCACTCTGTTGCTGATCAGGACGCAGTGCTGGTGGTCGCGCTGTGCCTCGTGGACGGCGGGCCTTCTTGTTGTCTGCAGCTGTTGCAACAGTGGCTGGCGCCGTCGCAGGTACGGGGGCCTGCGGAGAGGAGCCAGGGGAAACAGCAGCAGCAAAACTGACTCCAGGTCTGACTGGTGCAGGCCGCTTTATTGAGCCAGGGCGCTGGCCACGGCTCCGTGCCGCAGCCCGTAGGAAGCTGGAACAGCCGCGGTAAGAGGCAACATGTTCTCCCCCACATCCAGCGCATTTGGGCGGTCCATCTGTCCGCTGCCGTGTGCAGTCACGACTAGCGTGCTCCCCTGCACACTTAACACAGCGTGGGGGTAGCGTGCAGAACCGTGCTACGTGCCCAACCATTTGGCAGTTGTAGCACTGAGGTTCTCCCCTCTTCGAGCGGAGTTTTTCCGTAGTGACTGGTGTCGCTGCTATCTTCGTGACCTGCCACAGCCCACGGTTGTGTGGGATATCACAAGTGACCACTAGGACCAGCGGCGTCTCCTTTCTGGTTCGGCGAAACGGTAGGCGGGTTATCGACCTGAGTCCAAATCCATAGCCCATATCCTCCAGTTGCTGCCGGATGTGATCCAGGCTGTAGTTTCGAGGGAGCCCTCGAAAGACGATCTTTAGCGTCTTGTCCGTTGCCGACGGATAAGTGTAGAACAGCTTTTCCTGTTCTCCGAACGCAGCCGTAACCTTTCTGTAGTCATCAGCTGTTTTCAGTGTGACCTTGTACAGGTTGGTGCCAGCAGGCTTGATGACAACGTTGTCTTGGCCAACAAGACGAAGCAGCATCCTGTAGAGGCCGTCGTAGTCTTCAGTATGTTGGACCACAATAGGCGGCGGCCTTGGTTCACTCTTCTGAGTAGGTAACTCCACACCCTCAGCGAGCTCATCATAACTGTTTGTCGTCGGAACCGGCGGTGCAGATGACAGTTGAGCCTTCCTGGCCGGCCGTTTGACGAGTTGAAAACCTTCCTCATCGACGACGACATCCGCCGGTTTTGCCTTCTTTCCCTTAGGAGGGGCTCGAGTAGTTCATGTGGTGGTGGTCGCCCTTCTTTTCGTCGTCCTGGTGGAGGTGGACGCTTCATGTCGTGCCGCCGTCTCGTCGTCAGATTCGGGCAGCGGTACTTGCAATGCAGCCGACTCGAAATCCATAGTCGTGTCCAATGACGATGCCTGGGTCGTCTTAGGTGGGGGGCCGGATGGGGCCGCCGGCAAAGCAAGCTCTGCCGGACGGCGATCCGCCACACCCTTCGCTGTACGGACATCCTCTCGCTCCGACATCTCAGCGCAGACTCGCGTCGTGGCCCGTGTGTTCTGCAGATTGCTAGTGCATGTCGCTCTATTTATACGTAAAAGTGCCGCAAGACGATCATGCGCAAGTTACCGTTGCATGCGCGCCACCTGTCGATTCCAAGGCCCTCTACAATATTACTGCGTCTATGGACCGCAAGCGCATGCGTGGTACAAGTAAAACATGCACGCCTCCTATTGGCAGACGTGTCCAAAACAATAAAATGCAAAATTTCAATATTAAAATTAAAATTACTTGTCGCTCGACATGTCAGAAGGCATAATAAGTTTTCTTTTGGTTGATATTAATAGAAATCAACGGGTCCCAGGCCTTATTCAATTGAAAGCCGCCATCACGGTTAATGAGATTTTCCGCCAAACGTATTTCCACAGATTCCTTGACAACTGAATCGCAGAAGGATCTCCAGTGGGGCCAAGATTTTCGTGGCAGAATAATCCATGGTATCTCCTGTGGAAATACACTCCTGAAAATTGAAATAAGGACACCGTGAATTCATTGTCCCAGGAAGGGGAAACTTTATTGACACATTCCTGGGGTCAGATACATCACATGATCACACTGACAGAACCACAGGCACATAGACACAGGCAACAGAGCATGCACAATGTCGGCACTACTACAGTGTATATCCACCTTTCGCAGCAATGCAGGCTGCTATTCTCCCATGGAGACGATCGTAGAGATGCTGGATGTAGTCCTGTGGAACGGCTTGCCATGCCATTTCCACCTGGCGCCTCAGTTGGACCAGCGTTCGTGCTGGACGTACAGACCGCGTGAGACGACGCTTCATCCAGTCCCAAACATGCTCAATGGGGGACGCATCCGGAGATCTTGCTGGCCAGGGTAGTTGACTTACACCTTCTAGAGCACGTTGGGTGGCACGGGATACATGCGGACGTGCATTGTCCTGTTGGAACAGCAAGTTCCCTTGCCGGTCTAGGAATGGTAGAACGATAGATTCGATGACGGTTTGGATGTACCGTGCACTATTCAGTGTCCCCTCGACGATCACCAGAGATGTACGGCCAGTGTAGGAGATCGCTCCCCACACCATGATGCCGGGTGTTGGCCCTGTGTGCCCCGGTCGTATGCAGTCCTGATTGTGGCGCTCACCTGCACGGCGCCAAACACGCATACGACCATCATTGGCACCAAGGCAGAAGCGACTCTCATCGCTGAAGACGACACGTCTCCATTCGTCCCTCCATTCACGCCTGTCGCGACACCACTGGAGGCGGGCTGCACGATGTTGGGGCGTGAGCGGAAGACGGCCTAACGGTGTGCGGGACCGTAGCCCAGCTTCATGGAGACGGTTGCGAATGGTCCTCGCCGATACCCCAGCAGCAACAGTGTCCCTAATTTGCTGGGAAGTGGCGGTGCGGTCCCCTACGGCACTGCGTAGGATCCTACGGTCTTGGCGTGCATCCGTGCGTCGCTGCGGTCCGGTCCCAGGTTGACGGGCACGTGCACCTTCCGCCGACCACTGGCGACAACATCGATGTACTGTGGAGACCTCACGCCCCACGTGTTGAGCAATTCGGCGGTACGTCCACCCGGCCTCCCGCATGCCCACTATACGCCCTCGCTCAAAGTCCGTCAACTGCACATACGGTTCACGTCCACGCTGTCGCGGCATGCTACCAGTGTTAAAGACTGCGATGGAGCTCCGTATGCCACGGCAAACTGGCTGACACTGACTGCGGCGGTGCACAAATGCTGCGCAGCTAGCGCCATTCGACGGCCAACACCGCGGTTCCTGGTGTGTCCGCTGTGCCGTGCGTGTGATCATTGCTTGTACAGCCCTCTCGCAGTGTCCGGAGCAAGTATGGTGGGTCTGACACACCGGTGTCAATGTGTTCTTTTTTCCATTTCCAGGAGTGTAGCTTGCGTAGCAGGTGGAATAGTTTTATCATGGAATGTTCTTCCAAGGGTGTCAATAATTCTGAGTGCCTGTTTCGAATTATGTCCTTCAGTCCTCTGGCAATTTCTTCTTGTAGTATCGTACATTCCGTGTAGTTTTCTTCTACTTCTTCCTTCATTTGTACAATATTGTCTTCAAGTTCGTTTACCTTGTACTACATTTCTGCCTTCCCGTCTTTTTTTTCCATCTCAGCTCTTGATATCCGTACAGCTGTCTGAAAACGTTTCTCTAATTTTCTTGTAGGTGGCATTTATCTTTCCCATAGACTACATGTTTGCATTCTCCTGTAATCCATATTTCATTTCCGCTCAGCCTCATTTTTCAGAAGTCTGCATTTACGTAAACCTTATTCATTGATAGTACCTTTATATTTTTACTTTCGTCAATTTCATTCAGTATTTCGTATGACATTCATGGATTTTAACAGGGCTTTATGTTTCTGTCTATTTTATCCTCTTTTTTAGCTCTCAAAGCTATCCACTCGTCTTCTGTTGCCTTCCTTTCCCTTATATACACTGCTGGGTGAAAATTGCAACATCGTCAACGACAAGGTCATTTTATGAACAAGTTTGTGACAGGTGGTTCATTATTGTATCATGATATCAAATGGTTCAAATGGCTCTAAGTAGTATGGGACTTAACATCTGAGGTCATCAGTTCCCTAGACTTAGAACTACGTATGACATGACAGACATCCATGCCCGAGACAGGATTCGAACCTGCGACCGTAGCAGCAGCGCGGTTTCGGACTGAAGCGCCTAGAACCGCTTGGCCACAGTGGCCGGCTAGCTTATATCATAATAATCTCAGACCAAATGAAACACACGTGTCACAGTAAAGGCTATCCAAACAGTCGCAACGTTATACAGTGTAGCCCCTTGTGGCGGCAACACAGGCATGTATTCACGAATGCAGACGATCGTAAAAATTACGAATGGTCCCTGTAATACTCTAAAATTTGTCTTGTGTCACGTCGGCATTACTAGTAGGTGTCGCCTCATCTTATTATTAAAATTCGCCGTTATGAAAAGAAACGAGGTTGTAAGGAGTTGTTTGGAAAGAGGTTTTATATGCAATTTTGTAAAATTTTGTAGAGACTGTCGCCTGAAAATACCTGAGCAGCAGAATCCGGTCAACGCCAGCGAGTTTACTACACACGAACGAATGCAGAGTAGCGGCCTGCGACAAAGGTAATACCTACGGCGCAGCTGGCCACCTCAAGACTCTAACGACAGCCACAAAAAAAAAAAAAAAAAAAAAAAAAAAAAAAAAAAAAAACTATTGTTCAAAGGGAGAATTAGGGCGCTACCTTTGTTCATCGTAAATGGTTTTTGGTTTGTCTCATTAGAAATTCAGTAAGCCGTTGTTGGTTGTAGCCGGACTAATATCAGTCCGAAGTGGAGTTATGTTCGGAGTATTTGAAACAAACGGTACAATCGTTTACGAAAATTCCCCGAGATTGTCATTGGCTTGTTTTAAGATATTTACGCCAATCTGCGATTATTTTGATCTCGCCTTGTGGGGCGAAAAGCGTCAAGTGATTGCTTTATGTGGGAATTTAGAATTGTTTCTGAGGCAGGTCTAGTAGCTACGGTATGTTGTAGTTTAGGATTGGTGATTTTATGCCAAAAGAATTAGTGAACGAAGTTTTGGTTGAGCGCCACCCGTTTGGATGGAAACTTCCGTTTTGTTGTTGAGGGTAAGGCACGTTATCACGTGAAGTCTTTACTTGAATCTGAAGGTGGAGAAAGCACACACTAAGGAAATATAGCCTCTGCGCTGGTGTACTAGTGGTTTAGAAGGTCGAAGCAAGCACAAAGGAAATGGTGACTTTGCGATTTTGTGTTAGGGATTAAAAACGGCTCTGAGCACTATGGGACTTAACATCTATGGTCATCAGTCCCCTAGAACTTAGAACTACTTAAACCTAACTAACCTAAGGACATCACACACATCCATGCCCGAGGCAGGATTCGAACCTGCGACCGTAGCAGTCGCGCGGCTCCGGACTGAGCGCCTAGAACCGCTGGACCACCGCGGCCGGCTGTTAGGGATTATTTTAGGACTTGAGCGTGAGCCTCGATGTATTTTAGTTAAGATTTGGAAATCTCTATGTAGATATACTGACTGTGTTACCTTCGTAATTAGGAAAACGGATGTCCTACAGTTGTATGTGACATAGCTAGAACCA
Source organism: Schistocerca gregaria (assembly GCF_023897955.1). Lineage (NCBI taxonomy): Eukaryota > Metazoa > Arthropoda > Insecta > Orthoptera > Acrididae > Schistocerca > Schistocerca gregaria. The sequence continues at coordinate 509,025,229 of NC_064927.1, forward strand.
ATCTAAGTCAGGAGATTTGCACGCGCGGTGTAGTATTTAGTAGCTTTTTCTATAAAATCCTAAAAGACAAAACAAGAACCATTATAATTATGGAAATGCTAATTGTCTCTCCAATCGTGCGACTGCTGTTTTAAATAATTTCAGTTGTACTAAGTCCGCGGAAAATCAACGCCTGAAACTGGATTCGTTTTGAGTGCGTTTTAAAGTTCAAGCAGTTTAAAATTGGCGGTGACACTCAGGTTTTTTGTTTAATTTTTTTACTTTGCTTTTAGAGGCGTTTGTTTGATTGGTCAGCACTTGTACCTGTCCATGAAAGAAACCAGGCAATAAAATGCGTTATTATCATATTCCGGTAGTTACCACTATTCCGTCAAACCACAAATAGTATCTGTGGCAATTCTGTAGTGGACATCATCTTCGTAGTGTTGGTGTGGGCTGCATCGAGAGAAGTAAAATTGTCTGGTTTGTGATCTGGACAGACGCCAATTCCAATACAGAAGTTTACACCCACTGGTTATCTTGGGCATTGTCTTAACTTCGAAGCTGAATGACTTACTTCCACAACAAATCTAACGTAGCAGATTCTTGTGTTGAGCTTCTTTAGTACAACTGAGCGAAAGTAAGGTGTTGATTTCTGCTGTGCGACGTTGCTCTCCCCTTGCGTCACTCTGCGCCTCTGTAGTGGCTGATCGTTTTGTCACTTCTTCGAGGATGGTCGTGTTTGCAGGTTGTCCGAAGCACCTACCACAGATTGTTAAAATTGGGTTATGACCCTTGCAGGCTCTGGAGAATGAGTAAGTTTCCACCACACTATGTCTCGTACAAATTCAACTCGTGAGAAATGTGGCTAGTTTGCTGGGCAGGGCAGTTGTACACCACGTGGAACAAGTTGCGTCGGTGGACGTGCTTTGTTGCACTGATAATATGCAGTGACACAGGGACAAGAGGATAGGCGCTTCCCTGCGGTCCTCCACGCCACATCATGTGCAACGTTTGCCCAGACTTCTTCCCTGGATGACGTTCAGACGGGCACTGCTGCTCTCACAGTGCGTCGATCTTGATGTGCGTCTGTGCTACGTGCACGCCCAGAACCTCGTCTCCGGGCGTGAGAATGTTCCGCAGACCACTGCTGAACCCAGCGACACTTCACGGTAGTAGCCTAGAATGAATGCTGGACGTACTTTTCTTCCACATCACCTTACAATCGGCGACGACCGTGACAAATGATTGACTAACACTGTAACTCTGAAGTATGCACATACTGTTCCCACGTCCACTCTGCCGAAAGTTTAGCCAAGCGACCTGCCAACGTGAATAGAGCGAACGAGCACCGATTTCCGGCGTCTGGTTGTCAGTTCGCATCTCGTGGTCGTGCGGTACCGTTCTCGCTTCCCACGCCCGGGTTCCCGGGTTCGATTCCCGGCGGCGTCAGGGATTTTCTCTGCCTCGTGATGACTGGGTGTTGTGTGATGTCCTTAGGTTAGTTAGGTTCAAGTAGTTCTAAGTTCTAGGGGACTGACGACCATAAATGTTTAGTCCCATAGCGCCCAGAGCCATTTTTTCCGTGGCTGTCAGCAGTAACAGCGCTACTGAACGACAGCACACTGGCGCATGGGAGACCACAGCACTCACTGGCGCACAGAGTACTGGCACGCTTCAGCAAGTAAACAGCGCTGCGTCACAACTACCGTCCGTTTCCAGTTCGCCTGTATCCACCAGTGGCAAGCAATAAAGCAAACACCAGCCAAAAGGTCTATTTCCACCAATGACAACAATTAATGAAAACACCAATAAAGGACACACTCCCTCCTCATCATCAATAACCTGTCAGAGTTCGATAGCAGCTTCTTCCACCAGTATATAGGGACCAAAACTTTTCTTGGGTGACAGTAAGTGCGCTTTCAAACTATTACAAGACATAGAGACTATATATTAGCGGACTGTTGGGATGCGACACGTGTATACGTTTTGTAACTTTGTTGCACTCGCAGGATTTTCGCGCTTATTTAAATACATTTCTGTCTTATCAGCAAACTGGCTATCTACGTACCTGATGGCCAGCTTTTTTATTTGATTCTCCCTTAAAGCTTATGTGACGCATGGCTACTGTCGTGGTAGTACCAAGTGCAGTTGGTAAATGATAAACTGCTCTCTAGAAACCGTCAGAGTTGTGTCTCCATGACTTTGAACGCGCAGTAATTTTCAAGACAAGTAAAGAATCAAAATCTCCTACTGAGACACAGAGTTGTGCAGTGTTCGGTAACAGCTGACAGTCTATTACATTCTTCATTAGTTAGAGTCATGTTCGCTAAACCTTAAACATTCTATCCTTCATCGTTGATATCTACATTTTACAAACATTTCTCATCAATTACTTGTTTCACTCCACTCTACATGTCAGCCCCAAGTAACAGCCGAGGCCTTCATGTAGGCGTAAACGTACAGCTACTTAAGGCACTGTAACTACAGAGGCAAGAGTAACATTTTCCGCAAATGAGCACATATTAATGCTTTCTTTACTCTGTCGTCTCACCTCTGCTTTTTCTGTTTCAGGTAAGAGTGGGAAGCAGCAACAATTAGACCGTCCTCCAGCCAGCGATGTCGGAACAACTCCACATTCGTGAGTAACGAACTGCTCTTTTTCAGCTGTGAATAGAAGAGTATTTTCCGTATGTGTATAAGGAAAAATTAAATACACGCTGAGTGAGCTACTGAAGCCCGCAGAGACCACTTGGCAAAGAATAATCGACGTGTAATGTTTGACATGTTTACACTGTGGGTGGATTTGAACTTTGGCCTGTTATTAGTGTAACCACGTTTTCGGTACACACTGGTCACCACCGACAACCACATTATTAAGGGAGAGTGAGTTTAATAAGAGCACGTCACAAGGTCGTCTCTGAACCCTAGAAGACTCATCCGGACTGCTTCACCAAGACGGCTTTGTACTGTGACTGTGAGTTATCTTAATCGGAAACATAACTGCCATTTTGTTGTAACTTCCCGTCCTTCAAAAATAGCTTTACGATTCCTAATTATTGCAACGGTCACTACAGAAAAAAAACAGTGGAGAAATGGCTGACACGCAAACCTGCTCTCTACACCCAAACGGCGTTCATGGGGAAGTCGCCGTTTTTGCGAATTACGAATTCCAACAAATTTTTAAACGGTAGACATATTGGCCAATTAGTGTTGTTGTTCTGACTGTGTGGGTTTTGCGCCAATCAGGTGAATTTCCATTGCTTCTGCCACAGCTTTAAGGGTGGATGATCACGTTTTAACATTTCGTCGGCGGCGATATCATTAGATACTGAGTGGAAGCTCAGATTTGGGAAGGATGAGAAGGAAACTTTTCACGGAGTTTATTTACGAGAAATAAACACGCAGTGGAACAAGGTGTTGGTAGCAGAAGTTACTTCAGGGACGGAATAGCCTCACCTTGCCTTCTTCAGAGAAATGGTTTTCCCCGATATATCCATACGACAACAAGCCTAATGCTCACAGACGAAGCGTCTGCTTGAAAATAGTAGTCGTAGGGGGGTTAAGTATATTTGTCGAAGCGCATCATAAGGGTTGCAGGCAATTAGTAGAGTGTCTAAGAAAGCTGCCTGGAAAGAGCGCTATACACTACGATAATACTGTCTGGTTGTGGTCGTACAGCGTGCAGTACGTATGGAACATTACAAAGGAATTCGTACCCCTCGTAGTTTCCGCTTTCAGAGTGCTCTTAGCTTACAAACGATTTATGTACTAGACCTATCTAACCCTACAGTTATGCAGGGTCATTCAAAAGTAACTGTACATACTTATATACTTTGTGGGTGAAATGTCTGCATAAAAATAACCGCAAAATGTTATTTAAAGCTTTTCCTGAAATTGCTTTATTTTAGAGCTATGCCACAGAGTAGAGATTACATGTGCAACACAAAATTAATTCTTCTCAGAAATCAATGACAAGAAGGGAGCCGAAATCCAACTAAGACTGTACTACTTTATATACAGGCCAACGACAGCCGAAACTTTGCACGATTTGAATAAGTACGACCGCTGCGACAGTTTGAATTCTTTAATAAGAGACCACGTCCGGATTCGCGAATTAAATTTGCATTTTCAGGTGCATCACTATATACAAAGGTATTGAAAGTACTTTTCAGGAATTTAGCCACACCAGGAAACGGACAAATGAAAGCCAAGTTTGTGACCTTTAATCTTCTGACTCTAAGTAGACACAGACCTTATGGCTTTTATTTGTCCGTTTCCTGGTGAGGCTAAATTTCTGAAAAGTAGTTTCAATTCCTTTGTATGTAGTCAAGCACCTCAAATGCAAATTTAATTTGTAAAAGAGGTCGTGTTTTCCAATGAAGAAATCTTGTTTATTGAATCACTATACATTTACCACAGAACATGTTCAAAATGATTTCCATACAAACGAAAGCAATGACGCACTCGACGTCTTACCCCTCTCTTAATGTGGTAGGCTCCATTCATCTCGCCGGTCGCGGTGGTCTCGCGATTCTAGGCGCTGCAGTCTGGAACCGAGCGACCGCTACGGACGCAGGTTCGAATCCTGCCTCGGGCATGGATGTGTGTGATGTCCTTAGGTCAGTTAGGTTTAATTAGTTCTAAGTTTCTAGGGGACTGATGACCTGAGAAGTTAAGTCGCATAGTGCTCAGAGCCATTTGAACCATTTGAAGAGCTGGGAAGTCTGATGGTTTGGTAGTCTTGTGTTTGGAAATACTTCGATATACCGCCATCTTGTTGGTCATGCATTGCCTGTCCGCCCCAGGTAGCTGAGTGGTCAGCGCGACAGAATGTCAATTCTAAGGGCCCGGGTTCCATTTCCGGGTGGGTCGGAGATTTTTGCGCTCAGGGACTGGGTGTTGTGTTGTCCTAGTCACCATCAGTTCATCGCCATCGATGTGCAAGTCGCCGAAGTGGCGTCAAATCGAAAGGCGACGGGAGGCGCTAGTCACACCACTGCATGCGTTGGCAGTCGGCTTTCGGCCGTGGTCGCGTGCGGACCGGCTCCGTGCGCCGGACAGCGCACCGTAGTTTGTTTACTTCCGCGTCGCGGTATTTCGTGTTGTGTAGCGTCCATTTCTATTGCACCTCATGGCGCACTGTTCCCGCCGAGCGACAGTTAAAGTAACATTCCAAGCCGAACATGCTAGACCACGCGCTTTTGAAATTGAGCAATTCATTCGCGAAGAGCTACGTCTGGACCCTCAGGAAGTGATAGGTATTCATTTCTCTATCACTAGCAGCATCGTCTATATTAAGATGACGACGGAGGAAGCGTGTGCTAACGTAGTTCGACAACACGCACGCGGACTCAAGTTCAAACATTCTGACGGGCATATTGGAGAGGTGACGGTCGATCACGCTGGTTTCGGACTTCGAACAATCCGGGTTTTTGAGCTCCCTTTCGAAGTGCCGCAAGATGTGGTCGTCGAAGCTTTCCGACCCTATGGCAATGTTGTGGGGCACATCGCGGAGAAATGGCAGACATTCACGACATACAACGTGTTGAATGGTGTCCGCCAAATCAAAATCGAACTCTCCAAACATGTACCATCCTATCTGCTGATAGGTGGCGTGCGAGCCATCGTTATGTATGATGGCCAGCCGCGGACGTGTGCTGGTTGCGGACAGGAGGGCCATGTTCGGTCAGAATGTCTCCGCCGACGTTTGCTCCAGGTCCCGACCAGTGACTCAGCTCCCAAAGTGACGGCCGCTTTTTTACCAGATAGCTACGCCACAGCCGTACGCAGCCCCGATGCGTCACTTCAGGAAGCACCTCTTCTCCACCCGGCACTCCCCACTGGAAATGACGGTGCTGCCATGGCCTCACCGGCACCATCTCCTCTGACGGCTACGACACCACCAACTCTCCAGAGCTCGATGGACATCGACGCGAATGCGGTGCCTACCTCTGCCTTTCTTCAGACTGGTGCGACCTCGGACATCGAACATCCACATTCTGATTCAGAACAGCACCTCCGAAAGCAACGGTCGCCCAGAAAACGGAAGAAGAGGAGTCAAACGCCATCTGACGACACACTTCTTCATGTGGCATCACAGGCAGTGGAGCTGATACACGACAGTGATCTCCCTTCGAGCGTTCTGACGACAGGAGAGGCTGCTCCTGATGTCCCATCTGAAGAACGATCTCACACGAATATGACGGATTCCAAGGAGGGTGCCTCCCTGGACCCCACTACAGCAGCGACGCTACAACTCGCCCTCGAGGAGTGTGACAGTCGCTCACCGTCTGTTCCAGTCTCCTGGGCTGATGATATCGACGAAGGAGCAGTTCGAGATGGTGGTCCTCCCATCAGGCAGTGCCCCATGGAGGTGCCTGACCCACCTTCCAGCCAGTGATTAAGACAACGGTGACTACGTCAGATGTTACACGCCAGCCAGACATCTCTGCCGGAACATCTGTGCCAATGGTGGGAGCACGCCCCCAACATTACCGCATAGCGACGATGAATCTGGCCACCATTCGGGCCCCCCATAAACTGGCAATGTTCCGTGAGACCATTTATGCTGCTGATGTCGACATTGCCCTCCTCCAAGAAGTGTTTGTCGCCGATTTCCATGCCCCCACTGGCTACGTGGCACACATCTCCCATGCTTCTGACAACGGTAGTGGAGTTGCCATCCTCCTCCGTTCTGGACTCCCTGCTGAAGATGTAGTGTACCTTGCTAATGCTAGGGGTATGGCTCTCACGCTGTTCGGCGTCCGTATCCTCAATGTATATGCGCCGTCCGGCTCCAGTCGACGTCGTGATCGACACACTTTCTTTGCTGACGAGGTAACGCCGCTGTTTGAGGGTCCCCTAGATGATATGGTCCTCGGTGGCGATTTCAACTCCACGCAAAGGCCTGAAGATCAATTACCGCATCATTCCCCTTGTGCGGCCCTCTCCGTCATCATCGACAGACTCCAGCTTGTTGACACATGGACAAAGGTGCATGGCACCCGTGCAGGTTTCACATATTATACGGCGCATTCATCTAGTCGTCTCGATCGTATATACCTCACACGTTCCCTTGCTGCCGACACTCGACATGCCGAAGTATGGCCTCTGGCTTTCTCTGACCATGACGCCTACATCTGCGATGTCGTCCTCGCCCGCCAACAAGTGTGGCACAGCCGCGGCTTGTGGAAATTCAACGTTTCCCACCTGACTGTCCCTGACTGCCGACGAATCGTTGAGGATGCGTGGGCCCTCTGTCATCGTCGTCGCCCAGCCTACGCATCCACCTTATCGTGGTGGGTATCTTGCGCGAAACCAGCTCTGCGCAGGGCGCTGATAGGATATGGCAAAGACTTCAAAGCCTGGCAAGCGAGCACCATGGACTTTTATTATGCAGTCCTTCGTGACTGCACTTCGATGGCCTTCTCTCCTGATCGTCAGATGATAGTGCATCGTGCTAAAGCGCAGATCACTTCCCTCACGCGACGGCGCTTAGAAGGGACTCTTGTCAGATCCTGCACCCGTGACCATATGCCTCATGAAACGCCATCGATGTACCACCTTCTCAGGGAACGCCGACGTCGTCGTCGAACCCTCATCCACGATCTCACAGATGCGGAAGGACGACGACACACTACGCAATGCGACATTGGTCACGCTTTCTATTCTCATTTCCGTCAACTGTTCGCTGCCGTCCCTCATCCCCCGACCTTAATTGAGGAGGTGGCAGCAATGACTTTTTTTTTTTTTTTTTTTTTTTTTTTTTTTTTTTTTTTTTTTTTTTTTTTCACTTGCTGCTTTATATTTAATGACCCACCGCCTAATTTCTTATGGTGGGTCTTATATAGCCTCTTGGCCGCTGTGGCTGGGTCCGGGGTCCGGAGTGGCTGATTGTGCTATCACCCCGGCTCCCGTCCCCACCCACACCGTTGCCCGTGTCCCGCCACGTGGAGGCGGGCTTTGTATGGTTCTTATCTTTTTTTTTTTTTTTTTTTTTTGTTATTGTGCAGCATATTAAAATCTTAAAACTAATATAAAATATAAAATAAGTAGGATACAGACAGACAGACAAGTATACGAAAGAATTAAGAAAATAATAATACAAAAACTTAATAATTAATGGATGTTTGGAAGAAGTAGAGAAAAGGGAAAGGAATAGGGAAAGGAATGGTGTAGTATGGGCCCGTCACCTGGTTGTGGGCGGCGTCCAGGGTCTTGGAATGATCCTCAAGTCGCTGGACGTCGCTCACCATTCCTTCTAATGTCTGCCATTCTAAGTACTTACTTAACTATGGAAGGTTGAGGTACATTAGCCAACTAACCCTCCATGTCTAGTCTGCAAAGTTACCTTGTGATGAATAACAAATAATGCCCAGCTTTATGATCTGGCTCAGAAGTTATTGGTGGAAAGTTGTTATGGTAATGGTAATAGAGGTGAGATGGAATGTGGCTGTTTATTTCGGGCTTGCATGGCTCCTAATAAAGACTGTTCGGTTGTTAGCACCTCCCGGCCCCGCCGACAACACGGCCTGAACGGTGGTTTTCCCCGATCTACAAGATGTATCTGTCGGGTTGGGCTCAGTCAAGAGGAACTATAATTAAGATCCTTCCATCCAGGCCGTGTGCCGCCTCTTACCAGGAGGCGTAGGTCCCTTGAGGAGGTGCCTACCTTTAAGCTTTGGCTTCGATGGTATTGGTAAAATAGTGGTTATGGTAGCGGTTGTACAGGTGCATTAAAACTGACAATTTGTGTTGAAGCAATAAGGCTTATGATACTGCATAATGCGTTAGTTAGCACCTCCCGGCCCCGCCAGCAACACAGCCTGAAAGGTGGTTTTCCCCGATCTACAATATGTATCCGTCGGGTTGGGCTCAGTCAAGAGGGACCACAATTAAGATCCTTCCATCCAGGCCGTGCGCTGCCTCTTACCAGAAGGCGTAGGTCCCTTGAAGAGGTGCCTAGCTTTAAGCTCATGTTAGACATGGAGGTACTATTAACTATATACATATTTACATTTAGGTGCAATCAGTTTTCCAGAATTTATGTGACATATGCACCATTTGTCGGTCTTTCGGGAAAAGTCTTTGAGGCCACTTTAGTTGACACTATGGGTCATACGCGCTGGACGCCTCAATATCTGTGTTGGTGCCTTGGTCTGCATCTGTGTCTTCTTCTTCTTCACTCGATGTATCAGTAATGTCTGTGATCCCCTGGGCATCCTGTTGTCTGGTTGTGCCGACTTGCCTTCTGTATGGTCTGTTGCGTAAATATTCAGCATGTTGAATCTTTGAGATTTCGTCAGTCAGTGTATTAAGTTCAGTCCACCTTTCAGGATCGCGTACTATGGCATGTAGTTCATTTTGTGTGTTCAAGTGGTCTACGTGTACTGTGTGTCTTGTGATCGTGCGTTGTCCGCAGAAAAAGACGATGTGTTCAGGGGAACCTTCTTCCCCGCATGTGCATCTATTAGTCTGCTGCAGACTCACGCGGTTCAGGTGCGTGGGATAGGGTCCGTGTCCTGTGATGAAGTGTACCATACCGCGGCTGGGATCGATATGTTTCAGTTTTAGTCTTTCCCGGATGTCAGGGAAGAAGTTGTATACTCGGCGGCCCTTATCGCTGTTGTCCCACTCGCTCTGCCAGGTATCCACTCGCCATGTTTTAAGTTGGCGTGTTGACTCAATCGGTACACCAGTGATCTGCCGAACCTGGTCTATTCTCCCCATCCTAAGCCAGTACATTGCTGCACGGTACCTGATTGTGATGTCTATTGGGAAGATTCCCATGACCACACATAGTGCATCAATTGACGTTGTGTTGAAGGCCCCAGTTAATCGAAGTAAAACACTTCTTTGTCCTCTACGTACGATGGTTCTGTTGGTTGAGACACTCAATCTGTGGGCCCATGTACTGGCAGCAAAGCATAGTACTGACTCGAAGAGAGCACAATGGTATGTTCGTGTGACTGACAGGGGTAGTCTAAATTGTTCCGAATTTAGCCTTGCCAGTTTGTGTAGTAGCTTTTCTGCTTTGTTTGTGCATATTCGCATGTGTTCGTGGAAGTTCAGACGTTCGTCAATGTATACTCCTAGGTAGCGTGTAACCGCGAGTCTTTTTATGTTTGTGTCCCCTATTTTGACTGTTGGGTTCCTGCGTAGGATGCCCTTTAACAGTGTGTATGTTGTTTTGGTTTCTGCTATCTTTAGTTTGTTCTTAGCACACCATTTGGTTATTGTATGAAGTGTTCCATTGGCTCTTTCTTCTAGCTGGGCCCGGTTATTTGCTGATACAACCACGAGTAGATCGTCAGCATAGGCGACAACTCCATCTGTCAAAGTGTGCTCCTCTAGTAACTGTAGGAGCGGTTCAATCACTATGTCCCAGAAGATGGGGCCGCAGATCGACCCTTGTGGACAGCCTTTTGTAATACGTTTGATTACTTTCTGATTGTCCATGTGCCAAACGACTGTCCTGTCTTTGCAATAGTCGATGAAGCTATTGTACAGGGATTCCGGCACCTGCAGGTGTCTGAGCCTCTTGAACAAGGCCGGCCACCACAGGTTATCGAAAGCACCTGATATATCTATCATAATGGCAAGTGTGTATTTGTTAGGTGTGTTATGTACTATTTGGAGTGCTCTGTTTATTGCGTCGTCTATAGATTTCCCTTCCCTGAAGCCGTATTGGTGTGGTGTTAGTCCCCGTAGTGTTCTATGTGCTCGTAGTCGTTTACAAAGTAGTTTCTCTTGTATTTTACCCAGTGTGTTGATGAGGCATATCGGTCTGTATGACTTGGGATCTGAGGGGTCTTTGTCTGGGGCTTTTTTGATGATGACCGCCTTCGAGGACTTCCACACTGCAGGCACTCGACCCAGCCTTAATGCGTCGTTTAGCAATGTTGTGAGATATGGGGTGATCTGCGGTGCAATTTGTTTTAGTACCTCAGAGTGGATACCGTCTGGTCCTGGCGCCTTTTTGTTTTTTAGTTCTGAAATCGCTATCGCGACTTCTTCCTGTGCAAAAGGACAGACGACAGTTGGTGTAATGTATGCTGTGTCGAGTTCGCGTCTCAGTGCTGCTTGTTCTGGTGTGTCAGTGTCAGCGATGTCATCAGGCAGGAGTTTGCTTAGCAGGAACTCCGCTGTGCGTCTCCAGCCCTTAGTCATCGCGCCGTCTTCCTGTCGCAGCGTTCCCAGAACCAGTGGGCTCTTTACTTTTTCTGTCACTATTTTGTATGGTTCCCCCCAAATGTTTAGTTGTGTTTGTGCTGCTACATGGCTGTTCCAGTGGTCTTTCCTGGTCTTATTCAGCTCGAGTTTGTACCTGTCCTTGGCAAGCCGGTAGTCGTGTAGTCGTATTTGTCTTTCTCTGTCTGAGATTGCTCGTTGATAAAGCTTACGCTTACGTTTTGAGTCCTGTTTGAGTCGCGTTAATTGTGTGGTCCATGGAATGTTTTGGTGTTTTATCTTGCTTTGTGTAGGTATGCAGGTGTTCTGTATTTTTGTGATGATGTCCGTCAGCATGTGTGCTCGGAAGTCAACGCTACCGGTGATGTCGTGCAATGTGTGCTCATGTATTGTTCGTCTGACCCTATTCCAATCCGTTTTGTTAAATAACAGTCTTTTGGGTTGTGTGACTGAGTTGATGTTGGATGTACCATTTAAGGTTAGTGTGATGATGTTGTGGTCGCTAGCTGTGATCTGATCATGTACAGTCCAGTCTCGTACATGGTTAATGGCAGCATTGTTGGCGATGGTAATGTCTATGTTTGATGTGTAGCCGTTGTGTCCGGTGTAAGTCGGGTGGTGTCCTTCTTCGTTGAGTATGTGGAGTCCATTTTCATTAATGATGTCGTTTATGATTCTGCCTCTGTCGTCAGTTCTGTCTGAATGCCACAGGGTGGATCTGGCATTTATGTCTGCACAGATAAGTAGTTTCTTGTTGCCAGCATAATTTGCAAGATCTCTAATGAGGTCTGCATATGGTATAATGCTGTGACAGAATTGGGCGTACAGCGACGCGATGATCCACGTATCCCCCTTGTGCGTGACTTCGACTGTAGCTAGGTGTTCAGAACAGAGTTCTGTGATTTTCACCGGGTATATTCCTTTGTTTAGAATTGTGACGGATGCCTTGCAGCCCGCCCCCTCCGCAACTGTCACCGCGCCTGGAGGGAGATTAGGGATTTGACCTATTCTGGTATATGGCTCCTGTAAACACAGAATATCACTTCTTAGTTCACGTAGGGCTTGTGGGAGCTCCGAGTTGACGAGTATACTCCGCATAGCATTAAGCTGTGCTAATAGCAGTTCGGGTGTTTAACAGTGGCGTAGCACTTGCTGCCAGTTTGACTATAATCGAAGTATGTTCTCCCATGAGCCCTAACGTGATCCTTATATAGCTTATCTAGGTCGAATGGCTCCTCCCTGCGCGCGCACACCTGCATGAGCAGATTAAGCAGGCTGTCAGGATCCGTCGGAATGTTTTCTGTTTTGAGAATGAGTCTGTCGGTTTGCTCCGATGTACGAAAACAGACCGAATCTCCATATGGATGTAGGGTGCGAATAAGCATCCGTTGTGCCGTCTCTAATATGTCCCTCTTTTCTAGCCTACTTAATTTTACATTTAGGTCTAACTTATCGTATTTAAAACTAGTGGTGGTGGTGGTGGTGGCGTGTGTTGCCGTGCCCGCTGCCGTGCCCGCTGGCGTGTCGTGCCGTGGTGGTGCCGTGGAGTCGTTGTGCGCCTCTGCGAGAAGCGCTGGATGGGTGCCCATGTTGGTCGTTGCGGGGGATTCCAATGGCGTTGACGTTGCGGTTGTTGATTTGGGAACTGAGGGTGTGTTTACACCACTGGGGGGAATCACTATTTTGACACAAGGTGTTGGAACAGCCGGCAATTGCCGCGGTTGGTCGTCACACGCTTTCACTTTTTTAACTCTCTTAGGCTGTTTAGGTTTATTACGTGGGTTTAGTTTCTTGAAGGCTGTGATTATTTTTGTGTGTTTTTTGTGTGTTTCATTTGTGCTATCTTGTTGTGTTTTAGATGTGTTGGGTGAGTGTACCTTAGTTCTAATTCGCTCTGACACGAGTTGGTTCTCACAGGTCTGCTCTTCGTCATTATTTGCATCGGTCGTATCAGCTTTGAGTATGATATGCGCACTGTCAGCTTTAGTTGCGGTTGTTGCCCCGACTTTATGCGTGTCATTTGCGGTGTCGGTCAGTGCTGTGGCCTGTTCAAGATTGGCATTGGGATTTGGTGGATCATTTTTGTGTACGCTACAATCTCTGGCGTAGGGGCAGTGATAGACGTCATCTTCTTCCTCTGCCGATGAGTAAGTGTGAGTTATTATTCGTTTGGATTGAATGCAGCCTGGGGTGTCTGATTTGTCTGTGTCTTTCGTTTGAGTTCCAGTTTCGCTGGCTTGCATAACGGAAGGTTTTAAAGTCTCACCTAAAACGAACTTAACTGGTTTGATATATCCTTCGCATTTCGTGGTATCGTATGTGCGTCGTTGTGTTGGAGTAGAAGGGCCTCGTTGGGTCGTTGGTGGTATTGTTTTGCATGGTTGCTCTGGTTGGTCATATGTGTTGTAGCATCCTGATCTGTCAGTGTCGGAGTATGGGGTTACCATGTCTAGTCTTAGTAGTTCGTCTTCAAGTTCGTCTATCCTGTTAATGAGGGTCGTCTGAAACGTCATCCAGTACCTTATCTGTCTTTTAATTAGTTTGGCGGGTTCTGGTACTATTTGTCCTGTCAATGTGAGATCGTCAATGTATTCGGTAACTGCGTGAAGGCTGTCTTCCAGGTTTGTACTGTTCATCAAGCCTGGGATGTATCCATTGTTGGGGTAGTCGTCTGGTAACAGTTTTTGCCTCTTACGCCAGAGTATTGCACGTAGGTGGTTTCGGTTTATTGTCGAAGGTGACTTGTATGACTTCGTTTTAGCAGGGTGTGATTTGTGGAGCAGGTCAGTTGACGCAGGGGGGTGTTCAGTTGCCATAGTCAGTGCTGTCAATTAGTCTGTCAAGCAGTTGTTTGTAGGTCTGGCAGACCCCACCCCTACTCTTATTGCAAATTCTGTTTCTATTCCTACAGGGAATACAATCGATGGGTTCTGATGCACGGCACTCTGCGCGTTTGTGACCCTTCTTGCCACACCTTGAACAGGTCGCACTTGTGTCTGCGCAAGCTTTGGTTGTGTGGCCTAGGTCACAACAATTGTAACACTGGCTTACGGAGGTAAAGTCTTTGACGGTTAATGATTGAAAGTCTATGTACACCCTTCCTTTTTTAGTGAGATACCAATAAATTCTGGGTGTAACCTCCAACACCTGATGGTTATATCCCTTTCCTTTTGGACCTGTGCGGAATCTGATTTTGACGTCTCTGTCAAATTCGTCTTTTGTGAGATCGTCGCTGAGGTTCTGCTCGTACAGACACTCCAGAAATTCTCTATCTGAGATAGTGTCTGTAACTCGGTGGACTATCACCAGAGGTTGCCGTTTTCTAGGCCCTTCACACGCAATGTTCTCTATGTCTTTCGTCTTTTCTATGATTTTACGGCAGTCCTCCTGTGTTGCTGCTTCGACAATGACGGCTGTCTTCGTGTTTCTTATCGATTTTATATGTAAGTTATCACGTCTTGGGTTTATTTTTTGTGTCAGTGTTTGTTGTACTGTTTTTGTGTCTTGATTGTTTGTTGATTTTATGAACAATGTTGTTGTCTGTTTGGCTTTGGCCGCCTCAATGCGTTTATGTTCTTTGGGTGCGGTGGATAGAGCTGCAGCATATGTTAATGTTTTGGCCTGTTGCTGCGCTTGTTCAGTGACTTTCCCTGTCAGTTCCCTGATCTGGTCTCTAAGTTCCTGATTTATTTCAACAAGCTTGGAGTTGTCCTCCTCTAGTTTATTAACCTGTTCGGTAAGTGTCTCAATGCGTAGGTCCTTTACTGGATCTGCTGAGTATTGCAATTCTCGCAGTAGATCTTTATTCTGTTCTTGCAGCAGTTCGACCTTGGCTTCTGCTGACGTAAGTTGAAATGCCAACGGGAATATTTTATTCCGTATTGTGTTCAGTACACTACTAGACACGTGTTTAGCCTTCAGTTCCGCTGCAATGTCATTCAGTAGCTCGTCAATTGCAGCGATCTTTTGGCTCGGCGACATGACGGCATATTCGTGAATACCAGACGCCATGCCTATTTGCGACACTTTGTTACTGATGTTTGCCCTGCCAGGTGGCCCTCTTGTCGATGTCGGTGTGGTGCTTGCACCACTAAGTTGTCGTACTCGATCCAGGGTTGCGTGTTTATGTGGTGACTACTCGGTTGCCGAAAGGGCGCTACGCTGTTACATGGCCGGCGGTGGAAAAAAAAAAAAAGTCTCCAAAGCGATATGCCAAGGCGCTGTGCTAAAGCGATGCGCCAAAAGCGATACGTCGTGCTGCGCGGCTGAGTGCGGATAAGGTGGTCACGCACGCGCGGGCCAGCTGATACTGCGCCTCGCGGTCTGGCTTCGCTCGGCAGTCGGCCACGCAGTTCACGCGCGTGAATAGATGCCGATTGTGCAGTTGTGCAGTTCCCGTGCGCTGCTGCCTCCCGCGGCTGGGCGCAGGACTACGTGTCGCGCTTAGCAACGCGGGCACGCGTCGGCCAATGCACTATAGCCCACTTTCGGAACTTGCACGCAGCGCGCCTCTGCCAGCGCCCGGCGTTCTACTTACGGGACTTGCGTTCCGTCACTGTGTTCGGTATATCGGTTTGTGTCTTTCGTGTTTGTCAAAACTGTTTTCTGCTAAATCCGTTAATATTATAATTACCGAACCGAAACTTTTGCAGGAGCTTTGCTACACTGTCGTATGTCTTAGACTCGCTTTTGGTAGACTTTCATCATCCTAGAGCAGAAAACACTCCTGCCGTATGTTATGGTCTTGACTCGCCACACGTGAACTTTTCCGTTCGTGGTTTTTCCAACACTTCACAAGCTATGGTTAGTAACGTTAGTAACGTCAATTGTTCCTAGGGGTGTTAGTAATGTTTCTCGAGTGTTAGTTGAAGGTGGAAATACCTTTGAAGAGGTCCACTGTAGTCCAATGGGTGCAGATGCGACGTCACATTTAGCACCTTTTCCCCCGTAAAACGCGAGGAAATTTCACTGCACTATATCACAGCACACTTAATCGATGCCTTGCACTGTTTTTAGGCACACGCTGACGCGATTTTCCGCGAAAAACCCGACACGAATACTGTAGAGACGGGAGCGCGCGCGAAACACGTCCGCTCGGCTCCTGTGTAGCGATGGACAAGCAGCAATGACTGTCAACACCATGCCAGAGGATGTGGCTCAAGAACTTCAGGAACAAGTGACCTCTGATGAAGTCCTAGATGCAATCAAGGTGGGGGCTGCCAACAAGTCCCCTGGACCTGACGGCCTCCCCCTCGACTTTTACAAGTATTTTAGCTACCTTTTGTTACCTGCTTGGACGTCCATCTGTCGTGAATTGATGTCACCCACAACGATGATCCCAGCCACCTTCCTTGATGGGGTCATCATCCTGGTCCCTAAGCCACATGGGCGATCACGGATCTGTGATTACCGGCCCATCACTCTACTCAACAGTGACATGAAAATTTTCACCCGTTTGTTGGCCTCACGCCTCAAGAAGGCAGCAAGATCCGTAACCTCCCTTGATCAGACTTCGTTGGGCGGTGACAACAACATCCATACGGCCCTTTGCCGTTATAGGGACATGATTGCGCTCGCGCGCTCGCGACATTTACCTGGCGCATTGGCATCGCTTGACTTCCGTCAAGCTTTCGACCGTGTCGACCATACTTTTCTGAAATCGGTCCTCCAACACATGGGTTTTCCGGTTCGTACAATCACCGTGGTAATGCGGCTCTTGAGCGGCGCAACTTCAAGAATACTCTGTAATGGTCGCCTCACCGCGCCTCTAGCGATCGAGCGCTCTGTCCGACAGGGATGCCCACTTTCCACGATACTGTATGCTTTGGCATTAGAGCCCCTCCTACAGGGGCTTCGCCAACGCCTGGTGGGCCTGACATTGCATGGGCACCGCTTCTGTTGTACAGCCTATGCTGACGATCTAGTCCTCTACCTCCGCAATGAAGACGATGTTCGCGCTGCTCTGACTTGGGTGACGACTTATGGGGAGGCATCGGGCAGTTCTCTTAACATTTCCAAATCGAAGGTTCTGCTCATTGGTGAGGGTCTACCAGAAAGATCTGTCGCTCCTCTAAGTGTGGCCACCAGCGTCCGCTGTTTGGGCATTGATTTTATGAATGACCTCCGTCGCTCAGCGGCAACCAACGGTCGACGTCTCCTACAAACGATCAGGGCTGGCCTTGTGGAACACCGGCTTCGATCCCTCGACATTATACAGCGCGCGCAATACGTGAATGTTTATCACGCCTCACACATCCCTCATGTGGCACAAGTGTTCCCGGTTCCGATTACCCTCGCACGTCGTATGTTGATGGCGATGGGATCCTTTGTCTGTGCCGGGATGTTATTTAAAGTTCAGTATTCCTCCCTTGCCCTCCCGCGGGAGCGTGGTGGAGTGGGCTTATTCCATGTGCCAGACAGAGTTACCGCACTTTTTGTTAGCTCCCAACTGAAAGTCTGGCGTCGCTGCCCGACGAGCCTGACCGGACTGCTTTTGCGTGAATACGCACCAGTCTCCATGTCAGCCCCGGTCATGTTATCCGACATTCCACCCCCCTTTTATCACTTTCGGTACTTCTTCCTTGAAATCAGTTACATTCTGCACTCCTTACCCCTTCTCCGTATACTCCAGACAAAGACTGTATACGACACCTTACAAATGTGTCAAACCCCCAACCCCATTGAACACAAGTTTCCCCAGATCATATGGCGCCGTGTGTGGAAAGCAGTGCATGCTGGTTACCTCGACACCAGCGTTCAGTCCACCTGGTATATCACCGTCAATGGCAAACAGGTCAACCAGTCTCGTTTGCACCGCATCCGCCTTGCCGACACACCACTCTGTGTTCACTGTGGTGTAGAGGACACGGACGCTCATCGGTTCTCATGTGGTCCGTCTGCTGACGTCTGGAGGCTCGCGCAGCGTATCCTGGCTTTCCTCACCCGACAGCCGCCTGCTCAGATTATTTTCCTGACGCTTCTATTCCCGGATGTGATTCATTACCCCACAACAAAAACTAATGCCGTGAATTGGATACGCGGTCATACAGTCCGCTACCTTTTTGGGCCCGATGAGAAATCAGAACTAGGTTATTGGACGTACCTTAACGATCGACATTGTGCACTTGTTCGCAACCCCAGATACAAGCAGTTCTTTTCCAATTTTCTACGGAGCGCCTTTCATGACCCGCCTTCCAGCTGGAACGTCCAAGCCATGAGATGCTGATGCTTTTTTGCCGATATGATGTTCTGAACGTACTACACACGGAATCCCCACTAAAATTTCGAGAAGACACGTTTGGATGTTCCGCCAATCAGACGGCGCAAGCGACTCCTAGAATTCTGGTGCAACGACTGCCATAATACAAAAAAAATGAATAAATAAAAACATACATACAAAAAAAAAACAAAGAAAAATAAAGAAAACAAAAATGCAATACAATAAACTAAAAAAAAAAGTTCCTGTTCACAACAAATTTCATTTTTTTATCGCTACTCTCTATGTTTCTTCCCCCCTACTTTCTTCCTTTCCTACACCTTTGCAGTAATAGGTTAGTTGTATTGGAATAGGTGTAGATAGGTGCCAACGCCTGAAGAGGTGCATTTCATTTTATTTTTTGTTAGAATACAAGTGGCGGTGGCAAATAGACATTTTTTTTTGTAGTTTTTCCTTTCCTGTCCAGATAAAAAAAAAGGGGGGGTAGCGTCTTATTAGAAATTAAAAAAAAAAAAAGGCGCGCAGTCTGGAACCGTGCGACTGCTACCGTCGGGAAAAAAAAAAAAAAAAAAAAAAAAAAAAAAAAAAAAAAAAAAGGTAGCTGAGTGGTCAGCGCGACAGAATGTCAATTCTAAGGGCCCGGGTTCCATTTCCGGGTGGGTCGGAGATTTTTGCGCTCAGGGACTGGGTGTTGTGTTGTCCTAGTCACCATCAGTTCATCGCCATCGATGTGCAAGTCGCCGAAGTGGCGTCAAATCGAAAGGCGACGGGAGGCGCTAGTCACACCACTGCATGCGTTGCCTTCTACTGCGCCGTAAAGGAAGTACATATCCACGTTATCACCGGATGAGTACGCCATCGTATAGTACAGGACGACTGCAGCCTATGAAGTACCGACACCATGAATGTACATAATGCGTCTGGTAAAAACGTCGTGAGAGCAGGGCCTCCCGTCGGGTAGACCGTTCGCCGGGTGCAAGTCTTTCGATTTTACGTCACTTCGGCGACTTGCGCTTCGATCGAGATGAAATGATGATGATTAGGACACACAACAGCCAGCTCCTGAGCGGAGAAAATCTCCGATCCAGTCAGGAATCGAACCCGGGGCCTTGGGACTGACATTCTGTCGCCCTGAATACGTCTGGTGCCGCTGCACTACAATAGCGCCGTAGAATACGTCAGACGACATCGAAGTCAGGTAACGGAAGGTATTTCGTGCCACAGTCAACCGAGCAGTGTAGAGGGATGTACAAAGCAACATCGGTCGATTTGAAGGCGAGGACGAGACGCCAAAGGCCTGTAGTGGCCCATGATGTAATGCCTACCAAAAATGACATTATGCATCAAAACTCAGAAATAAAGAAATTTCAGAGGAAACTTTTACTCTTATTTGGATGCATCCACTGCAAGTTCTGACAGTTACCTTTGAATCACCCTATATAGGAGGAACATTAGCAAAGCCGATAATCTGCGGGGAGGGGTTACTGACTGGAAATGGAGGAAAGTGCTACGAACACGTGTCCGGAAACGCGTCATTGGTACGGCGCTGACGAGTGACAGTTCCTCAGAGCATGTGCGGGGTGTTCCTCGCGTGGTGAAAGCTGCGAAATTGACGCAGCGTAGTGTAAGCAGCAGACTGGTCCTACTTTCATGTCCGGAACAAGCTGAAATTGTGTTTGTGTACTGCCAAGTAGATAGGAATGGTCGAGAGGCAGCAGAGCTATAGCAAAACAACTGCCCTCACTGACACCAAGTACTCCATACAACATTGCAAACCCTTTTGGGAGTTTATGTGGTCGTGGATCCTTTCAGACAGACGAAGGTGCTAGGAGGCGGCTGACTGTGGGTACGCCGGATCTGGAGGGGCGGGATCTGCGGGGCACGGAGACGAGCCCCAGCACGAGCTCCAGCCGAGTGGCCCGTCAACACGGTGTAGGCTACAGTACGATTGTGTGTACGCCGCGTGACAGCCGCTACTGTCCCTATCACCTGCTACCTGACGGAGGCCACTTTGAACGACGCGAATGCGTCGCAACACTTTAGTGTGTTCCGTAACGATTTGTTGTCGGTGCAAGCACACCGTCCGGTGCCGGACACACGTTCGTAGGACCTTATTTGCCCCATTTCCAGTGAGGAATCCGTCGCTGTGCTCGGTCGGTTTGACTAATGTTGAGCCCGAGTGCGGCCGCAGTACCTGGTGGTTCTCGGGCCCGGTGTGGACGCGCGCGACGCAGCGCCAGTACTGGTCGGAGGCGAAGGGCAGGTGCCGGCAGCCGGGGCGCGGCGCGTCGTCGACGGCGACGCCCCAGGCGCGCATGGGCGGCGTGGCGGCGGCGCGCGCCGCCAGCCGCAGCCCGTCGGCCAGCACGGCGAGGTCGCGCGGCCGCGACAGGTAGCGCGGGTCGAGCAGCGGCGGCGCCCGCGGGTCGGCGCTGCGCAGCCGCAGCCGGCCGCGGCTCTCCACGCGCACGGCGGTCGGCCGCGCCAACACGTACGCGGGCCCGCACGAGTCCGACTCGCACTCGCCCGGCTCGCCCGCGCGCGAGCACCGCGCCGAGTAGCCGTCGAAGAACATCTGCGCGCGCGCGGGAGTGAAGCGCCGTGTGTTGATAAGAAAGTACTCTTCATTGGAATGGTAGCTGCTTCTATGTACTGCGCCACAATGTTTCACCTTAGGTCTTTACTTTTTTGCAGATGATACGAATGCTCTAATCAACAGCTAATATATTGTAATTTTACAAAGATATGACAAACTAAATTCAAAATTAACAGCCTCAGTTGCGGAGTTACCTAGATTTACCTAGGTTCCAATTGGGATAACCCAACCTTCTTCAGAATTACACTTACTAACGTTTGTCCAAAATGGACATTGTCAAACTAAAAATACAAATACACCAAGTGTCGTCATATTTTAAAAACTTAACTGAAGCTGCCTCAGCCCCACTTCCCGACCGCGATGCGGCAGCCACGAGTGTTCCAGTACGACATTGTTGGGTAATGTAGTCACACTCCACGGTAACGCTACAGTCGACATTACAGGCGTCGTAAATAACTGTATACAGCGATGGACGTGCCAAATCCTCCGCCACCCACCCTGATCACCACACCTCAGGCAATGCGACGTCAGCCACATAGCGCAACTGAAGAAGCGCTTTGCAAACAGGGCGGATATCCTCTCGGCATTTCTGCGACAAATGGCCCACATTTGATGGCAGTGCCTGCGATATTCACCGCCTCCCCGTCGTTGGCAACGTTTGTGGATGCAGGATTTGTTGGCAGCCAATTGCTTCAGATGCACTGGTAAAAGCCGGCCGCGGTGGCCGAGCGGTTCTAGGCGCTACAGTCTGGAACCGCGCGACGGCTACGGTCGCAGGTTCGAATCCTGCCTCTGCCATGGATGTCCTTAGGTTAGTTAGTTTTTAAGTAGTTCTAAGTCTAGAGGACTGAGGTTTCCGCACACGCTGCCAGTGTGGCACGTGTTGTGCTCGGGCTGCTCTGTCCAGTCAGGTTAACGTGGCTCCTGTCAGAAGCCTGGCAGCAGACGGCTGCGAGGCGTGCAGGGAGAGGGTCGGCGGGGCTGTGGGACGTACCGGCAGCGGTGTGGGGTGTGGGCTGTGCAGCCGCGCCGCTCCCAGCACCGGGGCCGGCGGCGCTCGGGTTCTCGCTTGAGGAGGGTGCGCCGACATCCCGATCGGGGCGCACCACAGGTTCTCTGTCGGTCTTAAACTGCTGGTGCGGGTTGGGCGTAGTCGTAAACGGTAGATGCATACTTGTGTGGATCCACTGCGCCTTACGGAATGACGAGATCACCCAGGGATGCCCTCTGGCCTCAACACTTCCGACTTTCATTGCACAGTGTTTGCTTTCGGATGTTCGACGCCACCGGTGGAGCATGGCGCCACCTGCTGTCACTCAGTGGACTTCAAGCTGCAGTACTGGCGCACAAGCGTGAGCGGAACAGCAGTCAGCAGGGGTGCGTGAACCGGGAGGCCCGTGCGCAGCAACGTTCGCTCGACGCTCGTCGAGGCGAAGCTGCTGGTAGCTACTCGCTCTATACGGGCGGTCATGTTCAAGAGTTGCACGTCTGTTAGCCCGCACACGACTCCACGGCCGCCATTCACCTCCCTCATTGGTGAGCGTGGTGCAACGCAGTTGCCTCGACGCCGGTTTCGAATAGCGTCATTTTGCCACGCACGGTGTACTTTAACTGCGACGATACGCGATTAGTTTACAAACGTCGCCGTTTCTGAAATGATTCTATGCTTCGCCCCAATGATCATGCCCTTTTTGGGGCGTCAGATAAATTGCTCGTGTGCCACATTGCGACAACGACGGCTCTGTTTCCGCGTCTCCGCGACACACTTTATACATGCAATTTTGTCATATGATGACATTATAGAGACCGTGGGTATTAAGAACCTTCAACATTGCAGCGCGTCAGCAATCGTTTGTCTTTTGACTTTGTTCACATGTACTTTTATGTGTCATCTCTTTCTTTTATAAATATACAGCTATGCTGAGCTTTTAATTATTGACAAAGGTCTTTATAGACACTTTTGAGTTTATTGTTCTGAAGAAGGTGTAGTTATCTACACAGAAACCTAGGTAAACACTAGGTGTTTTTTCGCAATCGAGGCGGATCTCAGTCCATTAATATAAACCGTGGGTATTGTTTGAAGACAAATCTTGGTGGTGTTAGGACAGCAACGAGCCACAAATTTACTTTCACTTCCTTTATTCAAAGGGTACCGTTACCGGTTTCGAATGGTTGTGATTCATCCGAAGACGCTTTACATGCTTTCTTTATGACATGTGGTGTGTTTTTTACACATTAATTGTCCTAAAATATAAGTAATACATAATTATAAACACGCCACATACAGATGGTTGCGTTACACATTTTCGTTGCATGTGACTTACGTGAAACGTCGGTTTGGAGTGTTTGTTTCCATAACATTCGTCCAACAGATGTAAATGCATTCCCACTGCATTCTTATTGTTGCACACGTAAATTCTTCTCACTGAACGCTTTACATTTGTCACTGAGAAGATTTCTACAGCAAATCTGGTTCCTGTCCTAGCACCACCAACACTTTATACACCCTCAACTGCTAGTGTTGCCATCTGCCGTCTGTGAGTGGTTAGTGCATGTCGACGTCGAACTCAGGCGGTGGTCGCAGTAATGTGAGTGGGCGGCGTGGAACTGTGGAACAGAGAACCCTCGGCTCACGCTGGCAGTCAGACGCAGCCGACGCTGCCTCGCGCGTGTGCGTGAAATGAAATACAGAGGCACCAGCATTGCTGTGCGGGTGCTCTGCTTGCTCAGTAGTCCGATCCAGATTAAATCACTCTTGTCTTTTTATCATAATCGCTACGAGAGATGTCTGACGGAGATAGCACAATTTTCTCGTAGTAATGCTGAAATATGGATTTCTACATTTAGCACACAGTGTCTGCTGAAACACTGTCGCATTTCTTTCTAGTATTCCCACGTAAGTTCTGTAAGTACCTGAGGAACATTACCGTACGGGAAGTACCGTACTATTACGGTCCTAGCACCGCGTCTTAGAATTCGTTCAGATGTCTGCTGTTCTGCTTAGCTAAGAACAGTGGCAAACATAGTAGCAGCACCTACCACTCTTCCAACAAAGCAGTATTGTTATTCGCTCTGTCCCCTACAGATTCGTTCCCTTTCATACAAGAGGAAGGAAGGCAAGTAACTGTCGAGACATCGTGTAAAATGACATCGTCTCAGCCGCAGACTGGAATGTATAGAGATTTTCAGTTTGACCTACGACGACGTGGGAGGAGAACGGAGAGCACAGTACCTGCAGGTCAGGCACGCCGTCCTTGGCGTACTGTGAGAGCACGAAGGCGGTGGTCTGAGTCAAGCCGGTGCTGGCCATGGGCCCGCCGCGGGTGCGCAGGAAGGCGTCCAGCGTGTCGGCGTTGAGGGCGCGCCGGCCCGGCCCCGGGGACCGAACCCAGAACCCCAGGCCGGCCGACACGTGGTTGTGCAGGTTCTCCCCCACGGGCAGGTCGCGCACCGTCTGTCCCATAAACACACCACACCACACCACATCGTACCGTCACCGCCACACTGGCATGCTACTCGCAAATGATGCTGTCGCTTCTCAGAGGGGTATGTTCATTTTGACATTTCTTGACATATTAATACTATGTGCCAGATCTGGACTCGAACCCAGAACCCCGACTTGCGATGAGCGCCAACTTGACAGACAAAACTAGTCAATTGACTAACGTAACAGCCTGCTACATTAGTCAGCTGACAAGTTTTATCCGTCAAGTTCACACTGATGTTACCTGATGGCCTTATCATGTTGTTTTATGGTTTCGATGTGAGTTTTTACTTGACAAGAGCCAAACGTCCTTATTTCAACATAGCTTTTCAATAAAAGATGTAACAAATAAGTGTGTACTCTTGGTTTTTAGTATTTTATCCTCATTTGTTAATTCGAGTTTTCTTGAACCTTTTCTAGCCAATGAGTAGTTTCCGTGCGTTACATATCTTTTCGAAGATGATAATTTTATAACTATCGAAACATAGTCAAGGGTTCTAATAAACGTGTGTCACGCAACTCGTTGGCTGATTTTTTTTCATCCTACTTTAACAACAATATTTGGCTTTCCATGTCTAAAATGTTCTACAATTCGCGAATCCCAATAATTACTATTATACGGTATAATAGCAGTGGCGAAAGATGGTCAGCCAAATGAGAAAATTAATCTTGATTGCGTATTTTCGGGCGTGTGGGCGTTTGTGGGTGTGTGCATGTTTTATTTGATTACCTCTATCAACCCCCCTACGCCCTGGAGGATTTCATGACACAAACTCGGCCCGAAGTATAGCTTTCGGACATCACACTATCTTTTTCTGTCTTTTCATTTTTTTCGTTCATACAGTGTAATCTGACCTGTATAATTATTGGAAAATAACTTCATGCCACGAATTTGAAGTAACAACATTGCAGGCAACATAATTAATTTTGTTGGCGTATATTTGTTAGAAACCAAAACTGACTATTTATATACTCTGCTTTTCCTCATTAAGTGATTAGTCTACTGAAAATTATGCACAAACGAACTAAAATGAAGATAATGTTCGCTCTGGTGTTGGCCAAACACATTGTCATCGGCGAAAGATAGCGAGTATCGATTTTTGTCTCCAGAGAATGATTCTCTGGCGCACGGCCGGATCCTGGTGTCCAACTGGCACAATGTTTCAACAGGCGAAAGTAATATATGCGATGGTGGTAGTGTGGTCGTTTGCCAAAACGTCGTACGGATTGGACACCAAGAACAGGCCGTAAGAGCAAGACAAATACGACAGGAAGTGAAGAGTCGGCTATCTGTATTGTACGAGTCGATACACGACTGTGCTCCCTGTGCCGTTAGCTACACAATTTAGTGACGACACTGCGTAGTGACGAGGGTGTGGGGACAGCTGGCACGTGAGCAGCTTTCCGTCGTGTATTGTGTACCATGGGGAATCAGTTCCGTATCTTATTAATTTATTTTGTGCTGTGCTGTGATACTTTTTCTTTGAACTTAAGCCACATATGGTCTTCACTTACATAGTTTGGAAGGATTGGAGACTGTCTCTTAGAAAGATGCCAACCGAATTTTTAGCTACTTTTATAAACAGATATATTTCGCGTTTAGTTTTAGTAAATTTCTTTGTTACGGAATTGAACCTAGCTACGACTGTGTGTTCACTAATCCCTGTATCCGTCGTTATGCTCACGATTATTTGTGGCTAAGAGATCAAGTGTGTTTTCGTAACCATATACAATTTGAATGGCCTCGTGAACAAATTGCTCAAAATAATTTTAAAAGAAGCGTTTAGAACAAATACGGAAGTTGTTTTCTATGTACAATAGAGCCTGAAAATGTATTTTTGTTAACATACAGAAGGTAGATTGAAGTCACTGCCAACTATAGTTGTATGAATAGGGTACCTATTTGTGATGAGACTCAAGTTTTCTTTGAATTGTTCAGCAATTGTTTCATCTGAGACCGGGGGTCGGTAAATGGAGCCAGTTATTAATTTACTCCGGTTGTCGAATATAAACTCTTTCCACACTAAGTCACAGGAATTCTGTTGTGCAGATCATTACAATTACGGCTTTCCCCTCCAAAACCTAGGATGCCTTCTCTGTGACCCTATAAATACCAGAGCTAAACAATGTAGAACAACAACGTATGTTACAAGCACAGCATTCTGTATTACTTCATTTCCTTGTTTCTAACATTTTGAAATTGTACGTCGACTTTACACGACATGTCAATCAAAGATGTTCTTGCCTCTATTTAGTGAACGTATTTTCAGTCACGTTTTGACCATTGTCCCGCTACGCCGTATTAACTAATGTTTTGCCGCAAGGGATATCGGATTTTAGAGAATAAATTAATATGGAGTATGTCGTTCTTCTTTTCAAACATGCACATACCCATTTCTTCTTTACTTATTGTCTTTTGGGCGTGGAGTTGTAGCAATTTCAGTAGGTAGAAATGCAGTAATTAAACTAAGCACAAATGCAGTGATCAAAAAGAAATGATTAGCGTACATTTACTCCCATAGCGATGGACTGTTTCTATCGCAATCAGTAAGCGTGAAAGGAAGCTACCGTACAGACAGACGGATCTATATTTATACTTGGCGGAACTAATTACATACTGACATAATCGTCGGTATTGCTTTCGTTTCTCAGAAGCTATAAATATTTCTATTTCGGAAAAGAAACTGTTTTTGCCAAGATGTCGAAGAAGAAGGTCGCTCACGTATCGTTTGTATCGAGTAAGATGTGGAGATGGCGGTTTGAAAGCGGACAGAAGACGTACGAGGAAGGGCGTCCCTTAGCTGAGGGATCGCTACTCAAGCCAACTGCCGAAGGGGCAAGTGTGGCAAATGTCCGGGAAGGCAGCTAGCGCTACTAGGCGGGGCAGGGCGGGGCAGACCGACGTACCTTGATGCCGAGGGCGGTGAGGTGCTCGCTGGGCCCCACGCCGGACAGCATCAGCAGCTGCGGGGAGCCGATGGCGCCCGCGCTCAGGATCACCTCGCGCCGCGCCAGCGCTCGCTTCGTGGCGCCCGCGCCGTCCACGTACTCCACGCCGCGCGCGCGGCGGCTCGCCGGGTCGATCAGCACCCTGCGGGCACGCCGCCGGGTCACCAGTGCATTGCACTATATGCGAGGCGATTTTATCCACGGCGCAGAATGTCAAGCGACTGGACGGTGACAGGATACAGAACAGGAAAGGTCTAATTGACTTATGTCGGCAAATGCACGGTTTCCATGCTGGAGACTATTTTACATTGTTAGAGAGACTGCGGTGTAATACGCGCTGTACGATGCAGCCACAGTTACAGTGTGTGATGAAGATGGTTTCTCCGCGCCTCAACGCGTGCGTGTACCCGCCGTACCGTGTTGTGTGTCACATGTTGACATCAGCCAGGCTGCGTCCGAACTGTGTCAGAGGCAGCACGAATACGATGCTCCAGTGTCTCCACATTCACAATGGGCTCTGCATACACCATGTTTTATTAGATGCTTCCATAACCAGAAATCGCACAGGTTGATATTCGGCGAACGAGCAGGCCACGGAACTGGACCCCCTTCGTTGGATCCATCGACCAGGGAAGACACGATTCAGATGCGGCCGGACGTAGCAGCTACATAATCTTTCGAAACATCAATGGCACCTCTTCCAGCAGGGGAGGGGTGGGGGGCAAAGTCACCGTCAAGAAACGACTCTCAGGGGACGTGAAAGGAAGACTGGTCTCAAAATACGATCGCCAATTATCCAGGACCACGAATCCCGCTACACCGACGCTTATGATTCACTTTTACTTTACCATGGAGGTTCGACATACAATCCCACAGATGACTGTTTCGAAAGATGAAAATACCACTTCGCGTTGTGGGGGCCTCATCTGTCATTAAGATGGAGCCGCCGGAGTGGCCGTGCGGTTCTAGGCGCTACAGTCTGCAACCGCGTGACCGCTACGGTCGCAGGTTCGAATCCTGCCTTGGGCATGGATGTGTGTGACGTTCTTAGGTTAGTTAGGTTTAAGTAGTTCTAAGTTCTAGGGGATGGATGACCACAGCAGTGAAGTCCCATAGTGCTCAGAGCCGTTTGAACTATTTGAATAGGGTGGATGACACAAATCCCGGAATCGTAGTTGCCTGGTGAAGAATCCAGTGACAAAACTGCTCCCGATGTGGAAGGTCTGTCTCTAATAAGCCCTGCACACGCTTTAGGTGGTAAGGGCAGTAAGAACTGCCATGGAGAATGTTCCACACGCTCGTCTGGCTTACCCTGTACTGGCGGGCCAACTGCCTGGTACTGACTCGGCGGTCACCTTCCACAGCGTTAATCACATTTCCTTCCAAGCCTGGTGTCCGAACATTTTTGGTTGGTCCTTCATGATTTCCTGCTTCCCGAGACGACTCTGTCTCAGAAAAACGGCGAAACACTGTTGCTGACACTGAATGCTGTGGTCGTTGTCGGCGGGGACACGCCTCCTGATACAACCTTGCTGCCCGCCGCTCGTTGCCATTTCCCTTTCGTAAGTCAGCAACATGCCGGCAAATACGGAACCATTGTGTACAACGCTGTTCACATCCACTACGAAATGAGTCAGCCACAGAAGTGAATCGGACACAACGTTACCAGTTATTATGGCAGGAGAGGGCGCTAGGGCGTTACGTATGAGGAACATTAGCACCCTCTAGGAGGAAATCATGCATACCGTAACTGTGGCTGCACGGTGCAGCGCTTATTAGACCGCAGTCTCTGTAACAAAGTATGATTGAATAAATGGTCTCTAGCATGGCAACCACGCATTTCCGGAAATAAGTTCACTAGACCTTTTTTGTTCCGCATCCGCTCATCGATCAATCCCTAGAGTTCATACTTGGGGGAAAAAATCGACAGTGATTAAGCACGGCGTCGGTTGTAATGTAGTTTTGCCTGCAGTGTTTTGATGTTAGGGAAATGCGCTCATTTAGGAAGCAGGTCTTTCTCGTGAATAGCTAAGGCTGCTGTTGGTCGTAGCCATCGGAGTAGACTGCAGCTACTTTGTTGCTGACAATTTAGAGAATGTGAAGGACTGAGCTCGAGAATGACAATGAGCGAAATGCAAGGTAGTGTAAGAATAGGAGGAATGATGTCCAACACATTGAGTATTAAAAATGGAGTGCGACAAGGGGATGCGTTGGCATGCCTTCTCTTTAATGCCACCCTGGAGAAGGTGATGAGAAACGCAAACCTTCTGAACAGAGGAACGATCTTCTATAAATCGGTGCAGATACTGGTCTATGCAGATGACATAGATATAATAACAAGAACCCAAAAAGCGATGGAAGAGACATTTACAGCTCTTGAACAGGCCAGTAGGAGCATGGGGTTAATTATTAATGAACAAAAAAACAAAATATATGGCAGCTGGAAAAGCATATAGAGAAAATATGCCAAATGCAATAACAATGGGCAATTATACATTTGAGAGAGTTGAACATTTCAAGTATCTGGGGTCGACAGTTACACATCTAAATGGTACCTCCTTTGAAATTAAGCAGAGATTAATACTGGCCAACAGAGCCTATTTTGCCCTAACAAGACTTGTATCCTCAAGGCTCCTGAACTGTACTACGAAATTAGCTATGTATAAATCACTTATACGACCAGTGCTTACATATGCCTCTGATCCTGGACATTAACAACTAAAGATATTGAAACACTGGATGCATTTCAAAGAAAGGTACTTAGACGAATTATCGGCCCAGTTGTGAAAGAGGAAGATGGAGGAGGAGATACAACCATGGGTTGTATATCATATACAAAGACCAACCCATCAGAAGGATAGTGAAATCATCCAGACTGAGGTGGGCGGGACAAGTGGCTCACATGAATGATACAGAAGTACCAAAAAGAATATTATTACAAGGAAAGCCAGGAGGGCAGAGAGGACGTGGTCGACCAAGAGCCAGATGGGAAGACGGAGTAATCGAAGATCTTAGGAAGATGGGCCATAGAAACTGGAGAGTATGGGCAAAGGAGCGAGAGAGATGAAAGGGAATTGTAGAAGAGGCCAAGGCTCATCATGAGCTGTAGAGCCAAGAAACAAGAAGAGAAGGAGGACTGAGCTGAGATGTAGTGGGGTGATAGGCGAGGGGTCTCGGTCACCGCTTCCCACTTTGGGTGGTACAGTGGTGGACAGGGCTCAGCAGCAGGGGGTTCGTCTGTGTTCCGCAGGAACGAGCGTTTATTGGGACACTGGACATCTCTGTGCAAAGGCCGGCGTCAGAGTTTTATGGCTCCTTCGCAGGATCACATCAACACGGGCCACTCGTAACTGATCCCTGAAGAGGAGGGGGTAAACGTCAGCTTTTGCTGGTAGACTTGACAATGTTTCTTCCGTGGGCTTACCTGGGAAAACCGTGTCGGTTACGGTCACCGTAATAAGACGGCGGGCTTGACATCTGCTGCACTGCAATTCCAACAGCTGCTGCATTTTTGAGGGACGTGTTGTCTTCCACGCCAGTGTTCACGCGTGAATGGCGATCTGTGCGTTGAATGGTAAGCTGACTGTGACGTCGAGGCATGTACCGGAGGGCGCAATAGAGAGGACTGGTGAAGGAGATTGGTCATCTGCTGGAGGGAGGGAGTAGCAGGTATTGAAAACAATATACCACTACCGGAAAAACATTTCACACCCCTCGCCGTTGGTGGATTGTGCTTTTTGAAGAAGCTCCTTGAAGAGAATATGGTTTAGGAGAGTACAAAGCGGAGAATCGAGAGGGGAGAACGTAGCTTCAAGGAGGAGATAGACGAATGTCTTGATCAGAGTGCAGGAATGAGACTTGTAACCAGATGACGGTATTTGTGTCACGTGGTGACTGCAAGGTCCCACCACACAGTCCGTGTTAGGTACGAGGCAACTCTGGTCGAATTTTGGTTTATTGTCACGAGGCAAACCTGAGCGAATTTTCTGAGCAGTACGCTTGGTTCATGTGCAGCTACAATTTCGTGTCTGGTTAGCTCTAAAGTTGATTACGAAATCTTTTTCACTCAGAGGAGGCAAAAATACTGTGCTGCGTCCAAATTTACAAAACCGTGGCAAGGCCCTCGCCGAGACCCATACGGCTCCAGGTCTCATTTCGTTACTGCTAGTGTAAGTAGGCTGTTTACGTTTTCTTATTGGTAACGCCACGTAGCGCTGTGTATGAAAAATCACTGGCTGTGCCGTGTGCAGCCTGTGGCTGGTTTGCATTGTTGTCTGCCATTGTAGTGTTGGGCAGCGGCAGCTGGATGCTAACAGCGCGTAGCGTTGCGCAGTTGGAGGTGAGTCGCCAGCAGTGGTGGACGTGGGGAGAGAGATGGCGGAGTTTTGTAATTTGTAAGACTGGATGTCATGAACTGATATATATATTATGACTATAAAGGTAAATACATTGTTTGTTCTCTATTAAAATCTTTCATTTGCTAACTGTGCCTATCAGTAGTTAGTGCCTTCCGTAGTTTGAATCTTTTATTTAGCTGGCAGTAGTGGCGCTCGCTGCATTGCAGTAGCTTGAGTAACGAAGATTTTTTGTGAGGTAAGTGATTTGTGAAACGTATAGGTTCATGATAGTCAGGGCCATTCTTTCGTAGGGATTTTTGGAAGTCAGATTGCGTTGCGCTCAAAACTATGGTGTGTCAGTTTAAGCACAGTTGTATAAATTTTGCTAAGGGGACGTTTCACTAGTACTGCGAGAGCCTTGGCCACTTCATTGCACACGAGCTGGCTGCCACTGTCTCGGAAGCAGTGTTGTGCAAAATCAGTCGCTTGTAGTCAGGGAGCGCCGAGCGGTTTGCGGGGTCACGTCGCGGACTGCGCAGCCGCTCCCGCCGGAGGTTCGAGTCCTCCCTCGGGCATGGGTGGGTGTATTGTTCCTTTTTTTTTTTTTTGTCATCAGTCTACTGACTGGTTTGATGCGGCCCGCCACGAATTCCTTTCCTGTGCTAACCTCTTCATCTCAGAGTAGCACTTGCAACCTACGTCCTCAATTATTTGCTTGATGTATTCCAATCTCTGTCTTCCTCTACAGTTTTCGTCCTCTACAGCTGCCTCTAGTACCATGGAAGTCATTCTCTCATGTCTTAGCAGATGTTCTATCATCCTGTCCCTTCTCATTATCAGTTTTTTCCACATATTCCTTTCCTCTCCGATTCTGCGTAGAACCTCCTCATTCCTTACCTTATCAGTCCACCTAATTTTCAACATTCGTCTGTAGCACCACATCTCAAATGCTTCGATTCTCTTCTGTTCCGGTTTTCCCGCAGTCCATGTTTCACTACCATACAATGCTGTACTACAGACGTACACCCTCAGAAATTTCTTCCTCAAATTAAGGCCGGTATTTGATATTACTAGACTTCTCTTGGCCAGAAATGCCTTTTTTGCCATAGCGAGTCTGCTTTTGATGTCTTCCTTGCTCCGTCCGTCATTGGTTATTTTACTGCCTAGGCAGCAGAATTCCTTAACTTCATTGACATCGTGACCATCAATCCTGATGTTAAGTTCCTCGCTGTTCTCATTTCTACTACTTCTCATTACCTTCGTCTTTCTCAGATTTACTCTCAAACCATACTGTGTACTCATTAGACTGTTCATTCCGTTCAGCAGATCATTTAATTCTTCTTCACTTTCACTCAGGATAGCAATGTCATCAGCGAATGGAATCATTGATATCCTTTCACCTTGTATTTTAATTCCACTCCTGAAACTTTCTTTTATTTCCATCATTGCTTCCTCGATGTACAGATTGAAGAGTAGGGGCGAAAGGCTACAGCCTTGTCTTACACCCTTCTTAATACGAGCACTTCGTTCTTGATCGTCCACTCTTATTATTCCCTCTTGGTTGTTGTACATATTGTATATGACCCGTCTCTCCCTATAGCTTACCCCTACATTTTTCCGAAATCTCGAACAGCTTGCGCCATTTTATATTGTCGAACGCTTTTTCCAGGTCGACAAATCCTATGAACGTGTCTTGATTTTTCTTTAGCCTTGCTTCCATTATTGCCTCTCTCGTGCATTTACTTTTCCTAAAGCCAAACTGATCGTCACCTAGCGCATTCTCAATTTTCTTTTCCATTCTTCTGTATATTATTCTTGAAAGCAGATTCAATGCATGAGTTGTCAAGCTGATTGTGCGATAATTCTCGCACATGTCAGCTCTTGCCGTCTTCGGAATTGTGTGGATGATGCTTTTCCGAAAGTCAGATGGTATGTCGCCAGACTCATATATTCTACACACCAACGTGAATAGTAGTTTTGTTGCCACTTCCCCTAATGATTTTAGAAATTCTGATGGAATGTTATCTATCCCTTCTGCCTTATTTAACCGTAAGTCCTCCAAAGCTCTTTTAAATTCCGATTCTAATACTGGATCCCCTATCTCTTCTAAATCGACTCCTGTTTCTTCTTCTATCACATCAGACAAATCTTCACGCTCATAGAGGCTTTCAATGTATTCTTTCCACCTATCTGCTCTCTCCTCTGCATTTAACAGTGGAATTCCCGTTGCACTCTTAATGTCACCACCGTTGCTTTTAATGTCACCAAAGGTTGTTTTGACTTTCCTGTATGCTGAGTCTGTCCTTCCGACAATCATATCTTTTTCGATGTCTTCACATTTTTCCTGCACCCATTTAGTCTTAGCTTCCCTGCACTTCCTATTTATTTTATTCCTCAGCGAATTGTATTTCTGTATTCCTGATTTTTCCGGAACATGTTTGTACTTCCTCCTTTCATCAATCAACTGAAGTATTTCTTCTGTTACCCATGGTTTCTTTGCAGCTACCTTCTTTGTACCTATGTTTTCCTTCGCAACTTCTGTGATGGCCCTTTTTAGAGATGTCCTTTCCTCTTCAACTGTGCTGCCTACTGCGCTATTCCTTATTGCTGTATCTATAGCGTTAGAGAACTTCAAACGTATCTCGTCATTCCTTAGAACTTCCGTATCCCACTTCTTTGCGTATTGATTTTTCCTGACTAATGTCTTGAACTTCAGCCTACTCTTCATCACTACTATATTGTGATCTGAGTCTATATCTGCTCCTGGGTACGCCTTACAATCCAGTATATGATTTCGGAATCTCTGTCTGACCATGATGTAATCTAATTTAAATCTTCCCGTATCTCCCGGCCTTTTCCAAGTATACGTCCTCCTCTTGTGACTCTTGAACAGGGTATTCGCTATTACTAGCTGAAACTTGTTACAGAACTCAATTAATCTTTCTCCTCTTTCATTCCTTGTCCCAAGCCCATATTCTCCTGTAACCTTTTCTTCTGCTCCTTCCCCTACAACTGAATTCCAGTCGCCCATGACTATTAGATTTTCGTCCCCCTTTACATACTGCATTACCCTTTCAGTATCCTCATACACTTTCTCTATCTGTTCATCTTCAGCTTGCGACGTCGGCATGTATACCTTAACTATCGTTGTCGGTGTTGGTCTGCTGTCGATTCTGATTAGAACAACCCGGTCACTGAACTGTTCACAGTAACACGCCCTCTGCCCTACCTTCCTATACATAACGAATCCTACACCTGTTATACCATTTTCTGCTGCTGTTGATATTACCCGATACTCATCTGACCAGAAATTCTTGTCTTCCTTCCACTTCACTTCACTGACCCCTACTATATCTAGATTGAGCCTTTGCATTTCCCTTTTCAGATTTTCTAGTTTCCCTACCACGTTCAAGCTTCTGACATTCCACGTCCCGACTCGTAGAACGTTATCCTTTCGTTGGTTATTCAATCTTTTTCTCATGGTAACCTCCCCCTTGGCAGTCCCCTCCCGGAGATCCGAATGGAGTACTATTCCAGAATCTTTTGCCAATGGAGAGATCATCATGACACTTCTTCAACTACAGGCCACATGTCCTGTGGATACACGTTACGTGTCTTTAATGCAGTGGTTTCCATTGCCTTCTGCATCCTCATGTCGTTGATCATCGTTGATTCTTCCGCCTTTAGGGGCAATTTCCCACCCCTAAGACAAGAGAGTGCCCTGAACCTCTATCCGCTCCTCCCCCCTCTTTGACAAGGCCGTTGGCAGAATGAGGCTGACTTCTTATGCCGGAAGCCTTCGGCCGCCAATGCCGATTATTTATCAAAATTTAGGCAGTGGCGGGGATCGAACCCGGGACCGAAGACGTTTTGATTACGAATCAAAGACGCTACCCCCTTTTTCTTTTTTTATCTCGTTTTGTTCAGTCTTGTTCGTTGCGTCTGCTTGGGGCGGACGTCGTTAGACGTTCGTTTAAGTTAGTTGTTGATCGATTAACTCAGTTTTTTTTTATTACAGAGGGTAGCTAACCCTCTGACCGAACACGCCGAGCTACCGTGCCGGCGCCCCTAGATCACGGGTAGTTGTTCCTAGTATAGGTTAATTTGAGTTGATTTAAGTAGTGTGTAAGTCTAGGGACCGATGACGTAAGCAGTTTGATCCCTTAGGAATTCACACACTTTTGAACATTTCGTAAGCGTGCTTCGCAATTGAATGTTCCTGGCAAGTTGGATTGTTTTTATTATGCGATTACGCCGCTTGCGTAGCGAGTCTTTATTTCATCACTGCTGAGGTTGTAAATATTGTCACATTGCTCAATGGCTCTGAGTACTATGGGACTTAACATCTGAGGTCATCAGTCCCTTAGAACTTAGAACTACTTAAACCTAACTAACCTAAGGACATCACACACATCCATGCCCGAGGCAGGATTCGAACGTGCGACCGTAGCGGTCGCGCGGTTCCAAACGGTAGCGCCTAGAACCGCTCTGCCACTACGGCCGGTTCGTTCTAGTTGTGTAACGAGGCAGCTTTCAAATTTTCTGTCTGTTACTGGTCTATAGTCTACCCCCTGCCCCCTTCATTTTTGTTCTTATTGCCGGGCGGGATTAGGCGAGCGGTCTAAGGCGAGTCATGCACTGTGCGGCTGGTCCCGGCGGAGGTTCGAGTCTTCTCTCGGGCATGGGAGTGTGTGTGTGTGTGTGTGTGTCTTTAGGATAATTTAGGTTAAGTAGTGTGTGAGCTTAGGGACGACCTTAACAGTTAATTCCCATAAGATTTGACACACATTTGAACATTTTTTGTCTTGTTCTTATTAATGGTCGGAATCGAGTGGTGCGGGAAGCCGGGCGTGCAAATATTTGCCAGGCGTGGGATGTGATTATTGGATAATACTCGCTTCTGGCGACTGGAACCGGACAAAATGAATGAGGCCATACGCTACCTGTGCCCGTGTTCTGTATGTTAGTGGAAGCAGCTGCCGTACCTGTGACGTACCTGGTGACGTGAGCGCCTATGGCGACGCGCAGCCGGGTGCTGTTGTGCAGCGGGCGCAGGTAGACGCGCGCCGTGGAGGCGCGCAGGCCGCCCTCCACCATCATCTGCGCCACGTTCACGCCCGTCTGGTTGGCGCCGTTGAGGTCTCCGCGCCGGTAGCCCATGCTCTGCAGCGCCGCCACGATCACCTCCGACATAGCGGGACGGTGCGGGAACTGCTGCACCGGCATCGCGCCCTCCGCGCCGTGGAACTCCATCTCCATCTGCGCTGCCGCATCACCCGTAACTAACACGCGAGCGTGCCACGAAAGTGTCTCGCAGTTTACGTGGGCGTCTATCTTACGGAAGGCCGTCCTCTCGCGGGACGCGAAAACGCGCGTGGTACTGGTGACGTCACAGCGTGTAATTCCACGTTCCGCTACACTGCGGAGCGTGAAGTAAAGGATCTGGCGTGTCGTGCTTTTGCCTCGACGAGATGAACGCGGCCAGTGAAATGCGATATCATTTCACCTAACAAGCAGAACACGCGAGCAACCATACTGTATTGTGTTAAATAGAGTATTTGGTGGGTTTTCTTCCTCATAGAATATATATTTCAAAGCTCCAGGATTTATTACAAAGAATGACAGAAAATTACATATCGGTAGGTATAGACTTCTTTAGCTGATGTTTTTAGTGTCACGACGTGTATGCTACGAAGAAAGGTCTATTCCGTTTCAGCGCTACGGTACACTGATAACCTATCAAAAGAGCGTCTTCCTTATACAGTTTGCAATACTGACATTTGTAGATACTGTCTTGAACATTGTAGGCCATATCGAAAGGGGGAATTTCTATGTCGGAGTTGTAGCGAAGTTGATATCGTCCTGGGCTCTGACTTGTGTAGAGTAAGGTTGCAGATTCACATCCGCCTTCTAACTTTTCCTTTTCTAAGAGATTATAGGTCTTTCTTATTCATTTAATAGAAGCATTATCTCAAAATTCGATGTTATTTATTATAAATAATATATTTGCTGCAATTTTTCTTGCAAAGGCCGACGACTGAAGTATTTTCCCACTGGCCAGAAATCTTAACGTGACTGACAATCAATGTCTGAAAGTAAACACAAGTTTCACAATGGAAGGGTTGCTATTATGAAACTTTCTGTAAAGTGTATACCTATTTCTTGGTTAATGAGTGGCTCATGTTTGTATCTCGCCCGTAAATATATTTTTCAATGATGAGGAGCAGCTTCGGAAATCTCTCTTCTTCCATTAGAATAAAATTACGAAACGAATCTCGATCATTGAATCTGTGTGATGAAGTACGTTATTTCAGAGTGTTCGTAGTAAATGCAACATCGAGAACATGGAAATTATGCACGCACGAACTGACGTTAGACGCTATACCTTCTACATCTACGTGATTACTCTGTTATTCACAATTAAGTGTCTGGCAGAGGGTTGAACGAACCAACGTTGAGCTATCTTTACCGTTCCACTCTCGAATGGCGTGCGGGAAAAAGAGCACTTAAATTTTTCTGTGCGAGCCCAGATTTCTCTTATTTTATCGTAATGATGATTTCTCCCTATGTAGGTAGGTGCCAACAGAATGTTTTCTCAATCGGAGGAGACAACTGGTGATTGAAACCTTAACTATATACAATTTCAAACAGAAAATTGGATCAAGTTTCAGCTGCGTTAACGAATAACTTCTACAAGTTTGTATCTCAGATCTCTGTACAGCATTATATAATTTTCATCGAGCAGAAGTTCTTTGTTCATGTCATCGACGAGTCAGGAATCTTCTTCTCGTTTTTCCCCGCTCTTCTTCGACAGTCGTTAACAGTGTCAAAGAAGGCATTTCAACCGCGTCAATTTTCGTAAAAAAAAAAGTGTGGTTTGCGAGTCAAATAAAACCGAAAACGGCCGCTGGAGAGCGCAAAATGTTATCCAGCTCGCCCTCACCCCGTGTGCCGACGCCGCTGTCTCTCGTGAGGTCAGATGTCCCGTTCGCGTCCACGTCAACGTTAGTTGCCTCGTCCCGTGTGAGGACCACTTAAGGAAAAAGACACTGATAGGAATATGCCACAGAAAAATGTACACTGGGAAATATCTACCGGAATGATCAAATGTTCAGATGTCTGTGAATTCCTAAGGGACCAAACTGCTGAGGTCATCGGTCCCTAGACTTACACACTACTTAAACTAACTTAAACTAACTTATGCTAAGAACAACTCACACACCCATACCCGAAGGAGGACTCAAACCTTCGAAGGGAGGGGTCGCGCAATCCGGGGCATGGCGCCTACAACCGCGCGGCCCAGAATCGTCAGATTAACTTCCTAGGTATCTGGTAATAATCCACTGGGTATTGGAAGGATCAGTTGAGAAGAAAACTTTCACTCGGAAACATTGCAAAATTAAAAAGAGAAGATGGGTGTGGAAGATGGTAATACGTACAAGGCGTGGAATCTGTAGCAGTAGATGATAAGAGACAGGGAATGATATTAATAAAACGAAGAGGTTATTTTTAACTGTCTTGAATGAGCACTGCAATTACATTTCTATACTCCTAAACGTTTCCCTTTGAAACAACTTTCTATATATGTCATATATGGTTTTTTGTTCTTGATCTACTGTATTATTCATTTTTTCTTTCCATTTTCTTTCTTTGCTAACATTTTTCTAACATTTTTCGATCTCACGTTTCGGCGATGTCCACTGCCCAGCGCGATCGCCAGATCTGTGGGTTTGCGACTTCTTCGTATGGGGTCATTTGAAATGCAAAGTTTGGTGCCACAAACCTCTTCCACTTAACGATCTGAAGATTCCAATAGGTGAAGAAATTATTGCTCTTTCGGAGGACCCTTTGATAGAAGATATGCAGAACTTGAAAGAAAGATCTTAAATATGTATGCACGAAGAGCGTCACCATGTTTCCTACGTTATATTTGAAAATAATTGAAACTCTCAAACTGGGTCATTTACAGGCTGTATTGCTGGAAATACATTTGATAAATGATCAAAATAAACCTAATAATAGCATTTTGAACATGGTGGCGCTTCAACAACGGTTAGAGATTAGTAAATGAATCCAAAGCAGTCAACTAGTTGCAACAAAATGTGGTTGCATGCAATGTCTGACCACAGTTCCGACGGATGTGAACCCTTGTTCTTCAGAAATACATGTAACTTGAAGACAGTATAACTACAGTAACTACAAACTCGGAAACATACATGTCAAAAATCAAGCGTCGTAAATGGTTCAAGTGGCTCTGAGCACTATGGGACTTAACATCTTAGGTCATCAGTCCCCTAGAACTTAGAACTACTTAAACCTAACTAACCTAAGGACATCACACACATCCATGCCCGAGGCAGGATTCGAACCTGCGACCGTAGCAGTCCCGCGTTTCCGAACTGCAGCGCCTAGAACCGCAAGACCACCGCGGCCGGCTCAAGCGTCATAAAGAGACTAGATCCCAACAAAGGAGTGAGAATATCCGTGTATCATAAAACATAACCAGAAGAATAAAAACCTGTACTTACTAAAATTTCACGTTGGAAAACAGCAAATAATGAAGCGATCCGACATTTTTCGAATGAAAAGCGCACATCATTGAATACATTATTAAATGTGCTGCCTCTTTTTTTATTTCTTGGCACTGAGCAAAATGAGCTTAATGTGATTAAATCTATCACAGTCAACAACGGATTTGACCGCGGCGTAGCAGATTACATCATCAGTAATGAAACTTCTCAAAATCCTCGACATTGAGCTACAACATTGCTTCTAATAATAACAAACGTTCTAGCAAATTCGTCTCTCTTCAATTTAGTAGAAATGTTTGTTAGAGGATTAAGAGTCTCCTAGTGAAAAATTATCAATGTAATATTTCATTCTTTACAGACAACAATTTAAAGAAGAAAATTTTTGCACACATTGGAAAATACTGGCGACTGGTTTTCCAATGACTGTAATGATTGCCCACGTTATTACCTCGATCAAATAGGTAAAGCTGTCAAGACAAGATATATTGAGCATCTGTTAGGAAAGAAAGGAGTGAATGTACATAATTCTACGCTTGACGAACATTTACTGATTGCTTAGCATACCCCGAAAAAGTTGGAAGACACAGTTATTTTACTCAGAGAAGTCAAAGAGCAGAAGTCGGATCTTAAGGAAGAACCAGAAATCTTTAAACATCTGGAGCTCAGGGACGAAAATTTACTGAATGACGTTCTGCATCTTGCTTTCAGAATATTTTTTAAGGCTTCAGAACTATACTGTGCACAAAATCTTCATTCAATAGCCAGTATCCTCTGAGAGTTGCTCGTTCCTTAAAATTCTAGTGTACATTATTTGTGCATGCCTGTTCGTTCCCCCGTTTTGTATTTTGTGAAGACATTGGTTGCGTTCAGGCATTAACTTTGTTACTGTTCGTACGATAATGTACTTGTGGTATTATATAAGGGTATTAACGTAAGTTAGCATATTTTACTACACGATAACGTCCTTCAACATTCGTTATTTCTCACGGTTCTGTCACCCCCCCCCCCCCCCTCTCCACCTCCCCCAGTGTATTTCCACATATTAGCTGTACTTCGGTATCGGCGAACGCGCCACCTGCCTTGTTTTCCTGGTGTCCGCGCTCTCCCTTTCCTGTCAATCGGCGTGCAGCTCAAAATATGACCTGATATTTTATTCGAATGGTTTTATTTCTCCGTTTTAACTATCCTTCTTTGGCAAGCGCGGGTCACAGAGACCAGCTCATTTGTATGCAATGACGTGCGCTGACAGCACATTTTCAGGTCTCCTCATTATTTGGCGTTTTTCCAATGCGAAATTTTAGTAAGTACTAGTTTTTATTGTTTTGATTACGTTCTGTGATATATGGGATATTCCCACGCCTTTGTGGGGATGTAGTCCTGTGTGGCGGGTAATTTTTACGTGTATGTTTCCGGGTTTGTAGTTAATGCAGCTACACTGTCTTCTCGTGTTATTGACGAAGACGACTTTATATCTGTGGAAACTATGGTTGAAGGTTGAAGAGAAAAAAACACCTTTTGGTGCAACTGGTTCCCTGCGTTGCATTCATTTAGTAATGGTACTAGTTTTTGCGCCCCCCGGTATTTCCCTTTGTCTCAGCCCACGTGCCACGCTGGCTGCTCTGCTGTTCTTCCACTCCCTCCCCCTGTCGGCACACCTGTTACCGCGGCCGTCGCGCCGTGCCACCGGCCCGCTGCCACACCTTCCGCACCCCCGCCCCCGCCACCGCCTGCCTGCGAAGCGAGCCGAGCCGAGCGGCGCACCTGGTCGGGGTTGAGGTTGCGCTCGGCCTTCTTGAAGTAGGGCAGCACGTCGTCGTAGCGCCAGCCCGGGTTGCCGGCGCGCGCCCAGCCGTCGTAGCAGCCGCGGTGGCCGCGCGTGTACATCATGCCGTGCATGCCTCCCGTCCCGGCCACCATCTTGCCGCGCGGCCAGCGGCACACGCCGCCCGTCGCCAGGCACGCGCCCTCCTGCCGCGTCGTCGTGAAGTTCCAGTCCAGCGACGTGCCCACCGCGTGCGTCGCGAAGCACGGCACCTGCACGCAGGCGCGCGCTCACTCTGCGTCTTTGTTCCCATCGCCGGTTCTTTTCTGTGGTTATTTTGACCGTGCAGGGGTACCAGGACGAGTGGTCACTATTCAGGGATCGATCGGAGCAAAAAGGAGTGATATCACATGCGAGTGCCAACACCCTATCGTGTATCGAAGTTGGAAACAGAATGGGAAGTCGGCACCGGACGCGGACGCTAAAGCGATGGCGCGGGGTGTGACTGGTCCAGCAGCTCTCCACCAGCAGCGCCCTCTGCCGCCGGCGGGAGGCGGCCTCTCGGCCGACTCGCGCTCGGAGCCACTACGCTACAACCCCGTCGTTCGCCATTACGACAGCCAGTCTTATCCTAGTTGTAACAACTAAAACTCTAGTTCTTGCTGCTTCTTTGTAATCAGGCTTCGTTCTCTCGGAGAAATTCAAGTAAATCGTCTGTTAACTTGCTCGCCGATCATTTCGGCTCCAGTCCAGCTTTCCTACGATGACAGCTGTCGCTCCATTAAGTACCCCACCTCTGCTTACCATTGTATACAAAGTCGTACACAGCAAAGAGTCTAGTAGACATTGGCTCTAAAATATATACCTTAAGAGATAAAACACCTCTTCATCTTCAATACTGTGAAACAAATCTCTTCTACTGTAAGCTTTCCTCATTTTGTGTGGAGGTAGTATGGACCAAAAGAAGAAAAACATGTCCACTAAACATGGGCAAGTAAAGTCGCATGGCATGAACAGCTGGAAGACTCGGAAGGACAGGTGTAGCCTCCTAATTGGAAAGGTTTTCCCTATTTTTCGCGCTAGCAGGCACTTTTTTTTTTAGAAGGCTGTGTGTAGGTGTATATGTTAAGAGTAGGTGACCGTGTGATGAAGCACGTGCGCCACATGTAGTGTGGAAAACCTGGCGGCAGCACATGGCCCACACCTCTGGATGGGAGCCATCGGGCTTAAAGTCCCCGTGCGACGGCCAGACCACAGCCAGCAGCGTCGCGTTCCCTTCCACGAAACACTGCGCACAGGCTTGGAATTTAGTACTGGCCATGGGTCGAGCGCCTGCTGATAAGAGCTTCACACCGTCGTCCCTGCTGCCCCGCTCTGCCGTGCAGGTAAAGGGAAATTTGTGGACTCACACGGCGTTCCCCGAAGGTCACCCATCCGTGTACTGCCCACGCCCGACGATGCTTAACTTGATCTCACGGGGACCAATGTGTCCATTTTGGAATTTGGGTCCATGCTACCTCCTCCCAAAATATCGAAAGCTAAAAGCTTGTAGTAGAAGAAATTTGTTTCATTTTATCGAAAATAAAGTAGTGCGCACAGCTGTTAACACTTACGGCATGCGTACTAGAGACGCCTATCTTCGAGTGATCGTTTCTGTCGTATCCCTGAGTATCGACCACATCTCCTGGGAGAGCAATGGGTTACTTTACCAATATTTATTTCACCCGTTACTTTCAAACGGTGGCAAGCGCTGCAATGCCTCTTTCGTCTTTCTAAGAAGATAAACATATACAGAGAAGACACATTTACATTTGCAAAATAAATGAAAGAATTATTTTTTTGTGCATTAAATTAAATTCATTCGTGTGCTTTGAGATATACATTGAATCGCCAAAGAAACTGACATTGGTATGCATATTCAAATGCAGAGGTATGTAAACAGGCAGAAAACGCCGCTGCAGACAACAAATGTCTGGCGCATTTCTTAGATCGGTTATTGCTGCTACAATGGCAGGTTATCAGGATTTAAGTAAGTTTGAACGTGGTGTTATGGTGTTATAGTCGGCGCATGACAAATGGAACACAGCTTCTCCGAGGTAGCGATGAAGTGCGGATTTTGCCGCACGACCTGCGAGAACGGGATCAACGACGACCGAAGAGAATCGTTCAGCCTGACAGAAGTGCAAACCTTCCGCAGATTTCAATGCTGCGCCATCAACAAGTGTCAGCGTGCAAACCATTCAACGAAACGAATCATCATCGATATGGGCTTTCGGAGCCGAAGCCCTCTGATGTGCCCTTGATGACTGCACGACACAAACCGACATGAATCCATGGATCCCACATGTCAGCGTGGGACTGTTCAAGCTGGTGGAGGCTCTGTGATGGTGTGGGGCATGTGCAGTTGG
This sequence comes from Schistocerca gregaria, assembly GCF_023897955.1. Taxonomy (NCBI): domain Eukaryota; kingdom Metazoa; phylum Arthropoda; class Insecta; order Orthoptera; family Acrididae; genus Schistocerca; species Schistocerca gregaria. The sequence goes on from NC_064927.1 coordinate 509,069,684, forward strand.
AGTGAATCGGGAACCCTGATATGTCTAGATACGACACTGACAGGTGACACGTACATAAGCATCCTGTCTGATCAGCTGCATCCATTAATTTCCATTGTGCAGTCCGTCGGACTTGGGCAACTGCAGCAGGGCAATGCGACACCCCAGACAGTCCAGAATTGCTACAGAGTGGCTCCAGGAACACTCTTCTGAGTTTGAACAATTCCGCTGGCCAACAACTCCCCATGCATTAACATTATTGAACATATCTGGGATGCCTTTCAAGGTGCTCTTCAGGAGATTCTCCACCCCCTGTTACTCTTACGGATTCAAGGTGTCAGTTCCCTCCAGCACTGCTTCCGACGGTAGTCGAGACTGTGTCGTGGCACTTGTGCGTGCTCAGCGGGAGGCGCTACACGATATTATACACTGTACCATTTTCTTCGGCTCTTGAATACACGATATTTCTGGTCTTTCCTTCTTCCAGAAAACAAAGTTTCCGGCTGTCCAACTAATAAGCACCGACCATGAGAAAAGCATATATTTTCCAAATATAATCGACGCACTTGAAGCGGTTGACTTTGTGCCTTGTTGGTGGTCATTGATAATGCAAGTCGATAAGCGAACTGTAGTCGCTGGAAATCAAATGGCATGTCAACAAAAACAATACGAATACGTGGGCTCTGCATATACAAGGTGGTCCATTGATCGTGACCGGGCCAAATAACTCACGACATTAGCGTCAAACGAAAAAACTACAAAGAACGAAACTTGTCTAGCTTGAACGGGAAAACGAGATGACGCTGTGGCTTGCCCGCTAGATGGCGCTGCCTTAGGTCAAACGGATATCTACTGCGTTTTTTGAATAGGGACCACCATTTTTATTACATATTCGTGTAGTACGTAAAGAGATATGAATGTTTTACTTGGACCACTTTTTTCACTTTGTGACAGATGGCGCTGTAATAGTCACAAACATATGGATGACAATTTTAGACGAGCAGAATTATAAGCGAATTATAATTTTATTACAAACTCCGAGACCGACAGTGAGCCGCGTCGGAAATGGACACTGTTAATGGTTTGTTTTGTCTGTGAAGTGAAAGAGACTGAAATACTCTAAGTAATGAAGTGGATCGACTTAGTCTACGAAATGAGAGAGACTGAAATACTATTAGACTGATAGAGGAGATAGATGCGGTAACATTTGGTCCCGGTGTGTGAATGTAAACTTTCCCCTCTTACACAGCTGATGAATCGCTCCCTGACTTCCAGCCGAGTGTCAATACTGAAATAAAGAGACATTTCTACGAGTGTCACACTTATCGTTTTAGATCTGGCCAGAAAATAGTGCGTATCACACATTTTGAAATGTCGCTTTATTTCAGTACCGCCAGCTGGGTGGAAACCCGACAGGCTTTCATCACCCGATAGAGTTTTTACAATATTCGGTATTTGCAGAAAGGCTACAGCTATGAGTCGATAGACTATCATACCTGAGTGTATCGTTTGACAAACGGTTGGACTAGAAGAACCATATTTATGACCGTGTTCTACTTGTTACGAGTTCTAACCAAGATTCCACCGCGGCTGTGGGAATTCGTTGAATGTGGACCTGGCCGTGCCCTCGAGTTCCCATGCCGCGGCCGGCAGCGCCACAGGCGCCACAGTCGCCACCGGGCCACAACCCACTCATTGTTGGCGACGTGCGTCGCACGGACAAACCGCACGACGCAGCGCCACGCGTTTACTAGCGGATCCAGGTTAATTCTTTGCGCGGCTGCGCGTCTTCAATGAGGCTAAATGAGGTTTGTCAGCCCCAATCGTAACCCACTCCAATGTCAATAATTACAGTCCTGTAGCCATCTAACTACTCTCAGGAAGATTCCGAGACCCGACAACAGGACTGTGGAAAATATACATCGCTAACACTCACAACCCAACGTGCAAATGTTTCCTAACCAGTTGTACAAAAAATCTCCACAACAGGAATGCATGAATACAGTTCAGCCCAGTCAGCGGAGATCAAAATATGTCGACTGGAGCAAAAAGTCGTGTAGTTGCAAATGTTTGTACAGTGTTGGAACGGAATGGCATTGCACTACACACTAAAAATTGTGACCGATGGGGGTGGGGGGTGTTTAAAGGTGAGGTTTAATGTTTTTCTCGAATAAATCGAAAACCGCGTCTACTAGTGAAAATCTTTCCCATTAGAAAGTTAAATTTCTTTTAATTTCCTACAGAAATTATCTTATTCATTTTTTTTCTCGGACTAATAGTTTCCACATTGGAGAGGATGGAAAAATTGCTGATTGTCAAACTATTTTTTGACGGTTTAAAATTAATGTTTATCTTTAAATGAAGTGGGTTAAAACGTGTGTTTACTATATTCAGAATGACACAAAAACACGACATTCAGATTTTGACGAAGAAGAAATGTAAATTATTAGCTTCAATGAAATCTCGTCCAGTGTGTCTCGTTTACCAAATACCACGCGTCCATCCATCTACTTGGCTCCGTAACCTAATGTGAGGGTTCTGCCTGCAGAATGTCTGTACACTGGCAAAACAGCAAAACCGGAATAGTTGACCCGAATTCCGCGGCCGCTGAAGGGAACGCACTTTCGAGGTGTCTGAACGTCAATAGTAGGGCGGATGACCACGAAGGACCACTTGCCCCCGACGTCTGAAGTACACTGAGGTCGCACCAACTCTGTCGGCGACTCTTCGACTTCGCGAGCACCCTAGAACGGTCTACGAAAATACTTAACCTTTAGGCACTGCAGACAGTCTATCACCAGCAGAATGTAGGCGTTTTCAGTTCCTGCTCCCGCTAATACAGTCTCTGTAGAAGGTGCTGGTATAAGTTGTACAGGTTTATGTGTAACATATGTCCGAATGTACCGGCCATTGTGGGAAATCCAAAAGCTGTAAGGCAGCCACGTGTGTTCCAGCAACAGCCATTCTGGAGGACTAGGAAAAGAGCAACGCAGCTGGAGAAGATCTCCCTCCTCCGTTTACTGGTTCTGGCGGACACGAGAGAGATGAGCGGTCAGGCGCCGGCGGGACAAGCTGCGGCGCGGCAGTGACGTGCCGTGACGTAACGCACCTGCGTGCTGGTCGGCTCCTCGGGGCCCGCCTCCAGCAGCAGCACGGAGACGCCGGGCTCCTCGGCGAGGCGGGCGGCGACGACGGGCCCCGCGACGCCGGCGCCCACCACCACGTAGTCGGCGGCGTCGCCGTCGCGCAGCACCCGCGCCGCGTCGCGGCCGGCGCGCCTGCAGGCGTCGGAGACGTCGCAGCGCGAGCGCAGCACCGCTTCCACCAGCGACATGAAGAGCGCGAAGCCGGCGCCGCACGACGGCCCCAGCACCGCCGTGTCCTCGAAGCGGCACGGCGGCGACATGGCCTGCCGACACCACAGCGCGCCGCTCAGCCGGGCGACCGCCTCCCTCCCTCCTGCGCGCTGCCGGAGCCACAGGCGCTTACCCACTGCACCGACCAACGACAGCCGACCTCTTCATTGGCCGAGATTCGCTCGTTGTGTACGGGCAGCATCAGCATCGAGGGGTCACGGGTTCGATTCCCGGCGGGGTTGGGAATTTTCTCCTCCCGGGGACTGGGTGGTTGTGTTGTCCTCGTTATTTCATCATCGTCATCATTCGCGAAACTGGCGAGATTGGACTGTGTAAAGATCGGGAATTTGTACTGGTGCTGATAACCGCGCAATAGAGCGCCCCACAAACCAATCATCATCAACATCAGCATCATTACCACATCATCTAGAGGCGACAAACGAAGCGGCTGGCCTTCGTTGTGGTTCGGTCTGCAGGTCGATTGGCCGCGAGACCCCTGTCCTAGTGTGAACGCCGGGTTGAATGTTCGTTGATTCAGTAGTGATTTGTTGTGTCTCTAGAACCTACGTTTTACAGGACAGTCACAAGTCGCACTTATTTTATTGACCGTTTTCGGTCATTAATTTCACAAGAGCCTCGCCAGAAACTCAGGAATTTACGGTCTTAAGTACAGTAGTTGGCTGTTACATTAAAAACCGAATTCAGTCAGAAAAATATTCCGAGTGCAACTTGTGGATGTCCTGATAAGCTTAATTTCAACGATAGCTGTTTCTCCTGCAGGCAATGCCTAAGGATGTGTACTTATTGTGTTTGAAATTACCGGAGTATAGAGTGGAGCATGGAGAGAGAATTGAAGCTGGTAGACTTCTATCGTAAACGGGAGTCTTCATCGACCTCTACTAATTGCGATTACACAAATAAAGTGAAAAGGTTAGATGCTTCGAGGGAAATAATTCAGCTATTAGAAAGCGATACGCACCATTCGCCACGTGGGCGAATCCGTTGGTGCCAAGACTTTCGTTTCGTGTGGACGAGAAGCCGAACGCCAATGCATTGGTGACCAACTTTCGGCCGCATCCAGTCTCTTTCGTTCATTGGCCTAGTGTGTCGGCGCCTTTACAGGAGCTCACGTCTTACACACTATATACATTGTCGTATCACCATTCAGATTTAGCTTCCCACTTGTACAAGACGGGAATTGAAGGGTCTTGCAGTAAACTTAACTTGCACTGTTCATGAAGCACACTATGAGAGTCTCGGAGTAGTTGAGGACACGTCTGGCAGATTCAGAAGTGATTGGTGGAATGATGATATTGCAGCAAAGTTGAAGAATAAAAATGTCTATAACAGATGGCTTATGAGTAATAGGGCAGTTGTACTAGTAGGTAGGTAAGGCTGAGAGGAGAGACAAAAAAACAGTAATTACAGCAAAAAATGTTTTGTGGGACTTTGGATGTGAAGAAATTAGGTAGTGCTTAGGGAGTTCAAAGTCTAAAGATAAACGGAAGGTGATAGAACAGGTAACAACAAATAACAGGAGTAGTATGAGGTTAAAGATGATATGGGTAGACAGATGGAAGACATACTATGAAAAAACTGTTTAAGGAATATCGATAAGAAATTGAAGATATATGCTCCTTTGCAGAAACGAAAATGACACAGAAGTCCAGCAGATTACATACCGGAGGAACAAGAGACAGTTAACAAGTGAAAAATGACAAAACGCCAGTACCTGGAGCTGTATATACGAAGAAGTTGAGGGCCGCTTCAAACATATTGCTTGAACTTTTCGCGAAGCTATTTAATCTCTGGCTTAGGAAATCACTGTCGACTTGCGTGAAGGCTTCATTACAAACATATTTCGAAATGGAAGTAAGAATGACTACGCAAATTTTTGAGGGATCACAGCTACAACTAGAACTGAGAGAGAAATTAAGGAAGGAGAAGAGAGTGGTTTTCAGGCAGGGAGGTCTTGTATACCTGCAGCATTAGTCAGGTGACTTACAGGAGAACGGCACATAACTTGGAGAGACACTTGGGTTTTATAGACTTGCAAAAGCGCTATGACAGTGTACCATCTTCTAGCATTTGGGAAGTAACGAATAACATTCATAAGCGTTTTTTACAACTTTTAGAAAGCTACATTCATAAAATGCTTGTTGTATTAAGGTTGAGAAGCTACTCTCACAGAAACTTAGGATTAGCACTGAGACAAGGATGTTTCCTAGTCCCTATCCTCTAAACTATTTCTCAACGGAGCACTGAAAACTTGGAAAAGGAAGTAAAAAACATCGAGGATATACATTATAGAACAGGAGAGGGAAAGGAAGGTCGCAATCAAGTAATTACATTCTGTCATTTCGAATACAAATACTTCAAACAAGCTGAAAAAAAGGATATTCAAAAACTATATTTGAGAGCATTGCTCTGTATAGTGCTGAACTGTGGGAAGTCTAGAGAGTCAATGAGAAGAAAGTAAATGCAGTGGAAATGAAGTTTTGAAGTAACAAGAAGAAACAAAATAAGAAATGAAGTCCTACAAGAACAGATGGAATAACCAAGGATATTTTGACACGATTGAAGAAAAACACCTACATCGTATGGATATCTTAGAACAATACTTGTGGAACGATGGCCTTCTAAAATATGGCGCTGGAGACCTGCACGACACAGAAAAGAGGGCGAAGCTGGCTATAGTGTAACGACGGAGTGAACCGTGCGATGCAGGACAGAGCCGTGCAAGAGGAGGAGTGGCAAGATAGGAGATGGAAACTTGGATGCGGGAGACGCCGCTTGATCTAGAAAACCTCTCAGAAAGAAGGAAGAGTTCATAAGTTAAAAGTACGTGTCTGACGACCACAGACTATCCGAGTGGCGTGTGAGTTACAGTATCAAAAGTATTAGCGCTATCATCACGAGATCACGAGGTTGGACGTGAGCTTATACAATACCTGGAGTTATTTAACTGCTGACTGTCGAAATTTAACCACTTTCCCATCAACGGAAGTGCTATTACACTAAGAGCGGTCGTCACTAACTTTTAACTGTCAGCTGGAACCAGAAAGTAGGTAATTAATTTTTTGTTTGTAGATACATGACTGTAGGTCTGGTGCACATGAAATTCCTCCTCCACAATACCTTAGTGGGGCCAAAACAGAATAACGTAGAGCACAGATAATGTGGAAATAGGCTCCATAATTTTGTATGTACATTGAGGGTGGAAGGGGGAGGAACTATTGATGTCTTAATGCGGAATCAGCGGCGACGAGTGAAAATGTGTGCCTGGCCGGGTCTCGAAGCCGGGATCGCCGGCTAATATGTCACAGCCTGGACACGGTGTTAATCGCAGTTTCGCGGACTACCTCAGCACGCCACCAGTCCCCTGTTCCCACCCACATCCTCCACGCTCGCTACTCTGGGATTCCCGCAGGAGGTCGACTTTAATTGTGTATCTGCACTGAAAGTGGTGGATTCACTGCCCATCGAGGCGAATCCACTATATCAATGCGGGGTTACTGTACTTTCTAACATATTCGAGGAAAAGGGCACCATTTATATAACCGGCTGTTTAGTTTTGCTAATGTAGCAGCGTTCTGTGTTACTGTCACGCGTAATCAATAAGGTGTTATGGGTTAGAGACTTATAAGGGGTCGTCAGCTACTCGTCATCACCGATAGTGTCCATCTCTATGGTGTACTCATGGCTTGGCCAGAAATGAATGTGCTAGAAGTGGAAGCTCCAGATGGCCAAGCATTTAGGAAACGAAACAGCACTTTTGGCACAGGTCGGGCGAGGTATGAGTCATGTATGGTAGCGTAGTTTTCAGGGAGCTGTTGGCGCAGAGGTGAGAGCTCGGAAGGGTAATCCTTGGGTCTCGGTTCAAAATGGCTCTGAGCACTATGGGACTTAACATCTGAGGTCGTCAGTCCCCTAGAACTTAGAACTACTTAAACCTAACCAACCTAAGGACGTTACACACACCCATGCCCGAGGCAGGATTCGAACCTGCGACCGTAGCAGTCGCACGGTTCCGGACTGAGCGCCTAGAACCGCTAGACCACCGCGGCCGGCTCCTTGGGTCCTGGGATCGAGTCTCTATTTTCAATTTTTATATTATTAATACTGAAAACAAACCGAAAATATGATTGTGTTTGTTATTATTTTCATAAAAATGCCTGAAAAGGGAAGCTTAAGGAACATCTGAGTTTGTGAATAAATTTCCAGAAAGGGACTGTAAGTTTACACGAGAACATCGTATATAAAGTTAGATACACTTATCATTGTACAGTTGATGATTTAATCGCGCTGGGGGTGATATTCATGGTGAAAACAGCAGTATCATTAATTTTCACGTTATAAACACCACATTTTTACATGGTAAATGTAAAGTCTGTATACAAAAACAAACCTGATTTATATTCAGAGAAGGCAGTCTCGAAGCAAACCCCGCGTAACGTATCATTGCTCCAAATATTGGCAACAGAATGTATTTTAGTGCGATCTTTTCGGAATGTGATTTCTTTTTCTCTTTTGATGAGATGAGAGCAGTTCTGAAGCTTTTTGATCAAATTCCTTACCTGACGATAAAAATGCTCGTCGCAGAGTTGCACTAGCGAGTGCATTGAGGGCGGCGGCAGTTGGCTGGGGGTGGTTCGGAACTCAGCCCGTCAGGTCACAGTTCTCCAGTCGCGTAGGGTACAGCCGACATTGTGACAAGCCCACGAGAAGTGCTGCGGGCGATGTCGTGCTGCTGGCAGGGGCGCTCGCGTCGGTCGCCCGCTGCCACGACCCATTAGATACGCCCCACACTGATGGCTGCGCAGCGTTGCCTCTTTGTTAGAAGACGACAACTCTACGCAAACACCGCTGCTTTCGCTCGTTAAGTGAAGCCCGTCGATCACTGCGGAGTTCATGGTGAAATGTAATGCCTGAAACGTAGTATCCTCGGCACACGCTTGACATAGTACTGAACTTCGTTCGTCTACGATTGTCCGTTCAAAGATTGTGAGACTGCAATTCCTCCAGAAGCTTTTCACGTGAACCACGTGAGTGCAGGTGGCAGCTCTGTTAGTGCAAGACTCTTTCCCACCTCGTGGACGCGATCTGTATTCGTGCGCATCGTTGTCCCATGAGTTTTCTCAACTCAGTGGAACTGGTTCATGCACCGTCCACCTCCGCCAAGAACGCAGTTCATTTCTAAACGCTTGGCCAGCTGGAGCTCCCACTTACGGCACTTTCGTTTGTGGTACATTCCATAAATTTGCACGAAATCGATGATGACGACAAGGCGTGGCCTCCTTGTTACCTATTTCTACTTTTTGTGCCACTGAACAGGGCTATCGTCTATCACTGTTCTATTTTGCGAGGTATACTCGTACATAATTGTACCGTGATTCCAAAGGCACATAACAGCATAGGTCTGTCTCATAATTGGCTACGAGACCTCTTTTGTAAAATGGTTTAAGAAGTGGGATTGTGATGATTCGTAATTAGTGAGCCACACGGTCATTTATCTTCTGGTACACTATAAATTTAGTATGCATCATCTCGCAGGGACTCATATTCCTCGGAACTCTCGGAATAATTGGCTGTTTCATGGGTTATATCTGCCAAAAATTTCAGATATTCAGAAGAGCCTTTCACCGCTGTGCTTTGCCTTCCTCTGGATCTATTTTATCACTATTTATCTTATAACCTTTCTCCTGTTAACATGAACCAAAATACATAAACAGCATCGATTGTCTCTGTCAGTTGTTATTTACGCTAACCACGCTTTTCAATAGTCAAGACATCATCATGTAGTGGATTTAATTCTCTTGTACTTTACTGATCACATTTGTGGATTGCATCAGTGGCAAGATTATGTAAAGTGTTCGTGTCAACCATTCAGTCGCTGCCGTGGAGTGAAGGTTAGTTGCCGTCTTTGCAGTAGTGGTGAAACAGTGACTTAAACTTCAGCAGTGGAAGGTGCTATGTACACTCTGCATATTCTGTACTTAAGTGTGTAACGTTTTCTGCCGTCGTGCACTTCATGTATTGGTTTGCGACTAACTTTATACAACACATTTCGCGTGGTTTACTGGCATAACGGACTCAAAGCTCCGCGTAGACCAAGCATGCTGGCTGCAATCGTAGTAACGTACAAGACGTGTCTGGGTAGTTTCTGGGCCACCCACCATCTGCTTTCACGATCGCGGAGATCGAAAGGAAACCAACCACAGGTCGTATACAGCTGTTCTGTTCTGTCAGACAGTGAGGACAACAGAATTCAGCGTCCTCCACTTAAGCATTTGGAAATGAAATGATGCCTTCGACTGCCCCTTTAGTGAGACCTGACGCAACTGATGTTTTTTTGCCGCTTCTGTGAGTCGAGTTTGTGTCATTTCACTTGAGATGATGGAACAAAATCCATGAAAGTGGAGTACTTCAACCTGAAGAAGATAATAATAGGTAAACACTTTGTCATATGAGAGCTTATTTAGTGCTTGCTCTCATCTGGTCTAAATGTCAAAGTTTTTTTAAAGCTAAACCGAAAGAAGTTGACTTCCTAAGGAATGCTACTTTTTACTAATAGAGCATAAATCATATTCCAAAGCTTCTCAGTGTTCAATACACATTAGCATTGTGTTAGTGTACATGGCTCGTTATTCGTCTGCTGACTGGAGAATTAGTGCATAAACGGCTCTCGACGAATTTCGAAGTATTTCGGGGTAATCTCCGGTACTCGTTGACATATTGGAAAATACTGTTGTGTAAGAGTGGGTGGAATATATATGTACAACAAGAGGTTAGACACTTTTACGCTTTGTACTTCGTAGGCGTTATCTGCATGCTAAGTAAGTCCGTGAAACACAAGGAGTCAGTAAGTGTGCCAGAGAGACATGCTTACATTGATTAGCACCACGGTTGGTCGTTTCACCTTCACCATAGTTGAGACGGCTGTATTGCTACCCCGGTTCGGCCAAACTGCTTTGGAGTTCTCGTCTCGTCCTCAAACAACTACAGACGAATCTTCAGATGTTTCTTCGGGAAGACAAGGGCACATTTGGTAGTTTGGTGCATAAAAGAGTAACAGTCAGTCGATATCCAGGTGTGTGCGTGTGCGTGTGTGTGTGTGTGTGTGTGTGTGTGTGTGTGAGAGAGAGAGAGAGAGAGAGAGAGAGATAGAGTTTTGTGAACCATATTTATTTCAAACGAGAGTGTTGAAATGTGTCACGTTGATCTGCTTAAATCTGGAATAGAGCCGCGCAAGCATTACAGACAGAATAATACTCGGTGCAGTACCGAAGTGACAGCACAGCCCCCCCACGAGGTTAAAGTTTACTAGCTGTAACATAGCTCGATGTTCACTTCAGCTGCTTCAACGGAGAACTATGATAATCCACCATCATGCTCGCCGTAGTTCAGATGACACGCACCAGAATTTTTCCATACTAAGGGCACCAGTTCTTAAACTCTCAAATGAACAGTAAAATCCATGGTTTTCGCTTCTAAAAGTATTTCTAAGAATCGACATTTGTCTCCGTATACGTTACAGATGATTTGGAAAGAGACAGCAATTCCTTGGGTCCACAGAACTTGAAATTATTTTAAAAGTAATTCAAATCACGCATGGTGTCATAAACGTCGTCTTTAGAGTCGGCGATATCGGTTTAATCCCTGGACTTTGCTTAGACCAAGTCCCATTATGTGATTCATTAGTAACACAGATGAATTCTTTCCAGTTACGGTACATTACACATAAACTGCTTCCGAACAGCGTACACTTCATATATGAATGTAAGTATACTCCTGAATATTTTTCCGTATTGCCATCTTCGTTTTTAAGCGTAATAGTTTGTAAATCATTCTTCAGTTTCAGCGATCGCTAAGCAATTGATTGGTTGACATGTATTTTTTAATTCGCATGCTGTGGAGATCTGCCCGTTCCTCATATTTCACCACAGTTGATCATTGATGTTGAATGCTATCACAGTCTCAAGACACGTGACATTCTCATTGAAAATGTGCTCAATAGCTCGGTTTTTTGTCAACATCATCATTAAATACTAGCGCACAACTGAGCATCGTTTCTTTTTGTTCTTGAATTTTCATATAATTTTTTTAGCACCGTTAACGCCATAGAAGTAACAGAACATTTTCGCGGTTGGTCGCTCTACTTTCACATAACACGTCATTTTAAAAAGGTATAAGGTAGCGATGGACTGTCTGATTTAAACTTTGCTTCTAATTTTGAAAGAACTCGGACTTTTGTATTTTATGCAGTTCACCGTTTCTTCATTCATTGCTTGCATACGTGACATATAAAAGATAGAAACCGCATTAGGGATTTTTACTGTCTTCCTAGAGGTCTGAAGGAACCTGTTCTGCGCGATATCTCAAACGCTTGAAATATGTGCGATTGTACTCTTGGCTGAATGTCTAATATAAATCTCCAGACGTTTGAACGGCCTCGGGAGAAACGCACCTTTTCGACAACCTTGGCGGGTTCGTTCCCAGTCCGCTTAATGTGAGGTAACTGCTCAGTGCTGTAGAGGAGAGACTAAATTAACTCGTGTATAGGAATATGTGCGTGCAAGCCATCAGTTTTCATGAGAAAGTATCTTTCATTCAGTATAAGTGTGTGCGCTGTTTGGAGATTTCGCGACGGATTAGTACTGTGTAGCGAAGCGGGAGTCGAGCGAGGAGCAGCACCACTACCGACCGGGCCGTGCCGGCCGGCCTGAGCCGGGCCGCGCCTCTCTCCTGCTCCTAGGCACGGTTCCGGCCTCGTGAGAGAAAACAAACCAACTCAGGTTCTCAACCCTCGCTCTTATCTTGAGGTTTTGTAGACAACCACAAGAAATTGATCCGTATGATGACAATGTTCAGTACACGAATTCTTTTTCCGCAGTGAATCTGGTACTTTCTGTCCAAACTATATGGTGTACGGTGCATCACTTCTGCCGCTTCCATACTCTGTTCGTTCAGCCTTCTTCTGATAGTTTGGGGATCTCGTGACACCAGGCTTTTCATGTAAAGCCAAGGAATCAAATCCGGAGACCTTGGCGGCTGAGCAAGTGGTCCACCTCGACCTATCCGAGTTTTCCCAGAACACTGGAACGAGTTGGTCTCGGACGGCGAGTGCAAAAAGCGCTATGGCGATGAAATCACACTTCTTATCTTACCGTGGAAGTACTGAATGTGGTTAGCATACGATACAGGATAAATTGGTAATAAACATCAATAGTAGTGTAGAAGTATGATACCTAAGTGTCCCTGGAACTGAATGGAATTTAATGGCTTCACTCATACATGGGCAACTCCGCCTCGCTCATCAAACAGGCGGTCCGCCATCTGATACGGTGCCTCAGCCTGCAGGGGTCTCCTCTACACTTACTCCTGCGTAACAATACAAAATGATTAATTAGAATTCTACGCGCGAGCCCACGAACTCGCTTATGAACTCTTTTAAGCTTCCTGTGCTGAAAAAAGAACCCCACGGGTGTGGAAGGATAGCCCACTCCCAACGTGATACGTACAGTATTCGATTAAAATTATACAAACACCCATTGCAACGCGGAACTGACCACTAGATATCTAGAGAAAGGGACCCGCTAGTATAGAAGCCGCTTTATTAGGAGGCGGGGATAACTGTGTTTTCAGTAGAGGAGGAGGAACAGCAGAATCGGCCGGCCAGAAGAGCTCGGTAACCTCTCACTTGGACTGGTCACTGAATGTCGACGGAGTAACACACCCATCACGCAAATTTTAACAGTTCTAAAGCTGTGGTGACGAGGTTGTGAAGTGGAAAGGCGGGGGAATAACCGCAGCTTACCTAAGACCGAGCAGACCTGATGTACTGAGAGAAAGGGACCGCCGAACATTGCGGAGGGTGACTGTGAACAATCGCATGAACTACTAGCAGTCCGGGTACCACAATGACTGTGCGTGGGGGATTGAAAAGTGTGGGGTGCAACGGTCGAGCAACTTGTCGTACGCCAAACATATTTGTAGCCAATGATAAGTGACTCCTCAGGCGGCATAAAGAGCGACGCCACTGGGGAATGGAGACGAGTGAACTGAAGTAACGAATCGAGCTGTGCGCTATAGCAATCCAAAGGAAAGGTTGGGTTTGGCGAGTGCCTGGGGAATGTTACCTACCAAAGCCAACAGTGAAATATGGAGGAGGTGGTGTTACGGTATGGCGGTGGTTAAGGTGTGGTCCCCGTATTTTGCTCAAGACAACGCTAAAGTAAGAAAGATACGAGGACACTTTACGGTGTTGTATACTGTGTAAAGCAGAGGAACGCTTTTCGAATGAGGATTGACTGTATCAGTGTGACTATGTACTCTGTCATAAACCAGCATCTGTCAGGCAGTGGTTGTTGGACAACAACATTCCCCATCTAAACGCAGGGAACACCTTTGGAATGAGTCAGAATGTCGAATTGCCTCCAGACTTCAGCGTTCAACATCACTATCTTCTCTGGTTTCGGCCCTTGAGGATGAATGGGCTGCTATTCCTCCAGACGTATTGAGACACCTTTTTGAAAGCGTCCCAAGCAGAGTTCAAGCCGTTATAAAGGCGAAGGGTTAACAGACCACATATTAACGCCAGCTAATAGGTGTCCGAACACCTCTGATGAGATAGCGTACGTCACGAATTTAATTTCATTTCGTACTATTTAATTTCTTTCTTTCCGATTTGCTGCGTCCGTTTAATGTCGGTGAAGTAAGTTGAGTTGGCAAATGGAGGTGGGCAGCGGCCACCAGCACAGCCGCCACGTGGGTGGGCGGAGCGCGGCGCCTGGGGCAGCGACGTGGGCCTCCATGCCGGCGCTGCCGGCCGGCGACGCACGCGGCGGCCGTGCCGGCTACCGGCGGCTCCGCGCGCGCCATCCGCAATGCGCGGCCGCGGCCGTCCATCGAGCTGCCACTCCGGGCAGGGGGAGTCGCGTGGGCGGACCGACTGTGCGTTTGGCCGGCGGACGCGCCACGGCGGCAGCGGGCTGCCGTGCCACACCTGGTACCGACCGTCGTCAGACGTAACCGGCCTACCGAAACTCCCCTCTGTCGAGTTGCTAATAGCTCTACTCAGTCGCTCGTAACGTACGTTACGGTCTCTAGCCTGATATCCGAGGGCGACACACGCGGCATGCAAGGTGCTCTTACAGTCTTCGGGGGCGATAGAACAATTTAAAGCAGACTGGAAGACTGGAGTGAGCAAAGAAGCACATAACGAAAACGGTTAATTGTTTAATCGTCTATAAGCTGAGGCAACAAAAGTCGTGGGATAGCTCCTAACATCGTGTCGGACCTTCTTTTGCCCGGCTTGGTGCACCAAGCCGACGTGGCGTGGACTCGACCCGTCGTCGGAAGCCCCACGCAGAAATATTAAGCCGTGCTGCCTCTATAGCCAGCCATAATGGCGAAAGTGTTGGCGGTGCACGATTTTGGGCACGAATTGACCTCTGGATCATGTTCCATAAATGTCTGAAGGGATTCCTATCGAAACATCTGGGTGGTCAAATCATTCGCTCGAAATGTCTAGAATGTTCTTTGAACGAACCGCGAGCAATTGTGGCTATTGACTGAAAATGGCCTACGAGTAGCCGAACATCACCATTTTTCAGCCAATTATAGGTTCAGCTGGACCATAGGACCCAGTACATTCCATGCAAATACAGTCCACGCCAGTGCAGAAGCACCATCAGCTTGTTGAATAACTTGGCCTTGTTGAATAACTTGGGTCCACGGCTTGGTCGGGTCTGCGCCACACCCGAACGCTTCCATCAGCTCTCACCAGCTGAAAACGGAATTCGTCTGAGCGACCACGGTTTTGCAGCGGTCTAGCGTCCAATCGATATGCTCACGAGCCCAGGAGAACTCTGCAGGCATTAAACGTACGTCCCACTTTGATACACATTTAGGTGAGACCAAAATATTTGTTGTGACTTCTCGGAGCTTCAACAGTAGACAGTACTGCCTCCCTCGCAGCGTTGACTGAGCGTCTCCGTGACGCTTGGTGCCTGATAATTGAAACTGGAACGAAACCAGCTACTCATCTTAGGATCTTCTCGATTTCCTCTATCGGTCCTATATGGTACGGATCCCATACTGACGATCAGTATTCATGTGAAATTTAAAATTTTCCCGATGGATTAAATGTTCGAAGAGATTCCGGGATTGCAGCCGGTCATCGTAAACTACATTCCACGATATTTCAACTGGCCACCTGTCAGTTATCCTCGGGTGAGCCATCGAAGACTGACGAAGACGCTCTCCGCTCCGCCTTAAACAGCGCAGCGACAGTATTGGCGCGCATGCGTCAGACTCACTGTGACAGAAGGACCGCGCCGCCTGGGGGCAGCGCCCTCGCTGCTGGAACTGCGGACTCTTCTGGCGTCTCTGTCTGGAGCAGATCCCGGAGGCGGCGGGATTCCACACATTGTGCAGCTGGTAGCCGCCGTCGCGGTTCATTACATTTTCCGCGATGCCTATTTCAACGGATTATTTTGTAACAGAATTCCAAAAAGATATTCCTATGGTCAAACTTAATGTTTTGTCATACTCCATTGAATGTCCGTTGGAGACACAATGTTCCGCATCTGCAGACTTGCTGGTTTGCGGAATGAGTGCAACGTTTATGTTCTGTGCAACGTTCTTCCACTGTGCGTGTTGTTTGTCCTATATAAGCCGTACCACACTGGCAAGGTATTTTGTACATTCCCGCCTTCCACGATAACAAATTATCCTTCACTGATCCCAGCAGGTCCGAAATCTTAGATGTTGTGCAGAAAATCACTTTCACATGAAAATTATTAAGGATTTTTGCTATTTTGAAGGAAATATTTGCAACGAAGGGAGGAAAAGCTAGGGACTTTGCCGGCGCGTTCTCCTCTTTATCCGCTTCCCGGTTCTCGGTCTTAGCTGAGAATGCCCTGTTAATTTGCCGGGTCGTGTATCCATTGTTTCTGAACTGTGTCCTTAAATGTGAGAGCTCTTTAGGTAAAGTATTTGCATCCGACACTGTGTGGACACCGTGTACACGGATTTTAGGCATACTGATGGTTTGGTATTGGTCGTGGCAACTTGAAGAGAGCAAGTACAAATCAGTGAGAGTGGGCTTACGGTAAACAGAGTGTCCCAAAGTGCCGTCACTCTACCGTCTAACAAAACCATCCAGGAATGAGAAACAACCATTTTTCTCTAATTCCATAGTAAATCTAATGTTCTCGTGAATGCAGTTAAGATTATGTAAAAACTCCATTAACTTATCTTCTCCCTGGGCCCACACTACGAAAGTATCATCCACGTATCTACAAAAAAACAGGTGGTTCAGAAACCGCCCATTGAAATGCTCTTTCCTCCAAATCCTCCATAAAGAAGTTAACCACTAGGGGAGACAAGGGGCTGCCCTGGTGACGCCGTAAGTCTGTTCAAAATATTCCTGCTTAAACATAAAATAGGTCGAGGAAAGACCGTGTCGAAACAAAGCAGTATTTCCGACTGAAACTGTTTGCGAATTAACGCCAAGGAATCAGCAAGAGGTACCTCTGTAAAAAGAGATACTACATCAAAACTCACTACAAGATCCGAACTACTTAGGTGAAGAGCCTCCAGTCTGTTGATAAAATCGGCAGAGTTCCGGAAATGATGTGGACATTTGACAACCAATGATCTCAGCAACTATTGGTCTAACGAAGCTTCTGTAAGGTAACTCTTTTGTTGACAGACTACATTTTTGAGGATTCTTCTTATGAATCTAAATCTGGCCCCTGCCTTTCCTGCGATTAGTTTTATGTGATCCTTCCACTACAGGTCTCTCCGTACGCATACTCTCGAATATTTTATGGAAGCAGCTGATTTCGGTGATTGTTCTCCAATCTTGTAATCTTACCCTAATGGGTCTTTCTGTTTACGTATAGGCAATGTGCTACATTTGTTCGTGTGGCAAGTCCTTGCACCAAGATTCGAACCTCTGCAGGTCTTCGTAGCGTTGCTATTTCTCTACATAAAGCAGCATCATTCGCGAAAAGTCTGCTGTGAAATGGACCTATAACACTCCCCTGGGGTTCACCCGAAATTATTTTTACGACTGAAGATTTCTCTCCGCTAAGAATGACATTATGCCAACTGTTTGTTAGAAAATTTTTCTATCCAAGCAAACAGTTGGTCTGATATTCCGTACTTCCGTATTTTGTAGATTAGGTGGCAGTGCGTAACTGTACCGAATGGCTCCCGGAAGTCAAGGAACACGGTGTCTACAACGACGTCTGTATCTACTGCTCTCTGGGTCTCGGACGAACAGAGCGAGTTGGTTTCATGCTTTCGTTGCTTTAGGAACACGTGTTGATCCCTACAGTGGAATTTTTGCCCTCCAGATATGTCATAATACGCGAGTATAGAACATGAACCAAAATGCTACACAGACCGACGTTGTCGATGTAGACCTATAATTTGTCCGTTTGTTCGACGACCCTTCTTGAATACGGCAGTGAGCTGTACTTTTTTTCCAATCATCAAGAACACCTCGCTCACCTGGGGACCTCGAGGCCACTGCTGCCAGAAGAACGGCGTACTTTGTGTAGGATCTTGTTGGTATCTCGTTAGGTGCGGTGGCCTTCCCTTTGTTGAGTGATTTCAGTTGCTTTTCTATCCCACGGCCACTTGCCTCGATATCATCTCCCCAATCCGCAACAGTTGCCGCTGAAAACGGGAAAGCGCCTAAACAGAATTCTACGCCGGCGCCCAAGAACTCACTTCGGATTCTCTCTGCCTTCCGTACAGCACTAAACAGCCTGGCTCATCGGGGAGCAGCACCTCCGTCTCAGAGGAGAGACGGCTTCTACATCCCAAGTGATCTGCCGGCCGCGAGCTCCAGATCGGTCCATAAAATTCTTTCAGATTTAGGCCTTCCAGCCAATATGGAAATGCGCAGCAGAATGCAATTATTATCATTGTCCATTTCCTTCTCCCGCCAACAGAGTTTCTGTAAGGTCCCACTTCCTGACAAAATATTTAAAACTTTTTCTGCAACGAGTATCTGAAGGCACTCGCCCTTAAAATCATTGCAGTTGGCTCCGAACCCCACCTGTTCTTTAAAGAGTCGCCTTCCCATGTACAGAAATCCGTTCCGTACATCTCAGAGTTCATGGCACCATATCCCCGGAGTTGTTTGTTCGACAATGACGTGATTTTGCTGATACATTCATTGGAGCATCCGGATACTGCCTGTAAAGTTTATTGCGACTAGATTTTGCAGCAATTAAAAATTAAATTAAAACTTCACTTTTCCTGCATAAGCAGCGAAAATATAGTAAGCGATAAACATTTTTCCGGAGTTTGTTGGAAGTTACTAAGTTTTTTCATTCGCCCCTAGTGGGAATTAAAATCCACAGAGAAGAAATAAAAACTTTGAGGTTCGCCGATGACATTGTAATTCTGTCAGAGACAGCAAAGGACTTGGAAGAGCAGTTGAACGGAATGGACAATGTCTTGAAAGGGGGATATAACATGAAAATCAACAAAAGCAAAACGAGGATAATGGAATGTAGTCGAATTAAGTCGGTTGATGCTTAGGGTATTAGATTAGAAAATGAGACACTTAAACTAGTAAATGAGGTTTGCTATTTGGGGAGCAAAATAACTGATGATGATCGAAGTAGAGAGGATATAAAATGTATACTGGCAATGGCAAGGACAGCGTTTCTGAAGAAGAGAAATTTGTTAACATCGAGTATTGATTTAAGTGTCAGGAGGTCGTTTCTGAAAGTATCTGTATGGAGTGTAGCCATGTACGGAAGTGAAACATGGACGATAAATAGTTTAGACAAGAAGAGAATAGAAGCTTTGGAAGTGTAGTGCTACAGAAGAATGCTGAAGATTAGATGGGTAGATCACATAACTAATGAGGAGGTATAGAAGAGAATTGGGGAGAAGAGGAGTTTATGGCACAACTTGACAAGAAGAAGGGATCTGTCGGTAGGACATGTTCTGAGGCATCAAGGGATCACCAATTTAGTATTGGAGGGCAGGGTGGAGGGTAAAAATCGAAGAGGGAGACCAAGAGATGAATATACTAAACACATTCAGAAGCATGTAGGCTGCAGTAGATACTGGGAGAAGCTTGCACAGGATAGAGTAGCATGGAGAGCTGCATCAAACCAGTCTCAGGACTGAAGACCACAACAACAACAACAACAACAACAACAACAATGGGATAAAATTATCGAGATGCAACACGTGGTGTGACACACTTACATTAGCTATTTCGGCATCAATTAAGGACGACAGTTATGAAATAATGTAATGATTTGACATAATAACATTAAACTGTCTTGTCATTTATTACGCCTCTTCTTTGTAAGATGCCCTTCGACCCTGTAGGACGTAACTGTGTTCGAGGTAACGCTTTTATTTTCACTGAGATACTGCTATTCAGCTGCACGGCACGGCAGCCCCACGTGACTCGCGTGTGGAACGGGGCCGCCTCGAGGGCCAGCGGCCGGCTCGCTGACCCGCTTCCCTGGACCGGTATTCCGCTCGCAGAGGTCGCCGTGGGGAGCCTCGGATGCTTTTGGCACCCTGCGTCCAGCTCGATCCGTCAGTCCTCTCCCAAAACCGTACGCACCGTAAAAACGAGGGGCACTCAATAAGCCACGCAGTACATTTTCTTCTCTGCCAAATTCGGTTGAAAAATTGCGGACACAGTGGAATATTCCAGCTTCAGCGCCCGTAGTCTCTCGAACTTCTGACTGCTGACGGAGCTACACGTAGCCTTCAAAATAGCGTCCGTAACGCAGGTGCGTTCACAGCAGAGAGACGTCATTGAATCACTTTGGCGGAAGACTAGAGCCTCACAGATATTCATAGGCGCTTGCAACATGTCTACGGAAACCCGTCAGTGAACAAAAGCACAATGAGTCGTTGGGCGAGGCATCTGCCATCTTCGCACCTTGGTCCGGCTAACCTGCCCCATCTGCCGCTTGCATGCCGACCGCGCACTGCTGTGGCTCCTGGAGTGGTGGAACGTAGGGACCTCCTCATTCGAGAGGTGGGCTGGTCACAGTGGAAATACTTCGCTGGCCAATGGGACGTCTCTGAAGGTAGTGCTGACAATCCGGCCACCGACTGGGGCACTCAGTGTGTGTCCCCTTTGTTCCTCGCCTCCTAACAGAAGAGCGTAGGAGCAACGAAGGACCACCTCGCGCGTTACGAGGCTGATCGTGACAATTTTTTGTCGAATGTCGTCACGGGCGATGACCCGTGGGTTCACCACTCCGAACCGGAAACAAAACGGCAGTCCACGGAGTGGTGCCACATCACGTCTCCTCCGAAGAATTTGCTCAGAGCCGCACCGTCAGCCGGTAAAGTCATGGCAACGCTCTGCTGGATCTCTGAAGGGGTTACTCCGTTTTGTCTTCTTCTTCGTGGTGCAACGATCAACTCTGAAGTGCACTGTGCTTCCCTCAGAATACCGAAGTAACGACTTCAGGTCGTTCGTCGTCGCAAAAAATGCAAACGAACTTCTCCTTTTCCACGACAACGCTAGGTGTCACACAAGTCTGTGCACCCAAGTGGGGCTCACAAGATTTCATTGGGCTGTTTTTTTTTTTTTCTTCATCCATCATACAGCCTGGATCCCGAACCTTCGGATTTCCATCTGTTTGGCATAGTGAGGGACGCACTCCACGGGAAGCAATATGGGGCAATGGGAAGGTTACTGATGCACCGAGACGTTGGCTCCGGCGTCCACCAGTAGAGTGGTACCGTGCCGACATACAGGCCCTGCCAGCCTGCCAGTATTGTGGCGTAAGGATGTTGCATTAAAGAGAGATTACCTTGGAAAATACGGTTTTGTAGCCAAAGTATTGGGAAATAATAAGGTGTATTCGAATCGTGAATAAAATCAACTTCCTGTCAGAAGAAAAATGTGATCCATTACTTATTGAACTCTGCTCTTATATTCATCCCACAGAATAACTACACAGATACTATCACTGACAGGATACAGGGTAAGATATTGGATACGTTTGCTGGAGACATGGACTGAAATTTCATTTCGGAAATCCTGACAAAGGTCTCGTGTAGGCACATAACATTGTACCAGGAGAATGCCGAAACGATTCTTCGAAATGAACTGACTTCCCAAAAATCAGGAGAACGGTTGCCCAAGTTGAAGATGTACTGTTTATGACGGCCGAATATTGTGGCTAGATGTCGGATATGGCACGAGTGTAGACGTGATATCTGAACAGTTTGTCACAGATGGGTATGTAGTGATTATTACAGCACGTCGCGAAGTTACCAGCTTTGAACCTGAGACAATAATGTGAGCACGATGCATGGGTCCTAGCATATCGAAGATGACAAAAAAAAATCGTATTTATGAGATCAGCAGGGTGTAGAGTATATTCTCACCATAGCAGAGACACTGTTTCCAAACACGTAAATCGCCGCACAGGACGACCACGAAGTGTTTGACGAACAAACGTCATGTCGCTTCCGCAGAGCGTGGTCTACTGCAAGGCAGGTCACCGTCGGTTTGAATTTGCTGCACCAGGAATTCAGTTCTACTAGGAATATACGGAGAGAAAGTCATCGCCCAGGCTTCACCAGCCGTCGACCGTCAGGTGTTCCTTTGGTGACGCCACGGCAAGGAGGTGAACCGCTGCCACGGACCCGCAACATCGTCACTGGACTGCGGAACACCAATGGCCTCAGCGAGGTCCGATGGATCGTGACTGCAGTTGTATCGACCTGGGGAGGGGGGGGGGGGGGGCACGAGTATATGTACCACATGCCCCAGAGGCTGCAGTTCTTGTATATATGTTCAGGGAGAAAGCGGCCCAGTTATGGTCTGGGCTGCGTTCTCATGGTCGCAACTAATCGCCACTGTCTGTCTGTGGGGGCCACTGCCAGGTGCACGTTATATGAGCATTGTTACAGACATGCATCCCTTTCTGACACGCGCAGATGGAGATGGTGTGTGTCAGAGTTCTACCACGTTTCGAAGTGTCACTCTCAGTTTATATATGCGTACAGTTGGTGGGATGAGGTTGAGAGAACCAACTTGAAGGTGACGGCCGTGTCTCAAAAATTGACGTCCATTGCTACCATTATCCAGAAATTATACAGCTGTCAGCATGCAGAAAAACTGCGTCGTATGACTTAAATACCAGTGAGTCATAATTGAAATCAGTCAATTGATGCAAATATCTAGGTGTAAAGTTTATATAGATATGAAATGAAATGATCGCATAGCTCAATAGCAGGTAAAATAGACGACTGACATCTACTAATTGGCAGAATTCCGAGAAAATGCTCTGGTGTGTTCGACCCACACCAAATGGGACCTACAGAACATACTAGACGTATGTAAGGTTTGTTTGATTCCCGGCATCGCGCTTAACATGCTGGAAGTCCTGAATTGGCAAGCACTCGAAGGTAGACGCCAATTACTCCGGGAAAGCCCACTACCAAAGTTTCGAAGACAAGTATGAAATGTAAACTCTAAAATTACGCAGAAGCGCCAAAGGAACTGGTACACGGATGCGTATTCAAATACAGATATATGGAAGCAGGCAGGTTACTGCTGCTACAACGGCAAGTTATCAACATTTAAGTGATTTTGAACGTGGTGTTATATAGCCGGCGCACGACCAATGAGACACAGCATCTCCGAGGTGGCCATGAAGTGGGAATTTTCCCGTACACCCATTTCACGAGTGTATCGCGAATATCAGGAAATCGGTAAAACATCAAATCTCCGGCTTCGCTGCGGCCAGAAAAAGATCCTGCAAAAGCGGGAGCAACGACGACTGAAGAGAAACATTCAACATGACAGAAGTGCAACCCTTCCACAAATGGCTGCAGGCTTCAGTGCTGGGCCATCAGCAAGTCTCAGCGTCCGAACCATTGAACGAAATGTCGTCGATATGGACTTTCGGGCCCGAAGGCCCACTCGTGTACCCTCGATGACTGCGCGACACGAAGCTTTATGCCTCGCCCTGGACCGTCAACATTGACTCTGGAGTGTTGAAGACTGGAAACATGTTGCCTGGTCGGACAAGACTCGTTTCAAAGTGTATCAAGTGGATGGACGTGTACGTGCATGGAGGCAAGCTCACGAATCCATGGACCCTGCATTTCAGCAGGGGACTGTTCAAGCTGGTGAAGGCTCTGTAACGGTGTGGAGCGCGTGCAGTTAGAGTGATATGGAATCCCTGATACGTCTACATGCGTCTCTGACAGGTGACACGTACTTAAGCATCCGGTCCGATCACCTGCATCCATTCGTGTCCACTGTGCATTCCGACGGACTTGGGCCATTCCAGCAGGACAATGCGACACCCACAGTCCACAACTGCCACAGAGTGGCGCTAGAAACACTCTTACGAGATTAAACACTGCGCTGGCCAAGAAACTCCCCAGACGTGAACTTTATTGAGCTTATCGCGATGCCTCGCAACATGGTGTTCAGAAGAGATCTCCACCCCCTCGTACTCTTAAGGAATTACGGACAGCCCTGCAGGGTTCATGGTGTCAGTTCCATCCAGCACTACTTCAGACATTGTTGTTGTTGTGGTCTTCAGTCCTGAGACTGGTTTGATGCAGCTCTCCGTGCTACTCTATCCTGTGCAAGCTTCTCCCAGTACCTACTGCAACCTACATCCTTCTGAATGTGCTTAGTGTATTCATTTCTTGGTCTCCCTCTACGATTTTTACCCTCCACACTGCCCTCCAGTGCTAAATTGGTGATTTCTTGTTGCCTCAGAACTTGTCCTACCAACCGATCGCTTCATCTTGTCAAGTTCTCTCACAAATTCCTCTTCTCCTCAATTCTATTCAGTACTTCCTCATTAGTTATGTGATCTACCCATCTAATCTTCAGCATTCTTCTGTAGCACCACATTTCCAAAGCTTCTATTCTCTTCTTGTCCAAACTATTTATCGTCCATGTTTCACTCCCATACATGGCTACACTCCATACAAATACTTTCAGAAATGACTTCCTGACACTTAAATCTATACTCGATGTTAACAAATTTCTCTTCTTCAGAAACGCTTTTCTTGCCATTGCCAGTATACATTTTATATCCTCTCTACTTCGACCATCATCAGTTATTTTGCTCCCCAAATAGCAAAACTCCTTTACTACTTTAAGTGTCTCATTTTCTAATATAATTCCCTCAGCATCACCCGACTTAATTCGACTACATTCCATTATCCTCGTTTTGCTTTTGGTGATGTTCATCTTATATCCTCCTTTCAAGACACTCTCCATTCCGTTCAACTGCTCTTCCAAGTCCTTTTACTGTCTGTGACAGAATTACAATGTCATCGGCGAACCTCAAAGTTTTCATTTCCTCTCCATGGATTTTAATACCTACTACGAATTTTTCTTTTGTTTCCTTTACTGCTTGCTCAATATAGAGATTGAATAGCATCGGGGAGAGGCTACAACCCTGTCTCACTCCCTTCCCAACCACTGCTTCGGTTTCATGCCCCTCGTGTCTTATAACTGCCATCTGATTTCTGTACAAGTTGTAAATAGCCTTTCGCTCCCTGTATTTGACCCCTGCCACCTTCAGAATTTGAAAGAGAGTATTCCAGTCAACATTGTCAAAAGCCTTCTTCAGACACTATTCGAGTCGATACCATGTCGTGTTGCGGCACTTCTGCATGCTCGCGGGGGCCCTGCGCGATATTAGACATGTTTTTAGCAGTTTCTTTGGCTCTTCAGCTTATATTAAAGCCCTCGCGTATCGTTCCTTAGACAGTCAGGGTACCGTGACGATGTGAGTACTGTCGGCGCCGTCTAAGATGTCGGTGAATCGATCCCTGTGGTAGCCGCCACACGGCCCAGGGTCTGGAGAGGCGCGCACGCGGAAGTGCGGGCCGCCGCCGCCGGCCGGGCGACCCAGTTGCCGCGGAGGGGCGGGGCGGGGCGTGGCGTGGCGGGGCGGGGCGGGGCGGGGCGGGGCGGGGCGGGGCGTGGGCGTCCCCGGGGACGGCGGGGCTGGCCGGGCTTCCCCCGGAGCGGCACCCGCGCGGCGCGGCGCGGCAAACACGCGGGCTCCAGCTGGCGCGTGGCCTGCCCGCTGCTGCTCTTCTCTTCGGCGCTGAACGATCCCACACGTGCAAGCAACAGTTTGAACTTGCTGCCAGATAAAATCTGTGTTTCGGACTGGGAATCGAACACAGAAACTAGCAGCCCGCGTTGTATTTTTTTAACATGCAATTCTTTAGTGGTGATGGAAATGACACAATGAGTAACAAATACAGGGTGAACATTAATTCAACCGACAGGCTGCAGGGACGGATTTCTGACCGTAAATGGCGGAAAAAAGTCGTATGAACGTGTGTCGGGAAACGGACGGTTTGGGCGCAGCTACAGAAAATCTTCCGGGGACATAGTACAGAGCTGCATCGCATGCGCGTCACAGCAGATGGTCAAAGTGGCCTCGATGAGATGTGGCCTCCGTGGGATGCAATGCACGCGTTGACGAGTCGCATCACGGATTGCCGCGCTCTTTCACACGTCCTGGCCTCTCTCTCAATCGCGTCACAGGCGTCGTCAAAACGTTGCTAAGGGTCTGGACATGAGGAACTGGTTCGGCATACACAATGCTTTTCAGATACCCCCAGACATGAAAATCCAGGTGCTCTATCAGGCCGTGCTACAGGGCTTCTGCGTCCTACCCAGAGTCCGGAGAAGACATTGTTGTAGTGTCGGTGAACTGTGATGCGGAAGTCGTTTGTCAACTGCACATTCCCGAGCATCCCAGGCAGAGTATTCCGCAGGAAGTCCATGTACATCAGACACCGACACTGAGTTCTAACGCTTTCCACTGGCGCAGGTTAGCACACTTGCCTCGCATTTCGGAAGAGCGGGATTCAAATCCCCTCTGGCTACACAAATTTGGGTTTCCTGTTAATTCTCTAAACTATGGAGAAATGTCGCGATGGTTCATCTCAGCAGAACACGGTCACTATTTACTTCCCTTCCTTCCCTATTCGAGCTTATGCTTGTCGCTAGTGAACCGTCGTCGACGGAACACTAAACTCTGACTTTCCTCACTTCCCATCGACGAATCAAAAAATACTTTACAAGCTAGTTCTTGTTCATTTAGTAGTACCAGTCGGTCGCTGTTTATCTACCCCAAGAATAATCTGTAGCAATTTTGCGTCTTGTGCAGTTGTACACCAGTTTTCACTTAAACGGAATTCATGTTTACCGTCGTCCAGATCGGTTTCTCAAACGTACTCCTCCTTTAGTCCACCTCTAGCATTTTCTACTTCTACATACCTTCTAATGTGCTACGTGGTCGCCTGAAGATCTCACGCGTTGGCAATTGTTTCGCGGCAAATCGCGTATAAAGGATAATTTTCCCGAAAAGTGGCACTTCAAGTTGATTATGAATCAATGCGAGGATTTTTATTGCAACGCGTCTAGTTGTGATTACTTTACTTCCAACGAACAGTTTGGTATTCCATCTTCACTTAGGTATTTCTCGTTGTATAACTAAGGATCGGACTGTCTACCCATTGGATCAGTGTTTGGTTCCATAAGACCTTACCACAAATTTCCAAATTTCCAACGGGTCAATAATAAATAAGAATGGCTACGTCTTAGCATACGATTGCATAACTTTATCCAACAATTGACTGTATGTTTCTTTTGGCAGCTTCCCGGATTTTGTGGGGGTTGCGTACACGTTCGAATCTTGTTCCACTGGTCGGTTCATCTCCTGCTGCACTCAAACACCAAATTGTCCGCTAACTTCATGAAAACAGATGAAGAGTTTTGGCAGTAATCTTCTACGAACATAAGTAGAGAAATGAAAGAAAATTAAAAATAAACAAAACAATAACCACGTCGTCGTTTTCTCGGAAACGGCCGATTATCTACGAATAAGTCGAGACACGAGTTCGCTTATTTTGGATCGTCTTCAACTGAGCGAAGTTTCTGGGAAATCTGGTTATGGCACTTGGGGTGCCCTCCTCGTCAATTAGCCACTGTGACTCATTTTCATTAGCCCTGACGATGGTAATACTGTGGAAGTTACTGGTTGACTGAAGTCATGTTGCATCTTCCTTGCGATCATGTTTTCCTTTTTTATATTGATTTTTATTGATTTTGCCTCTTAAAGAGTAGACGCCTAATTCCTTTCTGATAAACTCATTTCTTATTTGTTCTCTTTTGGAGCAGCCCGCAGCTGCACGTAGAAACCTCACTTCTGCTGACTGCATTTGCGGTTCATCTCTGCGTTTCAGCACTCGTGTCTCGCTTCCATACAAAAGATGGAACTCGAACCTAAAGACGGTTCAGACGTTTTCAGCCTGCGGTCAGTTGCCCAACAGATGCGGCACATCAAGCGCCAGTCGCAAAACTTGTTTCAGGTTTGCGAGACCATCGCTGCTAGGCAGATGCTGTCCGGCGAACAGTTTTTATGCTGCCGTCAAACCTGTTTCGTGCATCTACTTAACTGTATCGTTGTACTTGCTTGCAGGATACCTCTTAAGGATTAAACGCCGCTGCGTCGTCCGCCACCCATGCAAATTGTAAAAATTAACATACTGTCACGTTAGGAAAAAATTAGCACCGTATGGGTGTACAACAGGTACTTTTGCCTGTTTGGATTGCATGTGTTTTTAAAACTGTAACCGGTTACGGATCTATGCGAACCATATTCAGATATGAATATATCGGTTACAGAATAACCCACCCAAGCCGTCAGCAAATAAAATCTGTATGTTAAAAATAATGAAATTCGTCCAGCTGTATTAAGGTGTTGGTTATATTGGCAACTAGTTTCGATGTTGTTACATCATCATCTTCAGGCCCATACTTGTTGACAGCAACCGTATGTGTCTGACACTAGTAGTCAGTGGTGAGATAGGCGTGACTGGTTGAAGCGAGGCACTGTGCTGATTAGCTTGTTCGTGACTGAGGACAGGAAGGAAATTAAGACAAAGAAAGAAATGGAGCGCAAAAGTGCAAAATAATCGAACCAAGAGTCGCCGAAGGATGTGACGTTGGTACCGCTACCGGTGACTGCCATGCCCTCGTTGCAGAGACTGGTCTTACGTGGCAGGCCGTTGACACAGAGACTCCTCGTAGAATACTGTAAAGGTCTCACCGCCTGAAGCGCTAAATGCGGATTCGTTCATCGTAATTCGAACTAGGCACTGTCAACTGGGGCACCTCTCTTAACCTGTGGCGTATTGACTGCAGACAACACAATGGCTGAAAAAACGAGAAGACGACTTAATGCGCCGCAGAAGTGTGTGATCTTGCTCGAAATACAAAAGTAATTACTGAAATGGAAAAATCTTTTGTATCTCAGTTCGTAAAAGAACAAAAAGGATATCTTAGCTCATAAGTCAAAATTATCGTATGATGAAAAAAAATTAAAATAATGTGCAGTATCAGCCATTTTGGTGTTGAGAGACTTGTGGAGGATTTTGGGAATTAAGGTAAAGAATCAAGCAGACTTTCATGGGGTAGCGGCATAATACAATGTAAGGAGTGAGATTCGGCAATGTAGGAATATACGTATACTCGTACGTGAGTAACGGCGAGAGACGCAAGACCAATGCTGCACTAGTTGACGTAGTTCACTCTTATTGTGTGAGAACGTTTTCTTTTGTTTTTTTGCGACAACAGTCTTGTCGCATCAGTTCTGGATAAAGCATCAAACTTTCGAAAACAGTTGGTCCTGACGAAGCGGATGGCGGTAATGGTGGAAAGATTGAGTTTTTATCCAGAATTGACGGACAAGTTTTTATACAGTCGTATTCCGTGGCGTGAGCACATTTATTGTTCCGTCACTAGACTGAGTGGGTCGAAATTATAAGGTAAAAAGTGTTAAGGAAAAGTATGTTAATATATTTAGGGTTCTCCTGTTACAGTAAGAAGTTTATCCGAATGTTGGTTTCGTGTTTCCATTACCACAGAGACTCTACATGTTTATGTGGCAATGAAGAGCACACCTGCAGTAGATCTGATTAACCGCAGGAACGTTAACAAAGCTTGAAACAGGTACAAACATTGTTATGCTTCACGTGCATACCTCACGAAAGCCTTGTAAGGGCTTAACTTCTGCACGTCTCGAGACTCTGTAACTGCTCAGCTTTTATACTCCATGAAACGTACAAACGCAGTAATCTTTGAGTGCAGGAATAACGAGTCGGTGTCAGAGCCAGCGCCATACTCCCTTTGTATGTGGAATTAAGAACGCATGGCAGTGCGCAATGGACCCAGAGAGCCCGTCGTGTGTGTAGCAAGTGGCAGTTCATTTCATTGATATCCTATCGGAGGGAGACTGGCTGTAAAAACACTTTTAAGACAATCGCTGGTAATTTTCTCGACTCTGTGGGAGCACGTAAAGGTGATAGGAGCAGGAATAGCTATGTGCGCTGAGAGGTATTTCTTTGACTATATAGAAAAGATGAAGCGAAACGCTAAAATACGCACCTCTATGGTACCACAAAAGGTGACTGAGAAATTTGCAACAATCAGTTTTCAGTCAAGAAGCGTTCCATTGGGGATCAGAATGAAGAGAGAAATTACTCAGTGCGATTTAATATGTTATTCTCCCTCTTCTCAATACATAAAAAGATCGAGAAAGATACTTCATAATTGGCACAATGGCATGTACCCGGAGCACGTAGTTTGCAGTAATTTACCCAAAATAGGTGTAGGCGAGAAAAGCCTAAAAACATTTCCAAATTTTTGGGAGGTCTAGAGCCAATCATTGAAACTGCATGAATCTGTTTTGTGGACTAAATGTAAGAAATAGAGATCGAGACACGCAGCCAACTGTGCCCAACAGACTGAAACAGGTATATTTCTAGAATTTCTACGTTCAATGGATGTCTCCGACGCTAAGCGACATTTTCGAATCGCTTATTATGTGCGCGCAGTCTTTGGTGAGAGTAGGTGTGTCGCTGGAAGATGTGCCGGCAATGCTAGGAGAAATTAGTGAGAAGATATAAGAGATGTCGTTACTGGAGGAAGTGGTCGCGACGACGGAGAATGTTTGAACGGAAGGAGGCAGAAGGTAGCGAGTGTGAGACGCGGAGCGCCGTCGGCCTACCTGAGAGAGAGACGCCGTGGCTCGGCAGGGATGGGAGGGCTGCGCAGGTGAGCGGCGCCTGCTGGAGCCGCGCTCTCCAGAGGAGGACTGGCGGCGCGGCGCGGCGGGCAGCGGGCTCCAGGCAGCGGGCTCCAGGCAGCGGGCAGCGGGCCAGCCGGGGCTGCGGAGCCGAGCGGAACAGGTCGGGCCAGGGCAGCCGCGGTCGCCACACTCCACCTCCCGCCTCCTGCCCCCGCTTAGCTTCCGTGTCGGATCTGACGGGCAACTGTGGCCCACGCCTTATGCAGTTCCTCGACGAGAACACTTCCGGTTAGTTCAGAGTTGGTCCTTGTCAGTTCCACATCTTTATTTTGCTCTAGCGAACCCGGCGCTGCTTCACAATTGATGCATACGAGTAGTGTTCGATAAGTAATGCAACACTTATTTTCTCCACCAATTGCGATTCATAATATGCGGAATTTGTTCTTGAATACCGTGGAATATTTCCGCTTCAGCGCCTATAGTTTCATGAAGGTACGATAGGTGGTGGCACTGTACGCAGCCTTTAAAATGGCGTCTGTAGAGGAGGTAAGTTCCAGGCAGAGAGCTGTCATTGAGTTCTTTTCGGAGAAAAATCAGAGCATCACAAGCTTGCAGTATATCTTCGGAGACCTGGCAGTGAACAAGAGAACGATCAGTCGCTGGCGGAGGCGTCTGTCATCATCGCAACAAAGACGTGTAAACCTGCCCGATCACCTGTGTGTAGGCCGGCTCCTCACATCTCTGACTCGTGCAATGTTGGAACGTGCGGACTCTCTCATTCGCAGTGATCGATGGATCACAATCAGACGTCTTGCTGCTCAGCTGAACGTCTTTGCAAGTAGTGTTGACACGCTCGTCGAGCAGCTGGGGTGCTCAAAGATGTGTGCCCACTGAGTTCGTCGCAGCTTAACAGAAGACCCTACATAGAAACTGTTTCCTTGCGTGTTACGAGGATGATCGTAGCACGTTTTTGTTGAAAATAGTAACAGGCTATAAAGCATGGATTCATCACTCACTACACAAAGGAAGCGGCTACTCGGGTAGCAGAATACTTGTGGCGTGCGCATGTTTTTTTTTTTTTTTTTTTTTTTTTTTTTTTTTTTTTTTTTTTTTGGGCTAGGCAGTAGTGCGACGTGTCCTGATGAACACTCACCAGTCGACGTGCAGGCAGGGAAATCAGGACGCGCTCAGTGTAAAGACACTTCAGCTATCAAGACATTAGCAGTAAATTTTCAGTGTTCGGAATAAAGTTCCTGAATTTACTGTCCTCCAGGAAGCGTGTGGCCCGCAAGTTTTTCTCGGGACTGAGACCAGGCTGAACCCTGAGATAGGAAGTTCTGAAATATTTAGTGCGGGATGGAACGTGTATCCGAAAGACAGATTAGACACCGTAGGAGGTGGTGTCTTCATTGCAGTTGACAAAAATATTGTGTCTACTGAGGTTGAAGTAGAGTGTGAAAAAAAAATGGCTCTGAGCACTATGGGACTCAACTGCTGTGGTCATCAGTCCCCTAGAACTTAGAACTACTTAAACCAAACTAACCTAAGGACATCACACACATCCATGCCCGAGGCAGGATTCGAACCTGCGACCGTAGCAGTCGCACGGTTCTGGACTGCGCGCCTAGAACCGCGAGACCACCGCGGCCGGTGAAGTAGAGTGTGATTGTGAAGTTATCTGGACACGTTTAACAGAGCTAGGAGAAATAAAGTTAATTGTCGGCTGTTATTACTGGCCACCAGATTCCACCGTGACAGTTCTAGTATCATTCAAAGGGAGTCTACACTCTGTATCGCAGAAGTAACCGGATAATGCTATATTACTCGGAGGCGACTTCAACCTACCTAGTATGTCTATGGACTCATTATAGTTGGTACAGACAAGCCGTAGTGTGAATTACTTTTGAACACATTATCCGAAAACTGCCTTGAGCAGCTAAATCGACAGCCAACGCGTAATGGAAATATTTTACATCTGGTAGCCACAAACAGACCAGACCTCATCGACAGTGTCAGTGTTCAGACAGGGATTACTGATCATCATGTTCTCATTACGACTATGGTTACGAAAGTTAGAAAGTCGGCCAATAAGTCTAGGAGAGTATTCTTACTAAAAGAGCAGATAAGCAGTTGTTAGCATCACACTTAGTAAATGAATGGACTTCATTTACTTCCGGTGTGATAGACGTGGAAGAATTATGGGCAAATTTTAAACACATTGTAAATCACGCATTGGACAAGTATGTGCCGAAAAAATGGGTTACGGACGGAAAAGACCCACCGTGGTTTAACAGCGCAATTCTGAGAATCCTCAGGAAGCAGAGACAGTTGCACTCCCGGTACAAGAAAGATCGGGAGAATGAGGACAGGCAAAAGTTAGTAGAGATTCGTGCTGCTGTAAAAAGAGCGATGCGCGAAGCTTTCAACCACTACCACCGTCATACCTTAGCAAAAGATCTTGCTGAAAACCCAAGGAAATTCTGGTCTTACGTAAAATCGGTAAGCGGATCGAAGGCTTCCATCCAGTCACTCACTGATCAGTCTGGCCTGGCAACGAAAGACAGCTAAACGAAAGTTGAAATTTTAAATTTAGCATTTGAGAAATCTTTCACGCAGGAGGATCGTATAAACATACCGCCGTTTGAGTCTCGTACAGATTCCCGTATGGGGGACATAGTGATAGACATCCCTGGGGTTATGAAGCAGGTGAATGGGTTGAAAATAAATAAATCGCCAGGTCCTGATGGGATTCCAATTTGGTTTTACAGAGAGTACTCTACTGCATTGGCTCCTCGCTTAGCTGGCATTTATCACGACCCTCTTGCCCAACGTAAAGGCCCAGGCGACTGGAAAAAAGCGCAGGTGACGCCTGTATATAAGAAGGGTAGAAGGATGGATCCTCAAAATTACAGACCAATATCCTTAACATCGGTTTGTTGCAGGATTCTCGAACATATTCTCAGTTCGAATATAATGAATTTCCCTGACACAGAGAAGTTGCTGTCCATGCATCAGCACGGCTTTAGAAAGCATCGCTCCTGCGAAACGCAACTCGCCCTTTTTTCACATGATATCTTGCGAACCATGGATGAAGGGTATCAGACGGATGCCATACTCCTTGACTTCCGGAACGCGTTTGACTCGGTGCCCCACTGCAGACTCCTCACTAAGGTACGAGCATATGGGATTGGTTCCCAAATATGTGAGTGGCTCGAAGACTTCTTAAGTAATAGCAGCCAGTACGTTGTCGTCGATGGTGAGTGTTCATCGGAGCTGAGGGTACCATCTGGAGTGACCCAGGGAAGTGTGGTAGGTCCGCTGTTGTTTTTTATCTACATAAATGATCTTTTGGATAGGGTGAATAGCAATGTGCGGCTGTTTGCTGATGATGCTGTGGTGTACGGGAAGGTGTCGTCGTTGACTGACTGTAGGAGGATACAAGATGACTTGGACAGGATTTGTGATTGGTGTAAAGAATGGCAGCTAACTCTGAATATAGATAAATGTAAATCGATGCAGATAAATAGGAAAAAGAATCCTTTAATGTTTGAATATTCCATTAGTAGTGTAGTGATTGACACCGTCGTGTTGATTAAATATTTGGGCGTAACATTGCAGAGCGATATGAAGTGGGACACGCATGTAATTGCAGTTGTGGGGAAGGCGGATAGTCGTCTTCGGTTCATTGTTAGAATTTTGGGAAGATGTGGTTCATCTGTAAAGAAGACCGATTATAAAACACTAATACGACCTATTCTTGAGTACTGCTCGAGCGTTTGGGATCCCTATCGGGCCGGATTGAGGGAGGATATAGAAGCAATTCAGAGGCGGGCTGCTAGATTTGTTACTGGTAGGTTTGATCATTATGCGGGTGTTACGGAAATCCTTCAGGAACTCGGGTGGGAGTGTCTCGAGGAAAGGAGGCGTTCTTTTCGTGAATCGCTACTGAGGAAATTTAGAGAACCAGCATTTGAGGCTGACTGCAGTACAATTTTCCTGCCGCCAACTTACATTTCACGGAAAGACCACAAAGATAAGATAAGAGAGATTAGGACTCGTACAGAGGCATATAGGCAGTCATTTTTCCCTCGTTCTGTTTTGGATTGGAACAGGGAGAGAAGATGCTAGTTATGGTACGAGGTACCCTCCACCACGCACCGTATGGTGGATTGCGGAGTATGTATGTAGATGTAGATGTAGATCATTCCAAACCAGAAACAAAACGGCAGACCATGGAGTCGTGCCACACGTCCCCTCCTCCGAAGAAAAAGTTCAAAGCCCCACCCTCAGCCGATAAATTCAAGGCGACGGTCTTCTGGATCTCTGAAGTGGTTATTCTGTTTGATGTCCACCTGCAAGGTGCAACGATCATCTCGGAACTGTATTATACTGTCCTCAGCAAATTGAAGAAGCGACTTCAGCGTGTTCGCCAGCACAAAAATGAGAACGAACTTCTCCTTCACCTTGACAATGCAAGGCCTCACATCTATCTGCTCACCCGAGAGGAGCTCACGAAACTTCATTGGACTGTCTTTGTCATTCACCCTAGAGTCCGAATCTCGCACCTTCCCCTTCATCTGGGAGGTTACTGATGCAGCAAGACGTTGGCTCCGAAGTCGACCAGTAGAGTGGTCCCAGGAGGACAAACACAGTAAAGTAGCGGACGGCCTTCGCACTGAAGGGCGATTTCGTTGAAGAACAAGGTTTTCCAGTCAGAAGAGTGGGGAATAATATGGTCTACTGAAATCCAGAATAAAACAGACCTGCTTTCAGCAAAAAATGTATCAATCTGCTCGCAGAAAAAAATGTATTACTTATTGAACGCCCGCTCGTGTGTGTGGGATACTGGTAATACATTCTAAATTCCTTCCCTTCTCTCCCTCTCCGTCTCTTCCTTCCCCTTCTCATTTCCCATCTCCTCACACCATCTTTCTGTACTTCACCTCCTCCATCTCCTTCCCTTCTGTACATCCCCTCCTTCCACCTATCTGTGTCTTTTCCTCCCCTACCCCCCCTTACCCTCTCCCCCCTCCTTGCAATTTCCTCTTCTGCCCTCTAGAGGACGGTGAGCCTTACTTATTGTTATTGCAAACTAAACCCTGACTGGGGACAGAAGTCGCCTAAAATGAATAGTTAAATTCGAGGGGATCACTGGTATACAGGGCTTGAAAGAGGCCTCTCCAGCTGCTAGATCTGAGAGGATAGCAGCTCTGATGGCAGTATTTCACATAGCTTTAATCTGTGAATGGGTAGGATTACAAAGTTTCGGACTATTCGGATTCTGTAACGGTATTGTAATTATAAGCCATAGACACAACTTTGCTGTTTTAACAGAAAATCTGTACATTATCGTTAAAACATTTATAGCCTATTATGTCCACCCAAATGTTTATTAGCGTATCGTGTAAAAATTTTAATAAATCTAGATTGCCGGCGTGGCTAGCCACGCGGTCTAACTCGTTGCTTGCTTCCCGAGCGGGTTGGCGTGCCGGTCTCCGGCACGAATCCGCCCGGCGGATTAGCGTCGAGGTCCGGTGTGCCAGGCTAGTCTGTGGACGGTTTCCAAGGCGGTTTTCCAACTGCCTCGGCGAATGCGGGCTGGTTCCCGTTATTCCGCCTCAGTTACACTATGTCAGCGAGGGCTGAGCAAACATTGTCTCCACGTACCTGTACACCATAATTACTCTACCACGCAAACATTTGGGGTTACACTCGTGTCTGGTGTGCGACGCTACCGGCCGGGGGGAGGGGGAACTGCACAACAACCCTGGATTCGGTGTGGGGTGAGTGGACTGTGTGGCCTGTTGTCGGGCTGTGAACCACTGAGGGCTACTGCGGCACGAAGCCTCTCCGTCGTTTCTAGCTCCCCAGTTCAATATACACAATATAAAGCTAGATTTTTCCCAACAGCGTTTTCCCTTATTATAAATATGCAGCCCATGTCCGTCTACATTTTCATTAC
Source organism: Schistocerca gregaria (assembly GCF_023897955.1). Taxonomy (NCBI): domain Eukaryota; kingdom Metazoa; phylum Arthropoda; class Insecta; order Orthoptera; family Acrididae; genus Schistocerca; species Schistocerca gregaria. Next base: position 509,106,091 of record NC_064927.1, read on the forward strand.
AATACTGTGGAAAATTTTCTAGTAAAATAGTTACGAACGCTTTAGGATTTTGGTAACAAAGTTACTCGTTAACGACTGGGATGAAAAGACAGATGGACGTCCGATACGAACCATCTGCCCTTTCATCCAAGGTTTTACCGAAGAGTGACATGTTTTTAGCTCACTTGTACCTTGGAATTCGTGGCACATGAAGTATTAGTTTTTATGTCATCTGCAGATATAGCTACAAGGTTGTAATGTTGTTGCTTTATTTTGTTATGTGAAAGCGGTGCTGATAGACAATAAAAGAGGGTTAAAAGCTGTGAGCTATCTGAGGAAGTTAACGTTGCGTTACTGAGCAACTGTTTCACCAGGTATCCAGTCTAGCTCACCAAATTTCCAACCAGACTATCATTAATTATAATCTTTTAATAGTCATACGAAAACCGGTGATACATATATAAAAAAGAGAATTTAAATAAAATGAAAAAAATCAGTTTATATTTGGAAATTTATTTTAACATTGATCATTGAAATTTCAGCATATTAAACTTGAGTCATAACTAAGCTGGTGCGTTATTTAGTATTGTGAAAATGTGAGTTTGTAATCTTACGGAACACATCAAATAGGGAACCAAGATTGGGAGACTGCATACAACACTACATTCATAAGATAACACACGAAGAACATTGAAACATATGTAAGAGGAAATTAACCACAACCAACCGATTCAATTTTCACCCAAAGAAGTAACGTTCGTAGCGCAATCCTGTCCGTCATGTAATTACCACACACTGGTATACTAAATTCATACTAACTCTCTGTGAAATCTTCCCGAAAAGAATATCTGAGAGCTACTTGATGATTACGCCACATGCTTCACGTGGTTAATTTGGTTTACACAAAGAGTGTAACTCCACAATAATTTTGATAATTAAAATAAATTAGATCAAAAAGCAATTTACAAAATAAAAACCTCGAACTGGTTACTATCGTCTTACTATTAACCTGATGGGTTAAACAATTGTATAAGCACGTGGTACTGGTCTCACGAAGTACACCCCACGTGGATTGTACATAAAGAAAAGTTGCTATATTGAAAAATATTGTTAAGGCGAGACGTTATAATCTCACGCACATTCGCATTTAAGATTGATGATCTTAGTTAGAGTTACTGATCAACACGTGGTTCCACTTTACTCACAAAGTAGTGACAAAGCAACTACTGTAAAATATTCTGAAGTTCACACTCGAAATACACTGGGTTGCAATTTAAGATAACATTAGATATTTTAGAGCTAAACCTGAAATAAAGTTGATAAATTTTCAGTTAGGCTGAACTTAAGAAATCCATTGTCCTGCGGACTTAGCAGACACGCGCTTAGCCGGAGATCTTACCACTTCAGACGCTCGCCGCGGACAGACTGACCTGCGCTCCTACCGAGCGTGCTTCCCGATACAAAACGGAAGTGACCAGAGAGGCGGCTTCGTATACCAACATGACAAGGGACGGACAGAACCATACAAAGGATAGAAACCTCTTTGCTTTTAGAAAGCGTAGCTACCTGTTCTGACGTTGGTCCTACTGTTCTCTAGCAGACAGGCTGGTCTGCTACCCTCAAGCATGCAACTAGAAATACATTTGCTCATTCATCCTTTCACACAGAAGGGAAGGGGGATGACAGTGTCTTATCATATACAGTACATAAAAAAAGCGGATGTAGGTTCCGTATGAGACTGTGTGACATGAATTGCATATAAACTGTGTTTTAAAGTGTAGTAGTGTGACAGATCGTTCTTGTTTATGTGTAAAAGTAACACGTTCCACTGCTCAGTCTCCTCCCAGATAGTAGGAAACACCACAGTAAATTTAGAAGAGGAATTTATGCCGTAAATGACAACAGATTTAAGAAATTAACATGAAAGGAATCCAACAGAGACCTTTCAAGGTATAAACTGGTCGTCATACAGTGAAAACACAATAAACAGCTATTGCGGATTTGAACTTACACTCGGTTTAATATAGAATATTTTATCGTCTCTAATTTTAAATCGTTTGAGTGTCCTTCATATTATCTTCACGCTTTTTATCTGTGGTTGCCCGACCTTTAAGTTCATTTTACGCAGACTTAGGAGTTTCTACATGCAGTAGGTATGCGTAAAAAGTTTGGCTTTTTGACCTTCTCATTATGTGAGTACAGTACGAGCAAAGTTACAGTTGTCAAGCGAAAGTAATAAAACTATTTAGGTGGGAGAAACTTGTAGCAGAAGATAGTCATACCGGGTAATGATTGAATTACACACATTAAGCATTTGTTGTTTTACGTAGTTTTGTTTTTCCCGCATTTTGTGGGAATAGTTTTCTTTTCGCTTCTCATTTCAACGTTAAGTTTCAGTTTTAAAGCATTTTAATGTCTCTAGCCGATGGAATGTGTTGGGATGGGAAGAATAGAACTGAGCCTTCAGTTTAGAGTGGAATGCCTCACAGCAGGTAGTAGTCCGTTCAGAACTACTACCAAATTCGGCCCACATAATGGGTAGAATGTCATTATCAGCAAAAACATGCATATGAAGTAAATAATCAAAACCTTCATCCAGAGTTTCGTTAGACCTGCAGGACTTAGGCCTTCGACGAAACAGTCTTGAGTGTGGCCAGAGGGCAGGAGAGGCAGTTCAAACGAAGTTAGCAGAAGACTTACCATATCAGATTCCTCTGACTTAAAATAATTTTACAGTCCCAAGGACTGAATTTTTCTCCACCATGTCTGCCCAAGATCAAATCTGCAGCATTTTATTTTCGTTTGGAAATGCAAGCAATTGCCTCGTGAATGGCCGTCTCAAAGTCAATCTATATAACTTCCGGTTGGTGTTATTTGGAATTAAGGACAAAGCTTCCTTATATGTTTCATATTTTTGTTTTGGGAGCAAAAAAATACCAACGGAAAATAGTTTTTCCATTTCCATTTATGAATTATCAGTATTTGGTGGAACAGGTTAGGGCAACTCCTGAAGGTCCCATCTATAAATAAAGCCCCAAACTCCCTCAGAAAATTCAAATTGCTTTAACGTGTGAAACCCTCGGTATTCTTTTCAGAGACGCTTATCAATAAAATTATCCCCTGTTTCTCGCCAGTGCTTCATGTAGCTCTGGTAAGTCATTGGAAAACTTCGGAAGTTTGCTTGATCGAGGGGCATTATTATTTTTTTCTTATTCGAACCAAGTCCTGAGTTGTGAGTGTGTCAGTACGACCATTAGCTAACTCGAAGCGTGGAAGTCAGGAGAGGCACTCTCACAAATTTTCATCAGCCTTTTTCTTCACAGTTATTACTGCCTCTCTGCCGGTTTAATGCACCACACTCATCTTCTTCATTATTATAGCCTAATTGCAAACCACAAGACAATTAAAAACTTGAATTTCACGAAAGATGTACGTGTCCTCCTCCTACACTTGTATCTATCAACCCCATCGACGAGACCCTTACGGAAACAGAATTTTTAATAGCCTGTCCCCAACAGTTTCTCGGCCTCTTCGCTCGTGCCTGTACCAGCCTCCACCGCTCACACGCAGTGCACTGACTGGCCCCCCTGCGCAGTGGCGGAACGGGGCAGCGGAGCGCCGCCTGCCGACGGTGACCGGAATCAACGTGGACGTTACTGTTCGGCGACCTTGTTGAAAGTGGGAAGTGAGCCGTTCGCTGTCGACGGCAGAGGGACGCAAGGCGGCAGCAGCGCCGGACACCACCCATCGCTTCTATAACGGCCACATCTCTGCCTGGGACACTCGGAGCATAAGCCGTTCTTCCTCAAGAGCCGAAATTAGAGAGGCTAGCGATGTTGTGCGCAGGGGTCTGGGTCGAAGTCAACATCCTAACTCATCTCGAAGGTTCAGACAGAGACTCAGGAATGTTTATATCCACAAACCATTGCTTCGCAGATGTTGCTTTATGACATGATGCATTATTAAACGGATACAAACAGTAGCAGTCCTCAGACTGTTGCTCTACTGTACACAGTATACAGTGCTGTAAAATATGTTCATATCCTTCCGTATGACGGCCACTGTCGATAGAGCGGTTCTAGGTGCTTCAGTCCGGAACCGCGCTGCTGCTACGGTCGCAGGTTCGAATCCTGCCTCGGGAATGGATGTGTGTGATGTTCTTAGGTTAGTTCTAGGGGACTGATGACCTCAGATGTTGTCCCATAACGCACAGAGCCATTTGAACCATTCCTTAAGCATGTAGCGTTTTCTTAAGCGCATTAAGGAGACAACCCCCTACCGACTTCTCTGGTGACGTTACTGAGGATGGCAGGAATGTTCTCCAGACGTTCGTGAAGCCCAGACTCTTCCATCGGATTGCCACAGGACATAGTGTGATTCATCGCTCCCAGTCACTTGTTCGCAGTCGACCGTTGTTCAGTGGCGTCGCTCTTCGCACTGACTGTGGTGGGCTTCTAAACCATTGTACCTCAATCTTCTTTACCCCCGTACGCTCAGTCAGTGCCAGCTGGGCTACGGGTAGCTCTTTGGAATTTTCATTCCTTCCTCCGATTTCATCTGATTTTTCACAACCACAGACCACAATTTAGTGCTCCAGATAGCAAACGCGTGGAAAGCAGCGCAGACTTCTGCTTTTCGGCGGCCAGACTCCTCTCCAGGAGACGGGGGATGGGTGGAGAAGTGGATGTTAATGCCATTGCTTCGCCAATAAGTGAACAGCGGGAATAACCTGTCAGATGGAGCCAAATCTGTCGAAGCCCTCAGTTTTCCTGTCGTGAAATTATCTTTATGTGCAGGTGCTCTCTCCTGTTTTTATTGTGCAAACTAAGCCTTTCCACAGGCATTTCCCATCGAGTTGCTCCAGAAGGATTCGATAGTATTCGTCATAATTCTTAATGTTCATCATTTGCAAAGTAATTGGTAAGTGAACCCATTTTATGTCCCAGAAAACACTGACCAAAACATTTCTGGTAGACGAAACTGACGTCGCCTGTGTTTCTACATGGCAACCGTGTTCCAACTACTACTTTGACTGGCATTTCGTTTCTATCAAGAAATCGCGCACACACACTTTTTGTCCACAGTAACACATAGACATACTTTTTAACATGTTTCAGATAATTTCGGGAGCTCTTTTCTCTCATTTTCTTGTCACCACCGACCAAATGTGGCTCCATTTACGCTAAAACTTGACGTGCAAGGAAATATACTGCAGTGCAGCTGCGTATATAAAGTGATATACCCTCGACATAGCCGGCCGCGGTGGCCGTGCGGTTCTAGGCGCTTTAGTCCGGAACCGCGCAAGTGCTACGGTCGCAGGTTCGAATCCTGCCTCGGGCATAGATGTATGTGATGTCCTTAGGTTAGTTAGGTTTAAGTAGTTCTAAGTTGTAGGGGACTGATGACCTCTGATGTTAAGTCCCATAGTGATCAGAGCCATCGGAACCATTTGAACCCTCGACATAGCCAAGCGAATCTTAATATGTGTGTGGTGGTGGGAACATAAAACCAACATTCGGATTAGCTCAGTTACTGAAACAAGAGAAACCCAAACCACATTAATGCTGTTTTCATTAACAGTTCTTACGTTAAAATTTGGAACAATATAGTCTATTGGACAAGCAGTATACAGTGATCAGCGAAAACATTATGACCTCCTCAGTAGCGTGTTGGTGCACGTATGGGAAGCAATGCAGCAGTGATTACGCGTGGTGTGGATTCGACAAGTCCTTAATAAGTATATGGCGCTATATGTCTACACATACGATATACAATTCCCGTAAATTGCGCTTCGGTGGTTTGTGGGAGCGTAACTGGCTCCAATAGCGTTGCAGATGTGTTCCGTAGGGTTCAGACCAGGCGAATTTGATGGTCACGAAATCAACTTCAATTCACTATCGTGCTCCCAGAATCACTGTATCACGAATATGGTTTATGAAGCGGGCAGTTATCCTGCTGAAAAATGCCACCCCCGTCGGGAAGGGCATCAAGCGCGATGACCTGCACGTGGTCCACAAAAACGCTCGTGTACTCCAGTCTGTCACGGTGCCTTCGACTCTTACCACAGGTCGGATGGAAGCCCAGGTGAAGGTCTCCCTTAGGATATTGCTGCCTTCGCCGACCGTGGGAGGTTGCATGTTAAACGCCGTATCCGGACATGACCATCTACCTTACCTAATAAGCAATATGATTCATCCGACCAGGTGACACGTTTCCATAGATTTACGGTCCGGTACCTGTGATTCTGTGCAGTGGTACTTGACGATATCGTTGGATCAGCACGGGAGGACGTAAAGCTCGTCTGCCGCGGCACCCTTCGTTCAGGGATGTGCGTTGGACAGCGTGTTGTGGCTGCAACAGCGTTGTACTCTGTCACCAGCCGCGGGGCGCCGACCATCCTGCTCCACAGAGCGGGCAGCGACCAGCTTCGCCGACTGCGAGCTGCCGTTCCAAGGCGCTGGGCCGTGACAGTCTGCAGTTTGTCCAAGTTTCTCGTGCCAGTGGGTTTCACCGTTTGCCTCCCGCATCGTCACTACAATTATTCTCCAATCATCTCTGCTCAGCTTATAGACTTTTCTTACCGCGTCACTTCGTCGCAGCGTCACCAAGCGGCGTTCTGTATCGCCGAAGAACAGACGCCATTTTGATCCTGCAACTACTATGAATCGAGACACACAGAAATTAAAGACGTTAGCTGACAGTGCCTTTGATTTATATCGATGGGGCAAGTTGAGAATCTGTGCCAGACCTGGATTCCAACCCGGGTTTCCTGCTCAGTAGGCAGATCGGTTGACCTCTACGCCGTGTGAACAGAGAGGTCACCATAACTGCACGGACTACGCTATCGCGCCTCCGGTCAAACGTGTATTCTCGATTTATGCCACACAGTACCGATGTAGTGCCCCTCGACCGAGCTCAAACTCTTACTGGAATCGGCGAGATGCTGCGAGAAATGAGGCAAATGAACAGGGTACTACGTCAACAGCGCTTGGTATAAATTGAGAATTTACATCTGACAGGAGGTGCTCTAGGTTTGTCCACGCAGTTGTGGTCACCACTGTGTGTCGATGGCGTAGTGGTCGGTGTATCTGCCTAGTAATCAGGAGACCCGGGTTCGAAACGCGCTGTGGTACAAATTTTCAACTTGCCTGACTATAAATCGTGCCCAATGGCAGCTAATGCCTTCAATTCCTTGATGTCTTGATTCATAGAATTGTAGCTCGTCAGAGTATGTGCCCTCGCCACAGAGTCAGAGATCAATTCTTCTATTTTCTTTTACTGCAAAGATATTAACTATATCAGCTACACAATTTCTCGCTTTAATTCCTTCTCCGTCACGCGTTGGTGTCCGTACATTGGATTAGGCCTTTACTCATGAACGTCTGTTTTCTTCCTGGCCAGGATCCCCCAAAACATTCTGCAAGAGTATCAGTATTAAAATGCTCAATGCCACATTTCGTTTTCAGTAGTTTCTCTCCATACTGTATCTCATTCGCTAAGGTCTGTCCTTGTACTCTTGTGAACTAAGATCCAAAGCTTTTTCCATTTCAGTGATTACATTTGTGTTGTAAAGATAATCACACACTTTCTCGTGTCATTAAGTTGTCTGATCAGGCTAAGCGAGAACACAAGCGCTATCTGTTTTCTTACCCATTACTACCTATACAAAGAATTAGTATCAGTACTCACAAAGAACGAAGGGAACTCCGCTGGACGTTGCGAAGCTTTCCATGACTGAACCAACATTATCGCTTTAGGAGGCCTGATCTACACTGAATTTCTCCCCTCTTGGAATGTAGAGGTGCAGATTTTAATTCATTACAAAATTCTGACACAAGACTGTCTGCGAGTCTAATAGACCGCAGATTTAACATTTCCGAGCGCGACGGAAAATAGTGTTTGTAGAAAACAGTATATAACACGAATTTTTTGGCTGTCCCGCAGCTCCCGGGAAAGTATGCCGTCTGCTTGGTGCGGTTGCGGTTTTGGCGCTATCTTGCAATCAAGTTACACGCGAACAGAACCGAAACAACTTTCAAACTTGTCTCATTTCTTCGCGTATGCCCTATCGATCTGAAGAAAATGATCGGACGAACATTGGCGCAGTTCTGGTAACTGTTTCCAAACTAACATAACTTGGCTCCGGTGTAGAAGGGCGCTCCTGCCGCCTATTGTACAACTTAATAACAAAAGTTGTTAACCATCTGTGGTGGTGGTGGTGGTGGTGGTGGTGGTTAGTGTTTCACGTCCCGTCGACAACGAGGTCATTAGAGACGGAGCACAAGCTCGGGTTAGGGAAGGATTGGGAAGGAAATCGGCCGTGCCCTTTCAAAGGAACCATCCCGGCATTTGCCACGGAAAACCTAAATCAGGATGGCCGGAGACGGGATTGAACCGTCGTCCTCCCGAATGCGAGTCCAGTGTGCTAACCACCGCGCCACCTCGCTCGGTGTTAACCATCTGCCCGTGGACAACTTGACTTTCATGCGGTAATGTTGTTGTGGTAGTCTCTGAAGATCATAACGATGCTACACTGTACGGGTATACATCTGTACTTCGTCTATGGACCTAACTGCACCAGTCGAGAAACAAAAAGAAGTTTGAAAAAGGCCGAAAACAAGTTGGAATCTTGTAAAAGTCTACGGGGTGGAGCACAACACAACATGGAGTCACGGGTTCACATATCCTGCCCTATCGTTGGCATGGCTCTACAATGATGTCACATTAGGTACAGGAGAACAGCCTTGGTTGAGTCCTAAGCTGTTAAAAGATGATTTGAAGGTGATTCGGGGAGATAGCTGTTTTGCAAATAAGTTTGATCCTACCTTACTTGGAAACACGTTTGTAGCTACCTGACTTGGAAACATGTTTGTACCCAGCTGACTTGTAAATAAGGTTGGACCCATTGGTTTGGCAAATATTTTTCCAGTTACCTGATTAGCGTGTAAGATACGGTCTACTGGTCTGACCAATGAGGTAGGGGCTTCGTAACTTGCTAATACGTTTCTACCTAACTTGCAAAATGTTCAGATGTGTGCGAAATCTTATGGGACTGAAGTGCTGAGGTCATCAGTCCCCAAGCTTAGAGACTACTTAACCTAAATTATCCTAAGGACAAACACACACATCCATGGCTGAGGGAGGACTCGAACCTCCGCCGGGACCAGCCCGCACAGTCCATGACTGCAGCGCCCTAGACCGCTGGGCTAATCCCGCGCGGCACCTAACTTGCAGATAAGTTTGGAGTTACCTAACTCACAAATAAGTTGCTATCTGGCAAATAAGTTTAAATCTACTGTCTGACAAATATGGCTGCGCAGATCTGTCTAGGAACTATTTGTGGGCGTATACAGTTTCTGCAGAAGTTTGATGTACCACGTTCATTATGGCACATTAGATGTTGCTGAACACTATCTGATCAAAAATGTATGGATACATGTGTGCAATGCGGAACTGACGACTAAATGTCGCGAGAGGCAGATCCGCCAGAATGTAGAAGGAGCCACGGAGTACAGTGTCGTGAATAGAGAAGCAGCAGAATGGGCTAGTCATTGGGTAGCACTGGAGTAAGAAATCCAACATGGACGTTTCAGTGCTGTTAAAGCCGCCCGAGTCCACAGATGTTACTGTGAAGCGGAAAAGAGAAGGAACGACACAGCTACAGGAAGACAAGGTAGACCTCATTGCGGAGGATGCTTTTAAAAGTCGTATGAGTCAGCGGAAGGGCCACTCGTGAGTTCCAGAGTGCTATCAGCACAGTGACTCTGCTTAAGAAGATAAAAACAGTGGGATAAGATGATCGAGCATCCACACGTTTCTGTTGTCGATGCTAAACGACGCTTGAGGTGGTATACAAAACGTCACTGGCCAGTGGGTGACTGGAAGCGCTGTACTCCGTGGCAGTACTGTGGAAGGAGGTGGTGTTACCGTTTGGGATTGTTTTTCGGGTTTAGGGTGTGATCCCCGTGTTACGAATAATAATAAAAAAAACAGTAAATGAGGAAAGATATAGGAGCACATTTTAGAGCATCTTGTGCTGTGCACAGCAGAGGGACAGATGGGAGTCGATGATAGTACCACCATGACAACGCGGTCTGTGACAATGCGTCATCTGTAATGCAATTCTTTCTCGACAGTAAAATTACTGAAATGGACTAGCCTTCCCAGAGTCCCGACCCGAACCCGACGGAACGTCTATCAGATTAGTCAGAACGTCGACTTCTCCCTACAGTCCAACGACACTTTTTCCTTCGGTTTCTGCTCTTGAAGAGGGAACGGCTGTCATCCCCACATAGATATTTAGATGCTTCATTAAATGTGTCCTCAGCAGAGATCAAACCACAGTAAAGGCGAAGGGCGGACACAACTCTTGTTAACGTCCGCTAACAGGTGCCCGGATACTTTTGGTCAGTTGGCGTAGTGCGCTGTAGTTGGTGCCGCCGCCGCCGCCGCCGCCCGGTGGCTCCCACAGCCCGCCGCCAGCCGTGCGGGCTCGGCATGGTCACCAGTCGCTCTGCGACGGCCGCGCCTCGCGCCTCGCGCCTCCTGCCCACCCTCTGGACCGCCGCTCTGCCGGACTTATCACTGGCCATGAGGTTAGTCCGCGCCCTGGCACAGAAGCGCAGAGCGCAGTGGCGCCTGTTCCTTGCCGCCCTCGATTCGCAACTCCGATACACCCCTCCCAACATGTTACGGCACTGTCATTTATCATTCTTAGCGGCTCTGGAAAATTTTATACCTACAGAGTTTTTCCAATGTTTTGACAATTTCGAATTTCATTAATGCGCGCTAAAAACGAGATATAGTGACGGTGGCGCCATCTAGTGGTTTTGCGGAGTGTCGAGTTTAATCCCTTGCACAGGTCAGTAATCGTGTCGGAGCTACGTCGTGCGCCCGCGTGGAGTGCTATTACCGCTACGACGAATCTGTCGCCCGCGTGCAACGTGCCTTGCCATTCAGCATTTCGCGTTTCAGTCGAATTCCTACTCGTATAAGAGTACTGGACAGATTACAAAATTCCGTGCAACTGTCGAGGTAACCAAATCGAAAGTCGACCAGTCCTCGGAAAGCCGTCGCAATTCCCGAGAACGTCTGCCGTGAGCGTAGCAGTTTACAGGCAAGCCCTCGTCGCTCGTTACGAACACTGGGTTCCGACAACACGGCACGACACGTCGCACATCCGACAAGACCCTCCAAGTTCGCCGTGAAGCCTCCGGCAACCGCGTAGCTTCCAAACGCGCTTCTGTCGAGTGCCCGCCTCGCTCCTCTGATTTAACCGTGCCAGACTTTTACCTGCTGCGTCATTTGAAGGCGAGAACGTACTCTGAGCGGCCGGCAAGCTTACAACTGTTAAAAGATCGAATTCACGATGAAATTTTCAGAATTCCTCCAGCAGTTACGAAAGATGTGCTCATAAATTGGATGAAACCCCTCGAGTATTGTATAGCCGCGAAAGGTCTTTATTTGTCCGATGTAGTATTTCATTAGTAAACTTCAATAAATATTGTACTTAGTATAAAATTCAACTTTGTTTCGTCATTACTATGTGTGATATTCAAAGTTGTAATCGTCAAAACACTGTGAAACGCCCTGTATAACAGTGTTGTGCTTTAAACTTATTCCGATTATTGTGAAATCGGCTGATTCCTTTCCTTCACGCCTTCCAATCCGCTACCTTCTGCTTCAGAACGCCATGCATGCAGTTTGTCGAATATCGGTAATAATTTATACCCACAATAATGACAAACCATAATTTAGCTACAAAATCGTCGTTATTGAATTCCCGATCGCGAACCTCTTCTGCTACTACCAGCTCTCCTGATATCTGACTGAAAAGAACCGTGAGTCCATATCGAATGTGATCTCGAGAAACCCGTTGCCCATTACAGTAGATAATGAAAAGTATAAAAAAATTTACTGGCCAGAAACTTTCAAACACATTTATCTCATTATTAAAAGTCCTTCAACTGTATATACGACTGTTTCTGAGCGTCGTTGAACTCCTAAGTATTTCAGAGTGAAAGCTCAATCTTCAGGGTCCACAAATTTACCCGAAAGGTTCGGCGAAGGCCTGCTAAAGTAACTGCGCCTGCCGAAAGTTGCATTTATAAACAAATAGAAAAAACACGTGAACTTCATTGTAGAGCAAGCTAAAGAGCTGCTGAGTATCTGCGCTGTACTAAATGGGGATGTGTTGTGAATGCTTACTGTTTATATGTGAGGAGTTGCGTTTCAAATCGATTTAGCACACATATCGTACTCTACAGGAAGCCAAAAATACGTTTCGATTCAGAATCAAATGAAATATGTCAAAATTCTCGGTGGCAGGGCCTAGGTGTTTGTGTTCCAGAATCAGTCATAATTGAAATCGTTTCCCACTGCATGAAAATGCTATTTTAATTTTCAAAAGTGCACTTAATACATTTGAACCAATTCACTTAACAAAACACATTTCGATCCAGTCATTTTACATATTATCATTTGAAACGTTCATTTCAATTTTTATTGAGTTTTATTGTTGGACACAGCCCATCGCGTAAGAAAATAAAGCTATTAACATATTGTTGACGGTTGATCGATCTATTGCAGTCTTGCACTTAGACCTTTTTCCTCGTGAAAACAGTCTCAATCACCGTCCTCACGAGTCGGCTTACCTGTGTCAGCTGATGTCGCATCGATGTTTAGTGCCGAAACATAAAACTGCAAAGTATCAACCTATTTCCAATTGTCCCCAAATCTTGTTTTCAACACTTTGTCTGCATCCAGTTTCTTAGCGTCAAGCAATTTTCTCGGTTCATCAGTGGAATTTCGATCGCGCCTTCCTGCGTAATGCAACCTGTTCGTTGTCGTTTTGGAGTTGTAGTTTTCATCATATATGAGTGTCTGCCAACTTGTATCACTTTGTTCAGTTCACTTTAAACTTTATTTTTTGCTTTCTCCAGATAGAATACTGCTATGCTTTCACACTTGAATTTGTCTTCTTTGTGATAACAACACCATTCAAAATTACTTAGATGTGGATCTGGGTTGAAGTACCTGAAACTAAATACGTCTGGTCACGTCATAACTTCTGATACTAAAGTTCAGTCCAAGTACAAGAACACGTCTTTATGCAATGTTTCCAACGCGAATAACACATCAATGCACAGACATTAAAAATTTCACTGAAAATGCTCATTCGTTAAATACGTCGGGTGTTATTACTTACTTAGCTTCCTTTTCGCGTTGCCTTTTACTTTTTGCTGCTCTAATTCTTATTCTGCTTCCTTACGATCGCTCTCCAACAGATACAGTAAATAGCCGTCCACTGTGATCGAAAGGGCACAGTGAAGCAGCCAACACCACACTGTAAGCTTCAAAAGATGAAAATAGCGGAAGCAGGCAACAGAAGAGCGGGCCAACAGCGCAGGCTGGGAAGCTTGCCCTGAACGTAATACGCTATGAACTGTTAGTCGCGGAGTATATGATACAGTTTGATCCGATTCGTGCTTTTAAGTACTAAATTATAATGGGAAAAAAGCGAAATGACCCGAGTCATCAGCGTTAAAGAGTATCGTACTGTATCCCCCGCATGTGTGAGGGGCTGAGTTGTGGACCGTAACAGTCCTAAACGGTCTGGCGCGCCCAGCGTCCCGACCTCGACCCAGTGGGACGCCTTTGGAATGATTCCGGACGTCTGTTTCGCTCCTGACCACAGCGGCCACTCTCTTCCCTCGTTTCGACTACTGGGGAAGAAAGAGTTGCCGTTTATCTGCAAACATTCAGACACCTCAGTTCTGCGATGAGAGAATTATACCCTTAGTTACCTCTTTTTTTTTTACCCTAGACCACTGTTGTGTTACGCGGTCACTCATAAGATCAATTTTTTGTTGTTGTTATTAACTGCCGTTCAAAAGTTGCCAGTTTCAATTGATCACCCTTCTTGTAGGTCACCGTAACAGAATTATATGTATTGCTAGTCGAATACAGAATTATTGCAGTGAAATTTTAATGCTTCGTCCTCGAGATCATCTACTATTTATTACAATACTTTCGTTGTCTGCAAGGAAACTTTAAATATGAGAATGAAACTTAGAGCATATCTTCTAATCTTGATACACATACGAGTTACTTTGTGGGGGAAAATATGATGTAGGAATCGGACACACATTGCAGTGTAAGTAAGCATAATTCGATAAAACATGAGGAAATTGCAGAAAAACCTTGTACATATATGGTTAACGGTGTAGGGAAAAAAAACTGGGCTGGAAAGAGACGTAGTTAAAAGCAGCAGTCCGGTGGGAAGAATATTCCACATAAAAATAATCGAAAATGGTGATTTATGATAGTGTTTGTAAGTAGGCTGACTGATCACAGTCCCGAGGACAATTGACTGCCAGGGGTGAGGGGACCGATGATGTAAAATGATAACGACGAATATTAAAATCGAATCCCTAACATTCGCGTTCCTATGCTGGTCGCTAACATTCCTGATACTATAAAAGATTTCGTGGTATGACAGTGTTAAAGGTTTGAATTAAATTACTTGTATACTGAATTCATACTTCAAAACCTGTAAATGGAGTGACTTTCTATTTATACTGTAGGCAGGTTTCGTTCCTTTTCCTTTTCGTAACCTGGTAACGAAAGATAATCAGCTGGCATACACAATGAGAAACTGTGGATCTGAAATGAAACCTTGTGGGAACAGTTTTGGTAGTTAACGCGTCGAACACGTGTTGAAACTGGCCAGTTTCATTTAATATTGTCCCTACGGAAGACTTTGTAGTCTGGGCAGCCACAGTCTGGATACACCATTTTGAAGATAAAACCGCTTCAGCTGTAAGTACTTTCTTTATAAACAAGACCAGTTTAGGAACCTTTAGCTGCATCATCAGGTGGAATAAAATCGAGTCATGCTCTGATCAGATGAGAAAATGGGATGACCTAGCCTTCATAGTCAGTAATTTTCGGTAAGTAGTGGATGACAAATATAAAACAGTACGAAACAATGTGGAATGATCCCGCGATACACCCTTGATACCCGCTGAGCTATCAGGTCCCCGTGTACTGGAAAAGTGATCAAAAACTGACTGTAGATGATGTACGGGTCTGTGTGAAACTAAGCAGCACAGGATCTTCCTGGCAAAGCGAGACGCCAAAAGGCTGCGCTTACTACCGCGCGTTCGCTTTCTGCCGATTCAACTGTTTAGCTACACGAGCAACCACTGCTAGTTAATTTCACATAATCCCACGGACGATCACGTACGGTCGTTTTTTGATCACCTTTTCGGTATATGAAGATCCCCTTAACTCAGCAGTTATCACAGAAGCGTATCGCGGTAGCGTTCTGTGTCGTTGCGTACTGTTTCATAATTGATGTCCGCTACTCACCGGAATTTGCTAACTGAACGCTGGATCATATCGTGCCTTCGTTTTTTTGATCAGAGGGTGACTCAATTCTAACACATGCGACGACGCAGCTAAAGGCTACAAAAGAGGTCGTGCATATAAAGAAAGTAGTAGCTGAAGCGACGATCTCGCCTAGTGCTCAGCTGAGACGTGTACGCCTGGTGACCGCAGCAGTGGCGTCAGCCGTGAGCGGTGCGGCGCGAGGCGCCGCCTTTACGGCGCGGCTGGGGTCTTGGAGCTGACGGGGCGCCACCTGCGTCCCGAGCTGTACGCGCAGCGGCCGCGCTACCTGGCCCAGCTGGGCGGCGGCCGGCGCCCGAGCACGACTTGGTGGTGGTGGGCGCCGTGTCTTCGGGCTCCGTGGTGGCCAGCCGGCCGTGCGAGGCGGCGCGTGCTGCTGCTGGGGGCGGCGGCCGAGGCTCGGCGCTCGCCGGCGTGGCCGCCACGCTGCCGCGCTCCGCAGACGACCGGCAGCTGCTGGCCTGCTCGGCGGCACGGTGTACGTGCGCGGCAACCGGCGCGACTACGGCGGCGGGCAGCGCCGGCTGGTCCTACGACGGGCTGCTGCCGTACTTCAAGAGGTGCGAGGCCGCGCGGCCGCAGCGGCTGCGCGCCACCGCGCCACCGGCGGCTGCCTCGCCGTCGACGAGTACCGCTACCGCACGCCGGCGGCGGACGCGTTGTCGACGCCGGCCGCGAGCTGTCGCCGACTACAACGGCGAGACGCAGTACGGGTTCGCGCGACGGCTTGCGCTGCAGCACGGCCAGGGCCTTCCTGGAGCCCGCCGCCCGCAGGCCCAACCTCGACATCAGCACGCACTCCCTCGTCGAGAAGCTGCTGGTGGACCCCCAGTCCAAGAACGCCACGCACGTCGTGTTCACCGAGGCCGGTCGCCGCTACACGCTCCGGGCCACCGAGGAGATCGTCGTCTCGCCGGACCCGTAAACTCGCCCAAGCTGCTCGTGCTGTCCGGCGTAGGGCCGAAGGAACACCTCGACGAAACAGGCACCTCCCCGGTCGTAGCGGATCTGCGGGTGGGAGACAGCCTACAAGATCACATCGCACCAGGCGGGCTCCTCTGTCTCGTCGACTTTCCGGTTTCCCTAGTCGTTCCGCGCCAGCTCAACACCGAGAATATCTTCGACTTCCTGCTCCGTAACGAGGGCCCACTGATGACGACGGGAATGGCAGAGACCCTCGCCTTCGTCAACACCAAATACTCTAACGATACGTCGTACCCTGAGGTGGCACTGTACCTCTCGGCTGTACCAGAGACTGTCGACGGCGGCGTCTACGTCAAGGGCCTGCTCGGCCCCAGCGACGAGTTCTACAGCGCCGTCTACGAACCGTTGCTGTACCGCGACGGTTTCACTGCGGTGGCCACACTCGTGCAGGGGAACCGTCCGGCTGAGGGATGCCGATCCCAGCTCTCCACCGCGCATCTTCGCCAACTACCTCGCACACCCGGACGACGTCCGGGCCCTGGTCGAGGCGTCGAAATTCGGTGGCAGGCTCGGCGCCACGGAGACTATGCAGAAACTGGGCTCCCACCTCAAGCCGCACCCGTTGCCGGCTTGCAAGCACCTCCAGCTCGTGTCTGACGGGTTCCTGGAGTGCGCGCTCCGCCAGCACACGACGTCCCTGCGCCCCTTGGGCGGCACGTGCGAAACGGGCCGGACTCCGACCCCGCCGCAGCTCAGAGTGCGCGGCGTGGACGGCCTCAGGGTCGCCGGCTCCTCCACACTGCCGGTGCTGCCCACTGCCAACACCAACGCTCCCACCATCGTGGTGGCACACAAGGCCTCTGACATGATACCAGACCACTGGATTACTCCTGACAGTGCGGAAATTTTCTTCACACGTATCAACTGATTAAACGAACAAGTCACTGTTTCCATCGCGTCTGTTTATTACTTATCTGCAATCTTTTATCGAAATCGTACACGAGATTGTCCAGTTCTGGACTCATAGGTTATTCTCAAGTGCGACAGGGTGTGGAAATGGATTTCACAGCCTTAATCCATTCAAAATATTGGAGCCAACGTCGATGCACGGACAGTTCCGATGTATTGTAACTGAGCAACGAGCTCCGCTCATCTTGTCAGTAGACTGCTCCGTGCCCGATCGATCCTCAGTTGGGTCTAGAATTTTTTCTGTCGCTTATCATGTGTTTCACTTCCGGTCCTGATATTCCAATGTTAGAAACGTGGAGATTGTTCGCAGTGCACCTTGAACTGCAGGCTTCCAGTAAACCGGTCGATTTATCAGTCTAAAAGTTGGAGGAACGCAAGGTCACACCACTTCCTATAGGACGTTGACTAGTAAACCACTGTGGAAACGGATCTTCGCGATAAGGACAGCGTCACTATGCTTTCCGATATATCTTGTCTCTTTGTGTATTCATCTACGATGTGAGATATTGAGAACAGATATTTTGAATGTGCTGAAACGCTCTCTGTCATACTGTATACCTGTACCATTTAAAAATGGCCTGTGTGTCCTCAACAAGTCAGTCTCGTACAAGCATTAAGTAAAACTATACAGCTAAAGTAATAAACAGTAGAGGTGGAAATGATTACTTTTATTATTTAATGGATTGTAAAGATACCAAAGTGCAGTGCGCCAAACACAACCACCTCATTTACATTGTTCGAATTTCATTGATGCAGACCTTTTTCTCGTCACCATAGTATTGTGTAAATACCTTAATACACTGTCCTACAGTTCTGTGCATTCCTGAATGTCTTTCACATATTACATAAAGTCCTGTTTTAACTTCCATGCTTCTGCCTGTGTCCCTGGCTTCGGGCGGAAACCAAACGCCGGCAGCATTGGGGTTGCTGCTTATAGTCCACTGGCGACGAGATGAAGGAGGTTCGAGACATTCTGAACCTGCGATCGTTTGAAACAATCTTCAGGCTCCGTGTGGCGTAGTCGACTGGTTAGTGACACAGTCGTCGGTACTGCTGTGTTCTCTCTACGACTGGGTGTTAGCTTAACAGCGGAAAACGGCGGGTGTATACTTTCTCCACAAATTAAGTTTGAACTACAGAATAACCAAGTGACACCCCATTTCCTTCCAGACTGCTTCGTAGTGACCTTTGTCATCTCTGTGAGTCACAATCTAGTCTTCGTCTATACTTCGTATTGTAATCTCATCATGTAATACTATTTGTAAAGTATTTTGATACTAATACACCTCAAGAATAAATAAGTTTTTCTTGTAAAATCTCATGAATGTACGATTTTAACATTAGCAGCATAAAATTAGAAACCTAAAAATATTTCATAACTGTTGAATTACAGACTAGTTCAGTATGCTTCAGATGGGAGCTGTGGCAAGGATGACAGAAACAAGATAACGAATTTTTGTCCAGGTAAAACAGCTCCTCAAAAATATGCGTATTTGTCTTGTTCATTGCGGACGTTAGTGTACGTAGTGGGTTGTAAACAGATCATTCGTTCTTAAGCAGGAACAAGTAGCAACCTTCGTAACAGACCACTGTTTCTCCTCCCATTATCGTCTGTTATATTCACATGTTGTGTTATCCTGTCGAAACAGCAGCCATTAAGTGCCATTTGTTCAGAATGGCTGCCTCGGTATTGTATTTACATGATTCGTCAACGGAACTTTCCGTCCGGATTATCTGCCAGTTTTCATTTCATCTCCAATGGCATCTTTGATGACGGGATGTTAAAGCCTATCTTCCTTCTTTTGTACCATACCCAGTAGAAACTGAGAAAATCCTAACCAGATTTCAGATTCCACCCTGGACATGCTGGCTTAGGCATCGAATGATTCAACGGGATCACTCCCCCACCTTCCACACTCACACAGAGCAGCACTCGATTTCTTCCCCTATCCTTGACAAACTGATCCAGAACTGTATGTATAATGTGACCAGAGTTGGAGGGTAGCCAATCCCAAATCTTCCTTACTCCTTCGAGTAGTGACACATAATTACAATAAATTTAAGAACTTCATGTTCGCAAAATTCGTATGACTGATAATTCAAAAAATTCCAGAACTTCGTCCTCAGAAATTTACTGCTCCCACCTTTTACCTGTCTTGCATGCTCTCTGTCGAAATACTCTCCTCCACAAATGATACAGCGCTCCAACCGCCGTTTCCACTTCCAGAAGCAGTCTTGGTACGCCCGTCTGCGTCTTCTCTTTTATCTCGTCTATCATTTCAAATCTTCGTCCTTTCAACGGAGTTTTCAACTGTGCAAATTAAAAGAAGTCCACAAGAGCCAGGCACGGACGATGAAGCAGCACACTGATTTTGTTTTTTGTCCGATAGTCACCCACCAGGAGGTGTGGATGTGCTATAGTGATGCAAGAGCCATGAGTTGTCTCGGCACATTTCTGACAGTTTCCTTCTCACATTTTCTCGCAAGAGCTGCAGCACGTTCCGATAGGCATCGATTAACAGTTGCACCTGTGGCACGGAGTCACGATGGACAATCCTTCGAGGTCAAAGAAAACTATCAGTGTGATTTCTATATTTGACCTATTTCTGATGAGCATTTTTTTCCCGTAACTTTAGACCCACGTTCCATCTCCAGTATGATCCTCTTAAGGAACATCTCGTTCTCATTTGTGCTATCCAAAAGGTCTTCACAGACTGCGACACAAATGACTTTATGGTGTTCATGAGACGCGGCAGGAACTTGGGCGGCAACACGATGCACTTCAAGATGCTCTGTCAGGACATCATGACACGATCCAGCTCAAATGTTCCATTCTTCTGCAATCTGTCGGACAGTCAGTCTTCGATTGGCTCGCACAATCTCGTTGACGTTCCTGACACGAACGTTGTTGCTAGACGTCGAAGGACGCCCTGCACGAGGGCCGTCTTTAACTTCCGTCCGGCCGCTTTTAAACCCTGTGAACCATCCGTAACACCGAGTACGGCTTAAGCACTCATCACCGTAGGCTTCCTGCATCATTTGGAGTGTCTCTGTAAAGATCTTCTTGAGTTTAATGATTGTGCCGACTCGATTCGGATTAACGACGAGGGCCGGTGTGCCGGCCAGCCTGGCTGTCGCTCTTAGGCGGCTTCCCCATATCCGACTAGGTGAATATCTAGCATCTACCCGTGTTCCGCCTCAGTTAGCCCATTCGTCAACATTTCGAGCTCATTCTTACAATTTAACTTGGGATAACACTACACGCAGAGAGAAAGGGTACACATATTCCGTCCCTGGAGGAAGGGAGGGGGGGGGGGGGGCGGAGCTTCAAAAATTTTAACGTGCTTGAGAAGAGAATAAAATTTGAAGCTACAAGATCCGATGAATTTAGTGGAGGTGTCAAAATAAAATAAACATGCTGAGGGATGAAACTTCCTGGCAGATTAAAAATGCGTGCCGGACCGAGACTCGAACTCGGGACCTCTGCTCTCGCGGGCAAGTGCTCTACCATCTGAGCTACCCAAGCACGACTCACGCCTCGTCCTCACAGCATTACTTCTGCCAGTATGGAGCGAGCACTTGCCCGCGAAAGCAGAGGTCCCGAGTTCGAGTCTCGGTCCGGCACACGGTTTTCATCTGCCAGGAAGTTTCATATCAGCGCACACTCCGCTGCAGAGTGAAAATTTCATTCTATGCTGAGGGCTTTTGTTTTTCTGGGAGCTATGGTGTACAATGTCGAACGCAATGGAACACCTTCGACAACTGAGCAGTGGAAATTGCCACTTTTTCCACGAAACGTGTTTTCAGAGTTATTGTGTTAGACTTATTGTTCTCGGTACTCTGTTACATTTTCCCTAGACTTGGTCCAAGTGTCAAATCACGGAGAAAACGATTCAGACATTACCAGATTGCATGGCGCATTGTCTATGTGGCAAGCAGTCCTTCCCTGTTGAGTTCCAAGTGCTGTGCGTCAAGACCTCCTACATTTAGCCTACGATGGTTTGGTGACATATTACACAAGTATTTGCTGAGTGGGCATTGCGTTTTGAGCAGCGACAGGTTTTTCAATTATGAAGGAACGTAGAAAGGTAATCAAAGCTTTTGTTTCGCAAGATGTACACAAGATTGTTGAGTTCGCTAAAGCTGTTCCCTGTAATTCCAATGCATAGAACTGATTTTTTTATTTTAAAGGCGCTGCTGAAACGTTTTTGTCAATTCACGTGTGTAGCAAATGCAGTATGATCAAAGTGTTTCATACTCATCCATCTGGAACTGTTATTAAAAATTCTTACTCTCAAACAGAAGAGCGGAAAAATGCCAGTATCTTCATAAGATGAAAGGTTATAGCAGATGTATGCCATGCCGTCTTTCTTTTAAAATGTTTCTAGGTTACAAAGCATAAAAAGTTGATGATGATGTTGCCATTTCTTCCTCAATAACATAAGAAATTATACTAAACTGTGTAACATCTGATCCCAAGAATTGAGATGTGTACGGAACAGAAGTCAATACCAAAGTATTTTTTGCTTCGATTTAATTTTGTTATTCTTTTGTAGAAAACTTGAAAAGAAATGAGAAATGGTTTTTGTTCACTAGAGTTCTACTAGTTAAGCTATTGCTGCTGTGTGTGTATACTTGTATTCTCACAAATAAAACTTAGTACCTCAGTATTAATGGCACTTCAAACAATAACTTTCTTATTGACACTTAGAACCAGCCAGTTTCCTGGTACGGCCCTTCAGAACATTCCTCGTAACTTATTTATTTTCTCTTTCCTCTCATTTTTTGCGGTAATGAGCTGAGCGGCATATTTCTGTGGTAGCAGAATACCTTCTAAATTTTTTGGGTACAAATAAGTTATGTACAAGAAGAGAGAGGTTGTTTTCTGATTCTCCTGAGAATTGTGATATTTGGCTCTTAGAACATTTTCCATTTCCGATTTATGATTATTCTTACCATGCAAGTAATAATTTCGTCACGCAGTTTTCTATGGAGGTTCGTGCGATTTCCCTACGTAATCGTGGGTATTCATGGAAGGTATTACATCAGATTAATAGAGTACTGAATACGAAAGATCTCGGAACTACTTTTATCCTTGCAAGAAACACTGGTCCAGTGGAAAAGAAAATGGCGGCGGTCCAGCTGCCCAGAACCTCATTCCGCAGGTGAAAGCGATCGAATGGGGTTTTGTTCTGTTTGACAGTGCTGAAAGAATATTTTTTTTCATCCTAGATGTCACAGCTGTGGATTTTATAGTTTGGTTTTTGTTCGAGAAGTTAGTAAACGAGGCATCCAGAACAGTATGACGCACGTCAGAGTTAATGATGGGCAGTTTATTTCTTTACGTAATCTTCTCTTACGTGACATCGTGGCATCTTCTTTTCTGATATGCGGCGGCCCTCTTTGCGAGTGGCAGTTGCCTTTTTATCGTCCACTGCTAGCAGAGGCGTCCCTGACCTCTCCTCAGCGCTGATAGTGCTGTGGACGCATTTAAAGTGTTTGCACCACTCGACAGCGATAAGTACTGCTGGATGGTCGATTCCGTCTGAACAACCCAATACTGTCTGCATTAGTATAATTCTCGGATTTTTCACGGAGGAGGGCGAACTTAGCTGTAAATACAACCCGTGCTCGACGTCACCCCCGTACATGCCCACGAAGGATTTGTTGCAGCTCAAATGAACACAGCAACTTCGTTTCACAGTGCCAAATATTACAAGTTCACTCAGTTCCAAATGAAGACCAAACCTTTCTGAGCCCTCGGGTTTATTTTTACAAATATAAACACTGGAGTACCGTGAAATAGGAAGACGAAAGGAAATACAAAAACTTTTGCATCCTTGTTTTACCATCCCTCTCCGAGTTTCTTGATTATGTCTAATCACGAATCGTGTATATCTGTATTTAATCTCGCTCCCTCCCTCCCTCTCTCTCTCTCTCTCTCTCTGTTCCTCCCCCCCCCCCCCCCCTGTTTATCCTGTTTGGTAACCTTCTTAAGTAGAAGAATGATGTAAAAGGTAAAAGGATAAAGTCCTTGAATGCAGTATCCTTTCAGATGAGTTAAATTATCTAAAGTCTCCCGGTGACTTGAAATCGCTACTAATGTTTTAAACAATACTTTAGTGCAGTAATGTTGTCAAAAGATGTAACGTCTTTATAGCTGATTATAAAAAATGTATTACCTTGCACATTGAGAGCTAGCTTTTAGTTTTGCATCTACTAATGATATCCATCAAGTTCATGTGTTTCATAACAATTAGCAGTATACAATCTGACTCTCTTAAGGTGCCAACCTGAGATATTTAGTGTCAATTGAAAACACCGAAACAAGTTTTTCAGCTAATACTGAAATGGCAAGTTTTTTTCTGTGTGAATGATCCTCGTATCTGTCATTATTTACTCGTATGTCAAAGCTCTTTTGGTCGTTTTAAGTGAAGTTATAAGAGGGGGAAAGCTATTGCCACTGAGAGATGAAAAGAGGTGAATTCGCTGTTTTGTGATAATTTCCGCATATAAGGTTTACATTTTCATTATTAGATAATTTGATTCAAAATTTCTGAAAAATACGTTTCTTTAAGACACAGAGTACAAAGAAATAGTTGGTCTCCTTCACAAAATTAAATGTGTATTTTAACCGTATACATTACTCTTGAACACTATATTTCTTTCTTTAAACGTTGTTCTACTCAGTTAGCCGTACGAGGACTGTATTGATAGTACAGTCGAATGGGAGCAAAATTCGAAAATCTGAGGACATGAATGTTCTCGTTTGAGGGTGCTAGTCATCTACAATATGGTAATTTTTGTGCAATCTTCCCATATTAAACTTTGCAATTCGTAAAATTTCCTCCACTTTCCATCGAATATTAAAGGCTCCCCATAATGACCAAACAGTTCGTCAAATTTCGTCTGTTTGTCAAATTGTTAGGCGCTCTGCTGCTATGTTTGACGTGTTTGTTAAAAAAGACTATTTAACGTGCTTGTGAGATGTTTTGTTTGAAATCTGATATGACAAATACCTTTGACCGTTTAGGCGTATGTTTGTCAAAAGACGGCTAATTGCCGGACTTCTGAAGTGACGGACCGTACGAATGTTAATATTTCGAAGCATAATTTTAACCGAAAACGATTTTTTTTTTTGCTTACCTCTTTGTATTTTAAGTTTTCACAGTTGCGGCCATTACGATCAAAGGATTGTATGGAAAAAAGAAAGTATCACAGGTCGCTACCAAAACAGGGGAGAGGTTGCTTGATTCCCATCCAAACACTACACAGGAAGACACGAAGAAACAATCATTGTTTTACGCATGACGTAGAGTCCACAAATTTGAAGACTCTGGAATCTGCTACACTTGCCAGGTGTTTCAAAGCTACAGTTAACCGCTGAGAAACTAGAATAGATTCTCGCACAACTTTGTCGTCGTCTTCGATGTGAGGGCGAAGTAATGTCAACAACTTACCAAAAGTTAGACTGTCAATTCGGAGAAAACTGATGCAGTCATTGCTTCAGATTTTAATTGATATATTTAGCTCCAAATCTGAACAATTCCGTGGAACAGTGTCTTGATTTCTTTTCTGCTTTCTGCTAAAAATGCACGAAATGCTTTGTCTTTATTGGCACCTAACCCTACTAATGTCAAAATACGCCGCGACGGTGTACAATGGCCTGAGAGCTGTTTCAAAAGCGTGGTTAAATTTGGTAAATTTCGTTTGTTCTTCTGCGCGCTTGTTTGATAACCCCGTGGGAAGACACTGAAAATTTTACAGACAAATTTTATCGTTATGTGTGCGAAGAGTACATAGTGTACTGAGATCTTTTCCACGTCTTAACATCCCTTTTCGGAATGATACATGTTGTTGTTGTGGTCTTCAGTCCTGAGACTGGTTTGATGCAGCTCTCCATGCTAATCTATCCTTCGCAAGCCTCTTCATCTCCCAGTGCCTACTGCAACCTACATCCTTCTGAATCTGCTTAGTGTATTCACCTCTTGGTCTCCCTCTATGATTTTTACCCTCCACGCTGCACTCCAAAACTAAATTGGTGATCCCTTAATGCCTCAGAACATGTCCTACCAACTGATCCCTTCTTCTGGTCAAGTTGTGCCACAAACTTCTCTTCTCCCCAATCCTATTCAATACTTCCTCATTAGTAATGGAATCTACCCATCTAATCTTCAGCATTGTCAGTAGCACCACATTTCGAAAGCTTCTATTCTCTTCTTGTCCAAACTATTTATCGTCCATGTTTCACTTCCATACATAGCTACACTCCATACAAATACTTTCAGAAAAGACTTCCTGACACTTAAATATATACTCGATGTTAACAAATTTCTCTTCTTCAGAAACGCTTTCCTTGCCATTGCCAGTCTACATTTTATATCCTCTTTACTTCGACCATCATCAGTTATTTTGCTCCCCAAATAGCAAAAGTCCTTTACTACTTTAAGTGTCTCATTTCCTAATCGAATTCCCTCAGCATCCCCCTACTTAATTCGACTACATTCCCTTATCCTCGTATTGCTTTTGTTGATGTTCATCTTATACCCTCCTTTCAAGACGCTGTCCATTCCCTTCAACTGCTCTTCCAGATCCTTTGCTGTTTCTGAAAGAATTACAATGCCATCGGCGAGGCTCAAAGTTTTTGTTTCTTCTCCATGGATTTTAATTCCTATTCCGAATTTTTCTTTTGTTTCCTTTACTGCTTGCTCAATATACAGATTGAATAACATCGGGGATAGGCTACAACCCTGTCTCACTCCCTTCCCAACCACTGCTTCCCTTTCATGTCCCTCGACTCTTATAACTGCCATCTGGTTTCTGTACAAATTGTAAATAGCCTTTCGCTCCCTGTACTTTACCCCTGCCACCTTCAGAATTTGAAAGAGAGTATTCCAATCTATATTATCAAAAGCTTTCTCTAAGTCTACAAATGCTAGAAACGTAGGTTTGCCTTTCCTTAATCTTTCTTCTAAGATGAGTCGTAAGGTCAGTATTGCCTCACGAGTTCCAGTATTATACGGAATCCAAACTGATCTTCCCCGAGGTCGGCTTCTATTAGTTTTTCCATTCGTCTGTAAAGAATTCGCGTTAGTATTTTGCAGCTATGGCTTATTAAACTGATAGTTCGGTAATTTTCACATCTGTCAACACCTGCTTTCTTTGGGATTGGAATTATTATATTCTTCTTGAAGTCTGAGGGTATTTCGCCTGTCTCATACATCTTGCTCACCAGATGGTAGAGTTTCGTCAGGACTGGCTCTCCCACGGCCGTCAATAGTTCCAATGGAATGTTGTCTACTCCGGGGGCCTTGTTTCGACTCAGGTCTTTCAGTGCTCTGTCAAACTCTTCACGCAGTATCGTATCTCCCATTTCATCTTCTTCTACATCCTCTTCCATTTCCATAATATTATCCTCAAGTACATCACCCTTGTATAGGCCCTCTGTATACTCCTTCCACCTTTCTGCTTTCCCTTCTTTGCTTAGAACTGAGTTTCCATCTGAGCTCTTGATGTTCATACAAGTGGTTCTCTTCTCTCCAAAGGTCTCTTTAATTTTCCTGTAGGCAGTATCTATCTTACCCCTAGTGAGATAAGCCTCTACATCCTTACATTTGTCCTCTAGCCATCCCTGCTTAGCCATTTTGCACTTCCTGTCGATCTCATTTTTGAGACGTTTGTATTCCTTTTTGCCTGCTTCATTTACTGCATTTTTATATTTTCTCCTTTCATCAATTAAATTCAATATTTCTTCTGTTACCCAAAGATTTCTACTAGCCCTCGTCTTTTTACCTACTTGTTGCTCTGCTGCCTTCACTACTTCATCCCTCAAAGCTACCCATTCTTCTTCTACTGTATTTATTACCCCCATACCTGTCAATTGTTCCCTTATGCTCTCCCTGAAACTCTGGAAAACCTCTGGTTCTTTCAGTTTATCCAGGTCCCATCTCCTTAAATTCCCACCTTTTTGCAGTTTCTTCAGTTTTAATCTACAGGTCATAACCAATAGATTGTGGTCAGAGTCCACATCTGTCCCTGGAAATGTCTTACAATTTAAAACCTGGTTCTTAAATCTCTGTCTTACCATTATATAATCTATCTGATACCTTTTAGTATCTCCAGGGTTCTTCCATGTATACAACCTTCTTTCATGATCCTTAAACCAAGTGTTAGCTATGACTAAGTTGTGCTCTGTGTAAAATTCTACCAGGCGGCTTCCTCTTACATTTCTTAGCCCCAATCCATATCCACCTACTACGTTTCCTTCTCTCCCTTTTCCTATTACCGAATTCGAGTCACCCATGACTATTAAATTTTCATCTCCCTTCACTATCTGAATAATTTCTTTTATTCCATCATACATTTCTTCAATTTCTTCGTCACCCGCAGAACCGGTTGGCATATAAACTTGTACTACTGTAGTAGATGTGGGCTTCGTATCTATCTTGGCCAAAATAATGCGTTCACTATGCTGTTTGTAGTAGCTTACCCGCATTCCTATTTTCCTATTCATTATTAAACCTACTCCTGCATTACCCCTATTTGATTTTGTGTTTATAACCCTGTAGTCACCTGACCCGAGGTCTTGTTCCTCCTGCCACCGAACTTCACTAATTCCCACTATATCTAACTTTAACCTGTCCATTTCCCGTTTTAAATTTTCTAACCTACCTGCCCGATTAAGGGATCTGATATTCCACGCTCCGATCCGTAGAACGCCAGTTTTCTTTCTCCTGATAACGACATCCTCTTGAGTAGTCCCCGCCCGGAGATCCGAATGGGGGACTATTTTACCTCCGGAATATTTTACCCAAGAGGACGCCATCATCATTTAATCATACAGTAAAGCTGCATGCCCTCGGGAAAAATTACGGCCGTAGTTTCCCCTTCCTTTCAACCGGGTGCAGTACCATCACAGCAAGGCCGTTTTGGTTATTGTTACAAGGCCAGATCACTCAATCATCCAGACTGTTGCCCCTGCAAGTATTGAAAAGGCTGCTGCCCCTCTTCAGGAACCACACGTTTGTCTGGTCTCTCAACAGATACCCCTCTGTTGTGGTTGTACCTACGGTACGGCTATCTGTATCGCTGAGGCACGCAAGCCTCCCCACCAACGGCAAGGTCCATGGTTTATGGGGAGGGGGGGGGGGGGAATGATACATAGGAGATGGATTTGAGTACCCCTATGCATAAATCCGAATTTCTCTAATTTTATCGTCGTGGACATTACTCGAGATGTCTGTTAAAGGAATCTCTTTGTTTTCTGATTCGCTTTGGAAAGTGAGCTCTGGAAATTTTGTGACTAGGTGCAAGGCTATGGCCCTTCAGTTTGTTAAGCATTCCTGTGACACTTTCACCCCGACTAAACGAACCTTTCACGAATCGTGCAGATATTCTCTGAAACTCTTCAATTTCTTGCGTTTATTAAATGATTGAGGTTCTCAGGCCGACAAAATTACTCAGGAATCTTTCGAACGAAGGTACTGTAAGCTACCTATTCCGCTATTCCGTGCTTCAGATTCTTCCAATAAATTACAGTCTGGCATCTGCCTTGCTCGTTGGTAGATTTATGTGGTCGTTCTACCTTAAATCACTCCGGTCGGAAGCTCATCCTGATTTATTTGTTATTATTATTAATAATATTATTATTATTATTTGCTGATGGCCAAGCATTGATTTAAATTCTATGTGACCTTTTCGTCCATCTACGCATGTTACGTTGCGTGGATTTATGCTTGGAGATATCTGCGGACCTTTGAACCTCGCACTGATCATCTGCAAGGCTCTGTGCGTTTCGTAACAAGTTTCTGAGCAGGTCCATCTTGCTGTATATAACTACGCCACCCTACAGGACGGTTCGCCGGTTTCCGGAACGTCGGCCATAAAACAAGCAAAAACTGCGTCAGGCCTGCAGCTCAGTGCGGCAGCCGAGCGAACGGTCAGTCACATTGTCACTGGAACTGCCCGACGCCCGGGAGTCAAGGTCGGCACTCGCTCCGTTCGCGAGCGGTTCGGAGCGGTCGTTGCACTCTGCTCGTCCGACCGGTCTGCCCGCCGCCTTCTGAACTGCCACACGTGGCGCCATCGTTGCGACTGGAAAAGAGATCGTTCAAGAACGGGACCAACGACAACTGAAGACAATCGTGCAACGTGACAGGAGTGCAACCCTTCCGCAAATTGCTGGAGATTTCGATGCTGGGACATCAACAAGTGTCAGCGACCGAACCATTCAACGAAACATCATCAATATGGCCTCCCGGAGTCGAATGCCCACTTGTGTTCCCTTGATGACTGCACGACAGAAAGCTTTACGCCTCGCCAGGACCCATCAACACCGACATTAGACAGTTGATGACTGGAAACACGTTACATGGTCGGAAGAGTCTCATTTCAAATTGTATCGTGTGGATGGACTTGCCGGTATGGAGACAACCTTACGAATTCATGGATCCGGCTTCTCAGGGGGGACTGTTCATGTTGGTGGGGCGTGTGCAGTTGGAGTGATGTGGCACCGCTGATACGTCTAGATACTACTCTGACAGGTGACACGTATGTAAGCGTCCTGTCTGATCACGTGCATTATTCATGTCCATTGTGTATTCAGACGGACACGTCCAGAATTGCTACAGAGTGTTTCCAGGAACACTCTTCTGAGTTTAAACACTTCTGCTGGCCACCAAACTCTCCAGGGTAAACATTATCGAGCACATCGCCCGCAGGGCTCCTACATGATATTAGGCAGGTGTGCAAGTTTCTTTGCCTTTTAAGTGTGTTTACATTTTAGAAGAAGAACCACAGGAGGTATTGAAAAGATGGCAAGAATATGTTGAATGTCTGTATAAGGGGGATGAAATGCAAAGAGAAATTAAAGTTGAACAGGAGCAATATGTGCCGGAAGATGGAAAGGGATTCACTATCTTGGAAGCAGAAGCAGAAAAAGCGCTGAAGTAGGTGAAGAATAGGAAGGCATGTGGAATTGATGATTTGCCAGTAGAACTGTTGAAGAGTCTGGGAAACAAGACAAAAAAAGAAATAGTCTATCTCTGTAACGAGATATATGACAAAGGGGAATGGCCTGAGGACTTCCTTGCAACAGTTACGACACCAGTAGAGAAAACGAGAAACACTAAAAAATGTGAAGAGCACCGGACCATCAGTCTAATTTCTCATACAGGTAAAATCTTGCTGAGAGTGTTGAATAGAAGGCTATATGGCAAACTGGATAGAGGGATTGCAGACGAGCAGTTCGGATTTAGAAGAGGAAAAGGAACAAGAGATGCTACTGGCCTGTTAAGAACTATAGGGGAAAGATATATGGAAAAAGGTAGAGAAATCTTTCCTGTTTTTATAGATTTAGAAAAGGCTTTTTACAGAGTTCAGTGCCGGCCGGAGTGGCCAAGCGGTTCAAGGCGCTTCAGTCTGGAACCGCGCGACCGTTACGGTCACAGGTTCGATTCCTGCCTCGGGCATCATGGATGTGTGTGATGTCCTTAGGTTAGTTAGGTTTAAGTAGTTCCAAGTTCTAGGGGACTGATGACCACAGCAGTTGAGTCCCATAGTGCTCAGAGCCATTTGAACCATTTTGAAGAGAGTTCAGTGGAACAAGATGATGGATATTTTGAAGAGGAAAGGAGTAGGTTGGAAAGAGAGACGACTGATATAGTATCTATATTTACACCTGAAAACAAGGATAAGGATTGGAAATGAAATGTCAGAAGGAAGCAGCATTGGATGAGGTGTTAGACAAGGTTGTTCCCTTTCCCCCAATGTTGTTTAACACATACCTTGAAGAGATTATTGTGAAAGGCTTAGATGGGAAAAGAGGAATGTGTATTGGTGGAAAGAGATTAGAATGTATAAAATTTGCTGATGACAAGGTATTTGTGGCAGAAAGTGAGCGGACAGTGAATAACATGTTCAAAGATCTGAATGAAGTTTGTGTGGAATATGGGATGCAAATAAACACAGCAAAAACAAAGAGTATGGTCATCAGTACAAGACACAGACTGTCTAATATCAAAATAGGACAATCTACCATTAGCCAAGTAAGTGCATTTAAATATCTTGAAAGCACAATAACTGAAGACTTGAAATGTCACCAGGAGGTGAAAACTCGAATTGCCATAGCGAAGGAGGCATTCAACAGAAAGAGGAAACTCTTATGTGGCAAATTAGATAAAGGTCTAAGGTAAAGGTCTGACAAATGTTTTGTCTGGTGTGTGGTGCTATATGGGGCAGAAACATGGATGCTGAGACGAGAGGATGAAAAAAAGGTTATAAGCATTTGAGATGTGGATGTGGAGGAGAATAGAGAGAATAAGCTGGATGGAAAGAATGAGTGATGATAGAGTATTGAAAAGGGTTGGCGAGAGATGATGTCTGATGAAGGTTGTAAGAGAAAGGAATAAGAACTGGTTGGGACATTCATTGAGAAGGGAGTGCTTGTTAGCAGATGCTTTGGAAGGATTGGTCTGTGGGAGAAGACCAAGAGGAAGAAGGAGATACAAGATAATAGACGACAGAAAGGAAAGAGGAAATTATGCAGACCTGAAGACGATGGCAGAAGACCGGCAGCCTGGAGAACTAACATGTGAAAATCTGCCTTTTGGCAGAACACTGAACTATAGGGTGAATTTTAGAACAATTTATACACAAATCTAGGCACTTTAGTTCGAAAAATGTATTTTGATTGTGCATATGAAGTCATATTTCAACAAATTTTAGTAATAGGTCATATTGCGGCTAACTTTTAATATAATTGGTCATATTTCCGTATATAACGTTTTTCTCGTATCTTACGGACACACGAATAAGAAAATGAATATGTTGCTCACGAGACAATATTTAACGTGCTATTATGAACGATAAACAGATAAATTAGTACACAGCCTTATTTCTCAGGACTGTAGCAGAAAATCGGTGTGCCACAACAGTCGTTTCACGAACATAAAATATTGTTGCGCAGAGTCGACAATACGCTCTCAGAACCAACAAAGGCGGCTTCTGCCGTAATAATCATCGCAGTCGCTCAGGTGTTCCCAGTAACCAGTTTGAATACAGCCTTTGCCTTGTTCAACGTGCCTAAAGCAAAGTGCTCCGACAGCGTGAAGTTGCGAGGATATGTTCGAGAATTTGGATAGAAGTTCTTTAGTATTGATGGGAAAACATTATTTTGTAAACTGTGTGAAGTTAGTGCAGAAAAGGGCCTTAATGTCCTACAACACTGTAATACCGCTAAACGCAGCAGGTGCGTGAAACGAAGTGCTGAAAATAACAGGAGGCAAACGCTGTTATTTGAACAGACAGGTCAATCGTCAACCGTGCAATCATTCTGCAAGGATTTGTGTGAGATGATGGTGTCCTGCGTCATCCCATTTGAAAAGCTGAAGAATCCACGCTTCAGACGGTTCATGGAGAAGTACACAACACATCCAATTCCAGATGTAACTACACTGAGAAATAACTATTTATCCGTATGCTACAATGATGTGCTCAACAAAATACGAATTACTATTGTTGAGCAAAAGAACTGGCTGTCGATAGATGAAACTACGGATATCAGTGGGAGATATATTGCAAATGTTGTTGGCGTTCTAAAAGTTGATGGCCCTGGAGATATTTTCCTACTAACATGTGAAGTTCTCGATAGTGTAAACAATTCGACGATTGCTATTTTGTTTGACAACTCTCTGAAGCTACTGTGTCAGGGTGATGTGAAAAGAGACAACGTTTTGCTGCTTGTAACATATGGTGCTTCATATATGGCTAAAGCAGCCAAAGGGCTTCAGATTCTCTAACCCAGTATGGTGTACGCCAGTTGCCTTGCACATGCGTTGCGCAGAGTTGCCGAAGAGGTGCGATCAAATTACCCTGGCGTGGATAAATTAATTTCCTGTGGCAATAAATTCTATGTGAAGGCTCCGCTACAGGTCCAGAAATTCAAAGAACAAGCACCTTCAACGGCCCTCCCACCTAAAGCTGTTCCTACACGGTGGGGTTCTCAGCTTAATGCTGCTGAGTATTAGTGCACCAACTACACCCAAATAAAGACAATCTTCTGTGAGTTGATAGCGATGAATCAAGTGCTATCAAAATTGTGAAAGAAGTTTTTACAGATACATTGTCTCGAAACTTGGCATACATCAACGCCAATTTTTCAATGATATCAAAAGCCATCAAACGACTGGAAGCTGTTGGCACTCAGCTATGTGAGGCCCTGAGTATTGTGCAACATGTGCAGAGTGAGTTGGGTAGAGCTCGTGCTCATGTGGCTGACAAAGTGAAAACCAAATTGCAAAGTGTTCTCCAACGGAATCCTGGATATTCTACACTGTGCAAAATTAGTGACAGTCTTTCAGGAAATGCCGAAACATTTGAAGATACTGAAACAAAGCTGAACTCCAGTGACCTGGCTGCCTTCAAATACATTCCAGTAACGTCTTGTGAAGTGGAGAGGAGCTTTTCCGGGTACAAAACTATCCCCAGCGACAACCGTAGATCTTTGACAATGGAAAACCTGAAAATGCACCTTCTGATCCAGTGCAACTTTGCAGATACTGAAGATTGACATACGGTATTACATAATGTGAAACGCTTTAAATACTATGTAGAAATAAAAACATTGTTTTACTATTTCGATAGATGATCTTGTCACTGTACTTTGTGTTTAGAAAATAAAACATTGAAGAAATAGGTGCAAATTAGCCACAAACCCTGCAGAAAGAAAGAACTATATTTACAATATTTTGAGAAGTGAATTTCGTATTACTTTATGGTGAATGAAAAATTAATCAAACAAGCAAGAATGCTTTAAATAAACTTCTGTTAAGTCGTATTTTATTTTTAAAGGTCATATGTAAGTAAGTTTTAGGTCATAAACGCTTGCGTATTTCGCTGTTTTTTAGGTAACTAAAATCTGGGCTCTAATGATATTTTAGAAATGTCGATAGAACTACTAATAGGACGGACCGTACAAAGTAGTTCTGAATTCAGGAATTGAAGCTGTTAGCAGTACATTATTTACATTCCAATTAGAACAACAATGTTGCAACATCGTTACTGTGCAGAGTAGAGCGAAGCACCTGAAGATCTGACTAGTGATTTGCGAGGATTTGAGCTTTAATTGTGCTGACTGTTAGCAAGAACAGATAGATGTTTCAGAGTTTTACTTTCCCCCAGAAAAGCCACCAGCATTAAGTGTAAACTGTCGCCATTTGTACCAGCGCCAGTTATGTTGACAGTGAGACGGAGGGGTCTATTGCCTTACGAATCTCTGTAACAGTTGTGAAGCGAATGCCGTGAAGTGCTCCCTGCAATTAAAGAATCAAGTTGAATCACAAGGGCTTGTGTGTGGTGGGGGGGAACAGCAGTTTCCAGCTCAAACGGTCGAACAATCAGTCACAACCTGCGCCATTTGCTCCCTACTCTAAGCTGGTCGCAGGCTGTGTTCCAAAAATGAAGTGCTTACGGGAGGAAGTGCCGACACTTTCTGCAGAACCCTCCCATCATTTTTTAGGGCAATGCTCGGGCAAATATGGCGCAACTTACTCATTTTCGCGTTCGATGAGGCTGGGAAGTGTTCTGCCACCCATCACACTCCCCGAACTTTAGCCCTTGTGACTCCACTTGAGTCCTAAATTGAAGGAAGCACTTTATGGCACTAGCTTCAGAACTGTTACAGAGATTCGTCAGGCAATAGACCGCTCCACTCGAACTATCAACACACCAGGCGTTGCTAAGAGTATCCTACAACTTCCACTTCGCTGACAACTATGATACACAATGCTAATGACTTCTTTGAAGGACAGTAAAACTTTGAAACATGCATCTGTTTTGTGGGAGTTGCAAATAAACAGTTGCCACTATCAAACTTCCAACCTTCGTATTGCTCTCTGCAGTACACTGAGCAACGAATATGGTTTTCTCCATTAAGCGAAATGGAGTAGTGAGCATATGTCTATATTAGACGATAGCAAATGGATTTTTTTTTTGGACTGGCTCGATATGAAATGTCTAGTTTTTTTATGATTTCTCGTACTTATTTAAAATTAATTTTGGTCTATCCTCGCACAAAACGAAAGGATAGTAATGTGTCGATTCCGTATGATTAATGTGTGCAAGCGATTCTACAGAGAACATCTCTCTGTGTGCGAATGCCTCCGTGGCTGGATATAATGCGGTTACTTTTCAGCCCACACGCTCAAGAATGCTTATACTGCTGTGAAAGTTGTCTCATAAGAGCACCACACACACACACACACACACACACACACACACACACCGATTTTTCCGCGCCTGTGCTCGAGGTCGACCAGCCTGCTCCGCGTGCAGTCCGCCGCGGCGGCCTCCCAGCAGTTGGTGTTGAGGTGCAGCTGGCTTCGTCCCCGAACTCAATTTTTTTTGGTCACAGCCTCCAGCTAATAATTTCTGGACCTATGCCAGCGTTTGCACACAAAGTGCATGACGTATCTCTTTAACCGGCAGACGGGCAAACTTATCAGTCTGATGTAGTGGACTTTGCGATGGGGGTAGCGTAGTGGTTAGCACAATGGATTCGCATTCGGGAGGATGACGGTTCAAACCCCCGTCCGGCCAGCCTCATTTACGTTTTCGATAATTTCCCTAAATCGTTTAAGGCAAATGCCATGATGGTTCCTTTGGAAGGGCATAGCCGCTTTCCTTTCCCATTCTTCCCCAGTCAGAGCTTGTGCTCCGTCTATAATGACCTCATTGTCGACGGGACGTTAGACACTAATTTCCTCCCCAATGTGGGGAAAGGGATGAATCGAAAGTTATAAACGAGTAGGAGAAAACTACAAATTTACCGTTTGTTGATGGAGGTTATAAAAATCCAAGTACACACATTTTTTTTTACTAATGTCATCTAGACTCCACAACTTACTCAGAGTGTTAAATTCAGAACATCATCTATGTTGCCATGACAGTGACGTTTAAATTCCAGCTCCCCGCGAGTTCTACCTTTTATACGTAAATTACGAGGTGCATTCAAGTTCTAAGGCCTCCGATTTTTGTCTCCGGACTGCAAAGAGATAGAAACATGCGCATTGTTTTAAAATGAGGTCGCGTTCATTGTCAATACGTCCCAGAGATGGCAGCACCGTATGGCAAATGGAATTTTTTCCGCCAGCGGCGAGAATGAGAACTGTTTTAAATACTTAAAATGGCGACGTTTTCCTAACTTGAACAGCGTGGAATCATTCGTTTTCTGAATTTGCGTGGTGTGAAACCAATTGAAATTCATCGACAGTTGAAGGAGACATGTGGTGATGGAGTTATGGACGTGTCGAAAGTGCGGTCGTGGGTGCGACAGTTTAATGAAGAACCTCGGGCTCGCACAAGCCGGTCTGACGACAAGATCGAGAAAGTGGGGAGAATTGTTTTGGGGGATCGCCGAATGACTGTTGAACAGATCGCCTCCAGAGTAGGCATTTCTGTGGGTTCTGTGCACGCAATCCTGCATGACGACCTGAAAATGCGAAAAGTGTCATCCAGGTGGGTGCCACGAATGCTGAAGGACGACCACATGGCTGCCCGTGTGGCATGTTGCCAAGCAATGTTGACGCGCAACGACATCATGAATGGGACTTCCTTTTCGTCGGTTGTGACAATGGATGAGACGTGGATGCCATTTTTCAATCCAGAAACAAAGTGTCAGTCAGCTCAATGGAAGTACACAGATTCACCGCCACCAAAAATATTTCGGGTAACCGCTAGTGCTGAAAAAATGATGGTGTCCATGTTCTGGGACAGCGAGGGCGTAATCCTTACCCATTGCCTTCCAAAGGCCACTACGGTAACAGGTGCATCCTACGAAAATGTTTTGAAGAACAAATTCCTTCCTGCACTGCAACAAAAACGTCCGGGAAGGGCTGCGCGTGTGCTCTTTCACCAAGACAACGCACCCGCACATCGAGCTAACGTTACCAACAGTTTCTTCGTGATAACAACTTTGAAGTGATTCCTGATGCTCTCTACTCACCTGACCTGGCTCCTAGTGACTTTTGGCTTTTTCCAACAATGAAAGACACTCTCCGTGGCCGCACATTCACCAGCCGTGCTGCTATTGCCTCAGCGATTTTCCAGTGGTCAAAACAGACTCCTAAAGGAGCC
The DNA here is from genome assembly GCF_023897955.1 of Schistocerca gregaria. Classification (NCBI taxonomy): domain Eukaryota; kingdom Metazoa; phylum Arthropoda; class Insecta; order Orthoptera; family Acrididae; genus Schistocerca; species Schistocerca gregaria. Next base: position 509,143,504 of record NC_064927.1, read on the forward strand.
TTCGCCGCTGCCATGGAATCATGGCATCAGCGTTGTGAAATTGTGTACGTCTGCAGGGCGATTACGTGGAGAAGTAACGCCAGTTTCATCGATTTCGGGTGAGTAGTTAATTAGAAAACAAAGCGGAGGCCTTAGAACTTGTATGCACCTCGTACTTCTCCACCTCGAGATGTGGCTACCGTGTTGAGGATTACAGAAAAGTGAACTTCTCAGCAACTGCTTCCGTTTCAGGGTGGCGAAACATGAGAACTTGCCGTGGACATGAGTAAATGCAAGTGCTTTTTTTATAGATCTACGAATACACATAAATGAAAAAGTAAAGCAAACCTGTAGTTAACAGAATAAACAGGAAAATGACGCAGAAATAGAAATATTTCACCCGTACTTCTTACCTCATTCGAAATTTTTAGATCATTTTATTGCTTCAGACGAAGTGTTTAACCTCATTAAGTCGTCACGGCTGATGGTGAAAAATTTACGACGTGTAAAGTCAGATTTTGAGTCGTAAGTAGGTACAACAAAGCGAACTCTTTATTTGACAACAATCTTTTCGCACAGCGAGATTTAAAAAATCATCATGTCTTTTTATCAACGAAATAAGTTTTTACATCATTAGACAAATCACTAACCAATGCTATTGCTTTTAAATACAAGTGTGACGTAAGTCATTTAGCTGTTTATATGTCGAGTTTTTGCGTACTGAAATGTAACACATTCTCTTTAAATATCGGCGTCGAACGTTTACATTCTTACGTAATTATCTTGTAGAGAAACTAATAAAGATGCATTACCACAACACTCTGTTTGTACTCTAAGGGATTTGTACTGTTGTCAAGGTCTGAGCTGCAGTACCAACAAAGTATGAAGGACTGTTGTTCCTAAGAAGAAAACTGCCACGGAACTTTTACATAGAAAGTAGGAAGTACACGTTCTAGAAGTTTGAGTCGTTAAATGAAGAAATCGTTAGCCGTAAAAGGTTATTAGTGATCTTCGTGTGTCGCTGAACAAGCGCTAAGGTATGTGCTTAATTGACGGTTTCCGAGGAACTAAATCTGTATGGAACTGAAGCATGACATACAAAACCCGAGTGAGTGTTGCGCAGAGTTCCAGTATTGAGATTATCGAAGTGACAGGCTGTAACAGCATCAAATGCGTAGCATGTATCCACTCAGCCTTAAATTTCCCAAAGCGTACTACGGGTTAATAGCTATGAAGAGTCAGTGGCATCGAACAGAGGAGATTTTTCCTTGTTTATAAAAGAAGCTGACAGCTAAGGTGATCACAAAAGAGACAGACAATTTTGAATAAGAAGCGTTTTGTACAATTACTTTCAGATGCTGAAACAAATAGGAAATTATAAATAGAACAGTTTGTATATTACTGACAACGGCGTTCGTAGAAAACTTCTCGCGTACTGTTTTATATAGCTCTGAATTGTCACTAACGTTTATTCTGTTGCATGAAAACGCACCAATATTCCACTTCTCTTAGGAGAGGCTTTAGCGTAACATCGTTCTGTGAGAATGATGTCCTCTGCGGGCACTTGTCCTATTTCGCAGAGCAAAGAAGATCTCCAAGCTGAAGCGGTAAATGAATACTCAAAGTTACCGTCTCTATCTCGAGAACACTCGAGTACAGCACACTGGTGACAGTATGACACAGTGTGCGCCACTGGTTCTCGGATCCAGGCAGTACGTCTCAGGGAGCGAGGGAAACCCTCAACTTCCCGCAAGTATCAGTTCTCGAGGCGTGCCAGGGTAAACGGCACGGCTAACTCGCTGCTCGCAGGGGATGGACGCGCACAGACCTCACTTGTGACGTGTAAGCACTAACTCGTTTCCTATAAGACTAGAAGGAATACATTCTAGTGCACCGGCGAGTTTTTTGGAACACATTTGATTTTGTGGAACGATACGTGTGAACTTTTGGTACACAATCTGTTTATCAAAGCACAGTTTCACGGATCGTAGTATATGGCGACACGCTGTCTCTGTATAAATTACACCATTTATCCGTCTTTGCACTTTTCTTAAATAACACTATTATATGCACTATACTATTTCACGCTGCATTGACGCCGTTCGCTGTGTTCTCACGACAAAGTAACAAAGTTCATCATTGTCTGTTAAGGGCCGTTGACCTTCAACTGATGGTCTGCAGTTCCACGAAGCGTACGTATGTGCATAAACACCTACCCGCGCTATCAAAAGAAAACAGAGGTTGGAGTTCATTGCACGGCTCCTTATCCAAAGCTGTCCTGCCTCTATAGCTGAGGTGTACTGTTTCCCAGGCTCCAGTGTTATTCTGCTTTTTCTTTCAGTGTCATGAACTTTGAGTTTTGATTAGTAAAATTCGTCGACTTTTCTGCTAGCGAAGTTCTTTAAATGCGGCTTATACCATTACGTGATCCACAGTAACGGTTTCTCAGGATGCTTACTGAATGGTTTACTCAATGGGTATCGATTGAACTGGAGTCTGATACCAATTCTGTTTAGTCACTTCATTCTAAAGAACACACCACGAAGAAAAAAGCTGTTTGACTCCTCAGTGAACGAGTGCATCTTCAGTACCATCTCTCCACTCGTTCCTTTTGATCATTTCATTATAACTACACTTCGGTGCAGTCTATTCATTGTCTTTAATCACCAAAGCCTAATGTTCTTTAATGTTTCTTTGACGGAAAAATCTCATAACAAAGTAATCGATATAGTGAGTGAGGCACGTGCTGCCGCATTAAGCAATGTATTTCAATCGTTGCTGTTCCAAACTTTATCGTAGTGACGAAGCGTTTCAGTTGGCTAATGACATTTTATCTCTCTATCCCATTTCTTCAACGATAGCTGGTTGCATTTTTTCTGATAACCACATCGTAGTGGTCTTACCATTTCGTTCAGAGACGAAGTACTTAAGATTACCAGAGTACGGCTTTACGAAACTGTCTGTCCACGAAAGATCTTCGGGAACTTGTTGTTCAGACCCCTCCGAAAACAGTTTGGTTGCTGTTTGCCGATTCCAGTTCTTTTGTCCCATAATGGTGCTCTGAGTTTCTTCTGCCAGCCACATGTTTTTCGTTTTCTCTCCCTCCTTCCTCTGTTTGGAGACCAAAGCCTTCTGATACTGAGAAGTCCATTTCCTTTTAGACACGTCGCCTAGTTGCTTACGTTTCTCGCCGGGCGACTTCTGTCGACTGGCGTCGTAGAAATCGTTCCTCTCAATCTCTGGCTTACGTGTTTCTTCAGAGAGCCATGTGGTTCCAATCTTCTCATTTTGTCCAGAGAAGGCATTTGAACTTTTAACTATAGATTTTACGTTGGTCTGGTCTGGAGGAACGAAATGTTCAATATTTTCAGGCTTCGGGTCTCTCATTAATTCTGGAAGCACTGCTGCATCCAAAGACCACTTCTTTTGTAAGCTCTGCTCCTTGCTTTTGATGACCTTTGGACCCATGGTATAAGAGGGCCATATTCTTTCTTTCGCACCCTGTCTTTGAGCTTTCTGATGAATTTCTGCTGGCTGTAGAACATCGGATGTCAACTCATTATCCGTTTCGTGCTTGTTACTGTTCTGTTCGAATTTAAGAGGTTGGTAGGCGCTGGAGATCCATTGCTGTTCCAGTTTGTAGCCCTCATCTTCCTCATCAGTGCCTGGTGGTTCAATTGCGCTGTGCTGCTGCTTTTCAGAATAGCTATCCTGGACTTGTGTATCATCGCGCCCTTTGAAGTCGCCGTAAACACCCTTGTTCTTATACAGTTCGCTCCAGTTCCTGTCACGAGAAACCTGAGATTTAATATTTTCATCACGATGCGACCAGCCCACTTCAGTGATCGGGGGTTGATGATCCTTAGAAGAAGAGGTAGGGTCTAGTTGACGGATCCCGTCCATTTCTTCAGATTGCGGACTCGGGAACTGTTTGACGGGCCACTGGGAGTCTACTTGTTGGCTCCAGTTTGTCTCTTGTGCATCCTTGGACTGAAACTCCTGGGAGAACCGCTTCTGTCTCTGGACGCTGCCGTCGACGTCCCAGGTGCGCTCCTCTTCGTGGGACCACTCTCCGTCGTGGAGCTCTCCCCAGTCCTCCTTGATCATGTCGGCGGCCTTCTCGGCGATCATGACGGTGGGCGCGTTGGTGTTGCCGCTGACGATGTAGGGCATGATCGAGGCGTCGACGACGCGCAGCCGCCGGACGCCGTAGACGCGCAGGCGGTGGTCGACGACGGCCTCCGGGTCGGAGGCGGGGCCCATCTTGCACGTGCCCACCGGGTGGTAGATGGTCTGCGTGTAGTGGCGCGCAGCGCACTCCCAGTACTCGTCCGAGCCGAAGGCGCCCGAGCCCTCGCAGCCGGGCAGCGGCCGCTCGTTCACCCTGGCGCCCAGCCGGCGCATCACCTTCGTCTTGCTCAGCGCCACCGCGAACTTCATTCCCTCCACCTGTCGGCGGCACACACTCTCAATGTAAACATCCGCATCCAGAAAAAGTCGAGTTTTATGTATTTGATGGTTGTACACACAGTTGGTATGCATCATACTTAACGAAGAGAATACGAAAAGATGTGCTGAATAATTCAAATAATGTTGAAGGAGTAGAAAATTTTAGTCGTTGGGGAGAAATCGGCAAAGGAGTGCCACAGGGTTCAATATTGGGTCCACTACTGTTCCTCACATAAGAGAATGAGCTTCCACTAACATTCGAGAAGCAGGATTGATACTTTTAGCAGGCGATATTAATTTTACAACAAAATCCATCAGAGAAAAAACAATTACAAAGTACTTCTGAGAAATCGACTCTTCCTAAATTTGAAGAAAAAACCATATTATATTCAGTTCTGTACAAAAAATAGTCAAATCAACAACTGGTGTACGACAAGAGCAGGAGTCAGTAAATAGGATAGAATGCTCTACATTTTTGGATGTACATGCTGATAAAAACTATAAGTAGAAGGAGTGTATTACTGAGTTTTGCAAGCAATTGAGGTCAACCACTTTTGCTGTTTGTATTGCTAATCTTGGAAACGAAAGACTTAACCTCCTGACATTTTTTGCTATTTCCATTCATTAGTGTCTTGTGGAATTGTTTTCTAGGGTAACTGACCTCTTAGAGAGCACTGATTGCACAAAACCGAGCAGTAACAGTGATTTGTGGTGTTGACCGATGGACGTCACTTACGTACGCCTTCAAGTAGCTGGTCATTTTAATTGCACCGTCACAATACATATATTCCCTAATTAAATTAGTCATAAATAATCTACCCTAGTTTGAGAATAACAGAAGAACTTTCCACACTAGTGGCAAAAATTACCGTTATTCCCCATTCTTAAAGTGGCCAGTGGCTCAGAAAGGATATCAATATGCAGCAACAAAAATTATCGTTTGTACAATACCATAAAATGTGTGACAGCACTTTCTATTCGACTGACGAATTTCCATTTAAAACCTTGTAGCTAGTAAAAAAAATATAATTTTAAACATAGTTTTATGAGAAGAACCAAAAGTTCATTAATGTTAACAGTAACCATTTAATATATCCTGTAAACTGACTCGGCCAACGGCCTTCCCGCAGTGCATACACCGGTTCCCGTGAGATCACTGAAGTTAAGCGCTGATGGGCGTGGCCGGCACTTGGCGGGGTGATCATCCATTCGCCATGCGCTGTTGCCATTTTTCGGGTCGCACTCAGCCTCGTGATGCCAACTGAGGAGCTACTCGACCGAATAGTAGCGGCTTCGGTCAAGAATGCCATCGTAACGACCGGGAGAGCGGTGTGCTGGCCCCACGCTCCTCCTATTCGCATCCTCCCCTGAGGATGACACGATGGTCGGATGGTCCCGGTAGGTCACTCGCTCCACATCATTTGGATAAAAGAATCAATCAAATGATCTATGGAACGTGTAACTAGTCCAATTAACAGTGATAATTAAGTAGGTCGTGACTCTTGTGAAATAACTCCTTGAGATTCTGAACTCTTCATACCAAACTAAGATCGATGCAATCATTCGATTAAAGTCTAATCGAAATTGGTTCTGATGTAACATACAGTGTGTGATGAAAAGTATACGGACATCCCTACGTAAGGCAGAATTGGCCACTAAATGTTCAGAGACCCGCCAGTCAGTAAGAGGCGGGGAGGATTGTGTTGCCAACAGACGAGCAGTGTCAGCAGAGTGGGGCCGTCAGCAGAGCTCAGTGACTGTCAGTGACTGTCACCGGAGCGACAAATCCGCCTGCTCGTCTCTGAGTCGTCCGCACTGGACAAGGCGTTCTCAGGCTTTCGGTAGGTGATACGTTAACGTGACTGGTCAACGTAGTTTAAATGCAGCCAAGTTCATTTTTTGCATATCTACTTTCGGTAATATTTTGCAACCAAGAAATTAAAGAAAACTGAATATTGGCTTCAGCACTTGGACATCCTTTCTGTTTTTAGTTGTTACTTAGGTTTTGTAAGTGAAATTTATCTGCACATTACCAGTCCGCACATAAACTATCGTATTTAAATAATTTGTCTCTTTCTTAAGACAGCATATAGTGAAAAACATAGACAGCTGTTTCGAGTTTCTCCTTCTCCCTGTTTTTGCATTCTCTTGCTCTCTAGCCCTTGCGGAGGAACGGAGCGCGAGATTGGGTGTCGTTTGGTTGCAGCGACCAGCAGCAAGGAGTAATCAGCGCTTTGTTGCAGGAGGCATTTAATTTGGCAGCACTGAATACAATTCTTACGCTCTGAAAGAGAAGAAAAATTTAATAATTTAATCAAGATGGTATACTCACTGATAGAAAAAAACAGTAGGTTTTACCAGAAGTATCGATTCTTAGACAATGTGTCTAATAGTGTTATAAGTAGGCTGTTTAGGTTTTCTTATTGGTAACGCCGCTTAGCGCTCGGTATGAAACATCACTGGCTGTGCTGTGCGCAGTCTGTGTTTAGTTTGCATTGTTGTCTGCCATTGTAGTGTTGAGCAGCGGCAGCTGGATGCTGACAGCGCGTAGCGTTGCGCAGTTGGAGGTGAGCCGCCAGCAGTGGTGGACGTGGGGAGAGAGATGGCGGAGTTTTGAAATTTGTAAGAATCGGTGTCATGAACTGCTATATATATTATGACTAGTGAGGTAAATACATTGTTTGTTCTCTATTAAAATCTTTCATTTGCTAACTATGCCTATCAGTAGTTAGTGCCTTCAGTAGTTTGAATCTTTTATTTAGCTGGCAGTAGTGGCGCTCGCTGTATTGCAGTAGCTTGAGTAACGAAGATTTTTGTGAGGTAAGTGATTTGTGAAACGTATAGGTTATTGTTAGTCAGGGCCATTCTTTCGTAGGGATTTTTGAAAGTCAGATTGCGTTGCGCTAAAAAATATTGTGTTTCAGTTTAAGCACAGTCGCGTATAATTTTTCTAAGGGGACGTTTCAGTGTATTTTAAATACGAGTGTATGCCATCTTAGGCACTGTATAACACTTAAAACGCTTGATAATGGCACTTTGAAGCCGAAATCATGATCGTGTAAGTGTAAATGTAACACTCCAAATAAACAACAGTCAAATGGCGGTACTGACTTTAAAGAAATTTAAAGAAGAAAACTTGTCCTCTTCCCAAACGGGAATCGATTCCATAGTCTTTAGTTCGAAGTGCATTTCTTACTTGAGTTTAATCTGTAGCCAAAAGCTTAGTAGTTGCATATGCTTTACTATTTATGCTTTCATAAACTCGGATGAAAGAAATGCGTTGCGATAGCGCTCAAGGATTTAGATTCTTGCTTCTGTTAAATGTTACAGCAGGTGTAGAACACAGTGGTCGAATCGAGAAATTTTGTTGCCAAATGTCACACCTGGTGGACGCAAAGTAAAAATTATGTACACAGGTGGCATGGATTCGATATTGATTATTACATGAAGTGCTACGTTCTTTTAAATAAATGACAGTCTTCTGTCGCACTATAATGGATGGGAAAATAAAACAGGCCCAGAAAATACAGGGAGTTCATAAATTCGTTATAGAAAGTAACCTTTAATTGTGAAAAGGCTAAACAGCTTAGAGGAATGTTTGATACAGCGGTAGGTGTAATATATCTTCAAGTTTTATTCCCGCCTAACACTATTAGTTCCAGACTTTCGCGACAGGTGGCAATGCGGGAATGAGTTATTCCAACCGTCATGTTGCAGTCTTATAACGCCACAGCGTTGTTTCTGGTATCATGAAGCAAAATGCGTTACTACAGTCCACAGACAGTTCATGACCAAATATCACATAGATGCACTGCTATTAATTAGTACCACCATTTCACTAAAACCGTATGGGTACCCCCAGGACTCGGAATCAGGGTGGACGAGCAGTCTCTGACTCAGCAGTTGAACAAGGCCGCCAATCTTACACTCATAGTCCGGATAAATGAACGAGGCGTGCCAGCTTACACCTAGGACTGCCTACGCCCCTGTCTTTCAAACCCTTCAAACTGGAACTGTTGCAAGCTTTAAGAGAAAGTGGCAAAGAATAACGAGCTGAGATTTGTGCAGAAATGTTTAACAAAATGCAGGCTACAGATGATTTTCTTAGTAAAATATTGTTCAGTGACGAAGCCACCTTCCATACTTGATGTAAAGTGAATCTGCATAATGTTAGGACATGGGGTGAGCGGAAACCACGTTACGTAATCGAACATATAAATATATTTTGCGCTGTAATTTGTAAGATTTACGATTATTTCTTTTTTGCCGAGTCAACTGTAACTCCCATATCGTTCCTGGACGTTCTTGAATATAATCTAATGTCTCAGTTACAACAGGATATGGGCACAGGATTTATTTTCCAACAAGATGGCACGCCACTATATTACCATCGTGAAACAGTCGCGTACCTCAGTAGGAATCTGACGATTTGGCACGTCCCAACACGATCACCTGATGTAACCTCATTGGACTTCGATGCATGGGATTTCATTAAAGACGGCGTGTTTGTTCCTCCGCTTCCGGGAAACGTCGAGGGGATACGACAACGGATAACACAAGCAGTTGTCACCACACACCAAAATATGATTCACAGGATTTGGCAGGAAATTGATTCCTGAGGGGAAATTTGTCGAGTTATAAAAGGTTGTCGCAATGGACACTGCAAATAAAAGTTGAAGATATACTGCATTCAGTTCTGTATCAAACATTTCTGCAAGTTATTTACCTTTTCCGCAATTAAAGATTACTTTGTGTAACTAATTTAATAAACACCCTGTATTTACAGTGAGACCGGCGCGGGACTCACGCTTGTCTACGGACATCACAGAAGGTACTGGAAACGGCCACCGTATAGAGCAGCGCAAACTGCGAGACACGCGTAGCAACTATCCCTGATGGAGAGCAATAATAGCGCGTTCAGTGTTCTGCTGCAGCTCTTCATGTGTGTGAGCGTTATTTGTGTACACCTGACCCTTCAGTTTCCCCCACAGGTAACAGTCACAGGGAGGGAGGTCAGGCGATGTAGATGGCCAGGAGACTGCTCTGCCTCAGCTGACCGTCCATCCACTCATCACCGAAACACCTCTCGCTCTCGTGACAAGTGTGTCAAGGCAGTGTGTGGTGTTGCTCCGTTTTGCTGAAAATGTGCATACAGTTGTTCATATCCTATGAGTTGATCGCAAAATGGATTAAACCGTTCCTAGGCATTTCGGTTAGCATTAGCGATTTGGATAAGAGCCGTGTAACGATGCAGCCATGAGACTTTGAGCAACAAGCACCAGTATTGATACTGTGCAACAGCTCTTCAAAGTACTGATGGAGATTTTCTGATGCGTAATGGCGCACGTTGTGTGAGTCCACATACCCCGACAGGCTAAACCACGTCTCATTTGAAGAAAAAAAGCTGAGGATCCAATAGTCCTGATTCAATCACTCAGAAACATGTGGGCTAACAGAGTGGTGTATCGAATTCACCATTTCGAGCATTTACTGTGACGGACAATTGTGTTCATTAAGATGGGCTCATTCCGCGTCGGTCTTATGCGCGCCAGTTTCATTTTACCTGCCACCTACAAATGTAGTATGTAAACATAATTGACTTGAACGCTGTGTCCTCCTAGAGAAACGACATGTCACTTGAGAATGGCATAATAGACTGGAATCGCGATCGTGGAGAATAAATACGAGAGACTTTCAATAAGCAATAGAATACTTGTTTTCTCCACCAGTTTCGGCTGAAAAATATGGAATTTGTTGTGGGACATTGTGAAACACTTCCGCTTCAGCTGTTACAGTCTCATGAAGTCGTGAAAGGTAGCGGCGCTATAGCTGGCCTTCAGAGTAGCGTCTGTGACAGAGGTGCGCCAGAAGCAGAGAGCTGTCACTGAGCTTCTTTTGGCGGAAAATGAGAGCATCCCAGATGTGTGCAGGCGCTCGCAGAATGTTTGCGGATGCGCGACAGCGGGCGAAGCACGGCAAGTCGTTGCAGGTGGCGTCTGTCGTCGTCGCGGCGGCGTCGCCCGGCGCCGGCCGACCAGTCGCACACAGCTGTGGCCCCTGCGGTGTGCTTCGGCTGTCCAGCGCGACAGAAAGGCGAAAAGACTTCTCCCTCTCCATGACAGCGCAGGGCCTGGCACGAGGCTGCGCACCCGGGAGCAGCTCACAAAACCTCACTGGACTGTTCTTTCTCATCGAGCGCACGGCTCGACTTTCCCTACTTCCATCTGTTTGGCCCAATGAAGGACGCTCTCCGCGAGAAGCAGTACGTCGGTGACGGGGAGACCACTGGTGCAGCAAGACGCTGGGTCCGACGTCGACCAGTGGAGTGCTACCGTGCAGGAGTACAGGCTCTCTCAGTAAGTGGTGTAAGGCCGTCGCACTGAACGGAGACTATGTCCAAAAATAGGGTTTTGTAGCCAAAAGAGTGGGGGATAATACGGTGCATTGGAATCCCGAATAAATTGAACTTAGGCTCGGAAAAAAATGCATTACTTTTTCAGCGCCTCTCGTACATACGTAGAAAAAGCAATACATTTAGAGAGCGAGGTTTATGACACGCGCATCCTGCCAGTAACACCATAAGGGCTCGAAACAATGACCCAACAAGCACCGGAAATCGACTCCGGGTCTGGCAAAGGGCAGTAGAGAGAGCAATGCTTGGAGTGAATCTGAGAGACAGGGTCAAGAACGCAGAGATAAGGAGAATAACGGGGGTCCACGACATTCTCAAGCGGACGGAGAGACTTAAGTGGCATTTGGCAGGACACGCGCCCGGGAGCAACTTCAAATTAGCCAAAAGACTGACGCAGTGGCGTCCGAGGGAGACAGAGAGGAGTATCCGACGTCCTCTCACCAGATGGATAGACGCCATCCAGCGAACGTGCAGGAAAAGCTGGATCCAGACCGGCTAGCAAAGCTCGACGTGGAAATCCCTGGAACGGGACTAGGTTCAGGAATGGATAGCTAGGGGGCGGTTGTGATCGCCGAGTAGGCAGGAGAGGCCGGTGGCTGTGGCGGCACTCACGAGGACGCGGAGGTCGTGCGGGTCCTGGAAGTAGTTGGGCACGACGCGCGGCAGCTGGAGCGGGTCCCTGGAGCGCAGCGTCACGGCGCCCCTGGAGCGCGGCCGCAGGACCAGCGGCAGCACGGAGTAGCTGTCGCGGTACAGCACCGGCTCGAACACCGCCGCGTACACGTCGTCGTGCAGGCCGGCCGCGCGCTTGCCGAACAGCCCGCCGTCGGTGTTGTCGCCGTACGACGCCAGGAACAGCTGCACGTCCGGCCAGTCGGTGGAGGCGTTCGAGTACCTGCAACCGGCACGCGGCAGCCGCCGCTGCACTGCTGGCCAGCCGGCACTGGGCACACGTCGTACAAACGCCACGTGACTCAAAACAGGGTCCCACGTGAAGTGATTCTGAAATCAGTATTGAATGTTGACGCCGTTGCTGCCTATAACCCCGGCTACATTCCTCGGTTTTGAATCAAAGAGGCTCTGGACGTGTTCTCGGGGTATAGCAGCCCATGCCGCATCCACCTATTGGCAAAGTACATCTGGTGTAGCGGCGGGTGGTGTAACTCGGGTCAGTCATTTCGGAATCATCGACCACTGTCTCTGACTGGGAAGAGACCGGGGGAACAGGGAGAGCAAGGCAGCAGTGCAATACAGTGGGTGGCGAAGAAATATGGAACATTACTTGCCACGTGTGGTCGCGCATTATATCGTTGGAGTGTGGCCGTCGGCTAGCTGCGAAGTCAAGTGAAGACGACAGACTCCAACGCTTCAGCGATGTAACGCTGACTGGTAAGCTTAACGGCATGTCCGTACTAGAGGACGCGGGAATGCAATCCGATACCGCCCCGAACCCTAATACCGGATGTAGGAGCGGCACGGCGACGCACAAGGCAACAGTTCGACAGTTTCGCACAACGGTGTCCCCAGACTCTAATCCGAACATCGGATCTGGATTCGCCGATAAATACATTGTTGTGCCATTCGACTGCTCGTGTCCGCCGTTCCTCGCACCGTTGACGGTGCGAACAGCTGTGGCGTCGGCTCAGCGGTAATCGCAGCTATGGACGCCTCGCGGACAGTCCACTCTGCTGCAGACGACATCGGATGGTACGCGCGGACTCTGCTTGTTGCGCAACAGACCGGATTTGTTGCGGTACGGTTCGTGATATGGAAGAGCGATGCATCAATGCCACTCGCACAGTAAGCGTGTCAGCAGGCGTATCGATGCTACGGGGTGGGTACACTCGATGCCGTCCGTCCGTCATTCCCTCCTGCACACAGCGATTACAGATCCGCATCACAGTTGCTCGGTTGCGTCCGACGCGGTCACCCACTTCCCAGAAGCACAATCCGCAACCCCTGTAGGCGACCATTCTTTCTCGGCCGAACTCCGAAATGTGCTCTAAACACGATCGTTGTCTGCTACAAATCGAGTTAACCTGTTAACGCAAATCAACGGCACGGAAGAACGACAGCACGTCCACACGGCCGCCTGTTCCCCCTTTGTACAGCGCTTGCAGGTGGCTCTACTCTTGCCGTGATGTGCGGCTGCGCTGAAGTGCTGATCACGTGTATCTCTCGTCGGCGCAGGTCCGTGCTGCAAATGTCACCTGATCTGGGTCCTTCCTTCACGGTGTTGCATTTTGGGTGGCCAGCAGTGCACTTCTTAAGGCTGGTTCACAATACATAACTTAGTCAAGCAGCATGTGGTCTTGTAGCTATGGTTGACAAGTAAGCAAATGAACGTTCATAGATAATTTATTAGGTTGGTGCATAAGTTCTGAACGTTTTTGTTTTGCATGTCGGTATCGGTTGCTGTCGGTTTATTTATCGATTTTCATTTTTTTATTTCTAGTTCAGTGTTGTTATTTGAGTTAACGTATTGACATTTTGTCATTTAGAGATAGTGAGTAGAGCTGTGGACACTAGAAAATAGAATACCAACTGGAGAAATTGGAATATTTCCGACATATTCCTCTGTTTGTGTTCAGTAGAGTTTGGCAACAGCGGTGGCATCCAGAAAAATTTGCGGCGTCTGTGGGGATAAGGCCACTGAGAGGAGATATGGCAACAAAATAGTTTTCTCGTTTTAGGGAGGGTAGTTCTGACATTAGTGACCCTCCACGTTCAGGAAGACTTTCGGGCTTTGACGAAGATCGTTTGAACGCATTAATCCGCAATAATCCACTTCAGTGTACTCCATAAATAGCAAATGCTGTGAACTGCGATCACTCCACCAACGTGCGACATTCGCATGCAACGGGGAAGGTTCAAAAGTAGGCTGATGGCTACCGCGCACTGTAAGCCAAAATCACGAAAATCAGCGGGTGGTCATAAGTGCACCTCTGCTTGCTCGTAACCAGTTGACTCGTCAACAACACCGACTATTCGTATCTCGCATCGTGACTGGTGACGATAAATGGTGTTTTTTATGCTAACATAAGGGAGAGAAAGGAGTGGTTGAGCCCAGACAAAGCAGCACGGCTGCGTACGAAGACCCGCACGCATCCATGAAAGACGAGGCCGTGCATTTAGTGGAACAGCGACGCTGTGTTGCACCAGGAATTCCTTCCGCGAGGTGTAACCGTCGTTACTGGCATTTACTGTGAAAAAGTGGGACGCCTCGCAGACGCAGTCCGATAACAGAGACCAGCAAGACTGCGTGAAGCGATACTGCTCCACTGTGACGCCCGGCCGCATTCTGCCAGACTGACAAAAACCTTACACGCGAGTTGGGGTGGGAAGTCATTCCGCACCCACCGTATTCACCTGATTTTGCGCCCACAGATTTTCGCCTTTTCCGGTCTCTATCGAGCAATCTTCAAGGAAGCTCCTCTCCGGATGAAAATGCGCTCCAAAAATGGCTCGACGAGTTCTTCGCCTCAGAATCACGTGATTTCTACAGTCGTGGAATCGAAATGTTCAGAATATTACGATAAATGCTGACATGATGCTTTTGATTTTACGTTTAACCACAATCTTCTGAAACTCCGGTATTCCCATCGTCTCTGCCAAGTGTATGGCTGCGGCTGTACTGAGTGCTTTATTTTTGTACAGTGGACGTTTCACGATCCACAAGCGCTCCTGTTCTGCGTACAGAAAAACAAAATTGACCGTGGTGTCGTCGCTCCAACGAGCCATGTTGCTGACTCACAGGAAACAGACGATAATGCGCGCCACTGAGCAGGTGGTGTTCACACTTGTCCTGTGGCACGCCATGGGCTGCGGGTTGCTACTTGATCGGCTGCTCTCCAGCTTAAGGGATCAGGCCGATTAAACTGGTTTACTTATCAACCCTACTGAACTATGTCGTTCAGACGCTTTTAGTGACTAAATCACTCGCCACTTGACTAATACCGCCCTAGTGTGAACCAGCCTTAGGAGATGCCAGCAGTTTCTTATTTCAGATTCCAGCTGATCTTTGGACGGGTAGAAACATGTTCAACGCCGGTTGTGTTTTTCACTCAGCATCCTTGGCACACCACATATCGCAGTATATTGTTACTGTAAGACTTTAAATTGTTAATTAATTAGAGCACTGACACAACTGACACAACTTCCAAGAGAAAATTCCTGGGAGGGGGGAGGGGGGGGGGCTTATGGGCGCTCAACATCGAGGTCACCAGCGAATTCCTGGGATACCTCTCAGCTTCGTCTGAGATCAAAACAGTCGTCCGAAAGGGCGATGGGATCTCTCCGATGCCTTTCAACTGTTTTCTTGAAAAACAGATGGCTAGGAATCATTATAATCCGATGAGAACTTGAACTAAATCCAAGAGCATCACGGGAGACACTCTCGCTTCTGTTGATGATACTGGCATTCTTTCAAATGACGTAGGAAGTAGTAGAATTCAGATCGAACTTTAATAAAAGAAGCCGTCAAACAAACTGACCTTGCAGACATCGTTTCAAAAAATAAAACTCATGAGTTACATCAAAGATAGCCCTCCCGGCTAGCCGCGCGGTCTGATGCACTTGCCGGCACGAATCCGCCCGGCGGATTTGTGTCGAGGTCCGGTGTGCCGGCCAGCCTGGGGATGGTTTCTAAGCCGGTTTTCCGTCTACCTCGGCGTATGCGGGCTGTTTCCCCTTATTCCGCCTCAGTTACACTGTGTCGGCCATTGCTGCACAAACAATGTCTCCACGTACATGAACACGCAAACATTTGGGGTTACACTCGTTTGGTGTGAGACGCTGTCGGGTGGGTCCACTGGGGGCCAAATCCCACAGTAACCCTGGGTTCGGTGTGGGGCGGCGGTGGGGTGGGTGGACTGCTGTGGCCTGTTGTGGGGTTGTGCACCACTGAGGGCTACGCGGGGACGAAGTCTCGCCGTCGTTTCTAGGTCCCCAGTTCCATACAATACAGTACATCAAAGATGTCCCCGCAAAATTCCCGATGAAATATGGAGTTATCATCACAGCAGAAAAATTTAGGTACCTGGGGAAAAAAGGGAACAAATGGACAAGGAACGAATATGTAAACTTGAAATAGCCTACCAAACGTCGCCCCTGATCAGCCTCTGCGCTATCGCTAAATGTTATCAACGGAGATAAAACTGAATGAAATTTCTTTGTGATCTCGTCGCTTATACTTGCTAATAGCTTCTGCCCTTGTGCAGCTTCCAGGTTTTCACAGTATTGTGGAATCCAATAGAAAATATGAAGAACACGGTATGAAATCTAAATCACTTACTTTTCATGAAGACTTACACACGTGCCATTTATTGGCTTCAAATGGCTCTGAGCACTATAGTACTTAACTTCTGAGGTCATCAGTCGCCTAGAACTTACAACTAATTAAAGGTAACTAACCTAAGGACATCACACACATCCATGTCAGAGGGAGCATTCGGACCTGAGACCGTAGCGGTCGTGCGGTTCCAGACTGTAGCGCCTAGGAAAAAAATGGTTCAAATGGCTCTGAGCACTATGGGACTCAACTGCTGTGGTCATCAGTCCCCTAGAACTTAGAACTACTTAAACCTAACTAATCTAAGGACATCACACACATCCATGCCCGAGGCAGGATTCGAACCTGCGACCGTAGCAGTCGCACGGTTCCGGACTGCGCGCCTAGAACCGCGAGACCACCGCGGCCGGCTGTAGCGCCTAGGACCGCACGGCCACTCCGGCCGGTGCCATTTATTAGTGAATTTCTTGGACATACATTTCGTAGGTAATTTTGGAAATGTTGGAAGAAACAACAGTTCCAGAATTTCTATTCTAACAGTGATTGTTGTCCTAATGAAAACGCAAAACAGAGTACTTCCCAAAACATGTGCAGCAATAGCTGTCACCGACAAGGAAAAGTATGTACATTTTCGTGTTCGACGAAGGAAGAAGAAAACACTTAAACTTAAGCAGTATGCAAAGCTCATTTCGTTTCATAAAGTCTGAACATGAAGTGTGTAAGTGGAAGAAAGATTACACGAAGTACGAAAATCGGCCGAAATGAAATTGGCAGATGTCTGAGAGAAAAACTATTCGAAAGATTTAGAACTGCTCGTGAGAGTCAGTGCACCGTTACCAAAGAAATCTACACGACTGGGCGCTCTGAATTGCGAGGTAGATGAACGTTACTAATTTCCAGGTTTCTTCGATCTGGTTAAACGGATTCAGCAAATTATACAGAAAAGGAGGTTGCAAAGTTACGAAGTCAACCTCAAGAAAACGCGTAGTGGAGATGTCATTAATAGGTAATACTAGAAACGAATTCTTAGATGACGTGAAGGGAAGCTTCTTGTTGTCCCCTAAAAGGTTCATATAAAGGCAGTCATTCAGTCTGTTAATACTGGTTATCCGTCTTCGGCTGACTGCAGTTTAATTAAAAAGATTTACACAGGACGCGTTCCGCTTTTATTTACAAAGCATTTTCCGTGGTTATTCTGCGTATTGGAATCATACGTTTGTACATTTTTGGTTCTTTTAGGTTAAAAACATCGTTTTGTTTATAAAATTGACGCGCAAGCTATTTGCGGTGTTTCTTTAAGTATTCTGCTCCTTCCCTGCTTGCTAGCAGCGGTTGACGTCGAAAGGCTTCGATTCACACTTGCACATGGCAGTTTTCGCCGTTCTGCAGCACTTTCTGCGCTGCACTATCTACACTTGACTTTGGTAAACTATTTCCCATTAAGCACAGTAGCAGTGTGAATGTCTGCTCGTTTGTGTTCGTTCACGTTGTGAGTGTTGCCAACGTGCGAAACTACTTTTGTATTTGTGTGTGTGTGTGTGTGTGTGTGTGTGTTCGAGCGAGTGAAAATGTGTGAAGTTGTCTGGTATGTTAGGTAGAGACGTGAGAGGAGTGTAAGGGGGTTGACTTTTTTTTGGGTAGGCTGGTGGGGGGAAAAGGAGATGAGGCTGGACGGTGATTATAGGACAGAATCAGGGAGGAAATGGTTGCGGTAAATGGGGCCTGTAGTTATATGTGTATATTTAGTGTTATATTATGTGGTCAATCAGTTTAAAGAGTGTGTGGTTTGTCAAGTTCGTCTGATCATTTATCAGTTTTTTTTCTTTTTTTTTTTGTTATGGTTTCGAATCATTGAAGTTTGATGCAAACTACACTTTACCATTCCGACGAAAGAAAGAGATTCGCTTTGTGCAGCCGATGAATGCTGTAACACGACACCAATGATAAGTGTCAGTGGATTACTGTTTCCGCAACTTAATTTCTGTCTTCAGGAGCATCAAGGCAAATTAGGACGAACAGTTTTGGAAAAAGAATTGTTTACATGCAAAACTCATGTAATCGACGTAGCAAAATGTGGAAAAATCGGAGTGAATACTTTCGAAGTTACTTCCGAAATATATGATTACCGTTCCCAGAGATTAATTCTTTGCTTCTGTTGGACTCTTTGGCCGAACACATGGATACCTCTGGCTTTAGGAGGACGACTAAAAGACTGCCAGAGTAATTGGGACTCCACCCACAACCAACTGTGTGATTCAGTCTCTCGATAGCAAAATTCAAAGGCGTAAAGCATTTTTGAGATGTTTGCCGGACGATATAATTTCCGGTAGTTCGTTGACATTGCAGGTTTATCAGCGGAACAGTCCGCCTGCGCTTAGCTGAGCGGTAACGTGTTTGCCTACCACGCAGCGGGCCCGGGTTCGACTCCTCGCCGGGTTGGGTATTGTTCCGCGCTCGTGGACTGGGTATTGTGCTGTACTCGTCATCCTTTCGTCATCGACACCGACGCACCAGTCGCCCAGTGAGGCGTCGACTGGAATAAGACTTGCGACCGGATAGGGCCTCCCCGCCAACAATGCCAGACGATCATTTCATTTAACTTAAGGTTTTTTTCAGAAGCAAATCAGGAAGTTGAATTTTGCTCGGTCTACCAACTTTCGTGCACGTGTTACACAGAGACTCGACAGAGTGGCTATCCTACGTCCTCCCGTTTCTCAGAACGGGTTGCAGTAGTGTAATGGTTAAGGTGTTATGATTCAAAGCAAAAGGTCCTGAGTTCAAACCCTAGTCAATGGTTAATATTTTATGGATAGGATGTGTGGCTGCTGTGTACGGACGCAGGGGGAGCTGGCCACTCTTCGCGAACAGCTGAGCGTGTTGATGGCCGCGGTCAGCCGTCTTCAGGCTGCTGCCTCGGAGTGTAGCGGCAGTGGGGAGTCTGGTGCGTCGCAAGGTACACCCCAGGTGTTACATGCTTCACCCACTGTCCCTGCTGTCGAGACATCTTCGCGGGTACCGGGCGCGGTTGGGCCACCCTCTCCCCAAGGGGAGTGGCGGGTTCAGCGGCGTTCGCAGCGCACGAGGCGGAGGGTCAATGTGGAGGCTGGCCGTGTGGCATCGCCCGCTCTGCCTGTGAGTGGACATGTGGCTGCTCCTTCAGCAAGGTCCGAGCAGGCACGTGGGGGGAGGGGTTTATTAGTTATTGGGAGCTCCAACGTTAGGCGGGTGATGGAGCCCCTTAGGGAAATAGCGGAAAGGTCGGGGAAGAAGGCCAGTGTTCACTCTGTCTGCTTGCCGGGGGGTCTCATCCGAGATGTGGAGGAGGCCCTACCGGCGGCGATAGAGAGCACTGGGTGCACCCGACTGCAAATTTTTGCTCATGTCGGCACCAATGTCTCCTGCCGTCTGGGTTCAGAGGTCATCCTCAGTTCGTACAGGCGGCTGGCGGAGTTGGTGAAGGCGGAAAGCCTCGCTCGCGGGGTGGAATCAGAGCTAACTATTTGTAGTATCGTTCCCAGAACCGATCGCGGTCCTCTGGTTTGGAGCCGAGTGGAAGGCTTAAACCAGAGGCTCAGACGATTCTGCGGAGAGCTGGGGTGCAAATTTCTCGACCTCCCCTATCGGGTGGAGAAATGTAGGGTCCCCCTGAATAGGTCAGGCGTGCACTACACGCCGGAAGCGGCTACGAGGGTAGCGGAGTACGTGTGGAGTGCACATGGGGTTTTTTTAGGTTAGAGAATTCCCTCCCTAGGCCCGACAAGACGCCTCCTGAGACGCGGCAAGGCAGTAGGCAAAATGCAACAAGGAATAACAATATTAATGTGCTAATACTAAACTGCAGGAGCGTCTATAGAAAGGTCCCAGAACTGCTCTCATTAATAAACGGTCACAACGCCCATATAGTACTAGGAACAGAAAGTTGGCTGAAACCAGACGTAAACAGTAATGAAATGCTAAACTCGGATTGGAATGTATACCGCAGAGATAGGCTGGACAGTGAAGGGGGAGGCGTGTTTATAGCGATAAGAAGTGCAATAGTATCGAAGGAAATTGACGGAGATTCGAATTGTGAAATGATTTGGGTGAAGGTCACGGTTAAAGCAGGCTCAGACATGGTAATTGGATGTCTCTATAGGCCCCCGGGCTCAGCAGCTGTTGTGGCTCAGCACCTGAAGAATAATTTGGAAAATATTTCGAGTAGATTTCCCCACCATGTTATAGTTCTGGGTGGAGATTTTAATTTGCCGGATATAGACTGGGAGACTCAGACGTTCATAACGGGTGGCAGGGACAAAGAATCTAGTGAAATATTTTTAAGTGCTTTATCTGAAAACTACCTTGAGCAGTTAAACAGAAAACCGACTCGTGGCGATAACATATTAGACCTTCTGGTGACAAACAGACCCGAACTATTTGAATCAGTTAATGCAGAACAGGGAATCAGCGATCATAAAGCGGTTACTGCATCGATGATTTCAGCCGTAAATAGAAATATTAAAAAAGTTAGGAAGATTTTTCTGTTTAGCAAAAGTGACAAAAAGCAGATTTCAGAGTACTTGGTGGCTCAACACAAAAGTTTTGTCTCAAGTACAGACAGTGTTGAGGATCAGTGGACAAAGTTCAAAACCATCGTACAATATGCGTTAGATGAGTATGTGCCAAGCAGGATCGTAAGAGATGGGAAAGAGCCACCGTGGTACAACAACCGAGTTAGAAAACTGCTGCGGAAGCAAAGGGAACTTCACAGCAAACATAAACATAGCCAAAGCCTTGCAGACAAACAAAAATTACGCGAAGCGAAATGCAGTGTGAGGAGGGCTTTGCGAGAGGCTTTCAATGAATTTGAAAGTAAAGTTCTATGTACTGACTTGGCAGAAAATCCTAAGAAATTTTGGTCCTATGTCAAAGCGGTAGGTGGATCAAAACAAAATGTCCAGACACTCTGTGACCAAAATGGTACTGAAACAGAGGATGACAGACTAAAGGCCGAATTACTAAATGTCTTCTTCCAAAGCTGTTTCACAGAGGAAGACTGCACTGTAGTTCCTTCTCTAGATTGTCGCACAGTTGACAAAATGGTAGATATCGAAATAGACGACAGAGGGATAGAGAAACAATTAAAATCGCTCAAAAGAGGAAAGGCCGCTGGTCCTGATGGAATACCAGTTCGATTTTACACAGAGTACGCGAAGGAACTTGCCCCCCTTCTTGCAGCGGTGTACCGTAGGTCTCTAGAAGAGCGAAGCGTTCCAAAGGATTGGAAAAGGGCACAGGTCATCCCCGTTCTCAAGAAGGGACGTCGAACAGATGTGCAGAACTATAGACCTATATCTCTAACGTCGATCAGTTGTAGAATTTTGGAACACGTATTATGTTCGAGTATAATGTCTTTTCTGGAGACTAGAAATCTACTCTGTAGGAATCAGCATGGGTTTCGAAAAAGACGGTCGTGTGAAACCCAGCTCTCGCTATTCGTCCACGAGACTCAGAGGGCCTTAGACACGGGTTCACAGGTAGATGCCGTGTTTCTTGACTTCCGCAAGGCGTTTGACACAGTTCCCCACAGTCGTTTAATGAACAAAGTAAGAGCATACGGACTATCAGATCAATTGTGTGATTGGATTGAGGAGTTCCTAGATAACAGAACGCAGCATGTCATTCTCAATGGAGAGAAGTCTTCCGAAGTAAGAGTGATTTCAGGTGTGCCGCAGGGGAGTGTCATAGGACCGTTGCTATTCACAATATACATAAATGACCTGGTGGATGACATCGGAAGTTCACTGAGGCTTTTTGCAAATGATGCTGTGGTGTATCGAGAGGTTGCAACAATGGAAAATTGTACTGAAATGCAGGAGGATCTGCAGCGAATTGACGCATGGTGCACGGAATGGCAATTGAATCTCAATGTAGACAAGTGTAATGTGATGCGAATACATAGAAAGATAGGTCCCTTATCATTTAGCTACAAAATAGCAGGTCAGCAACTGGAAGTAGTTAATTCCATAAATTATCTGGGAGTACTCATTAGGAGTGATTTAAAATGGAATGATCATATAAAGTTGATCGTCGGTAAAGCAGATGCCAGACTGAGATTCATTGGAAGAATCTTAAGGAAATGCAATCCGACAACAAAGGAAGTAGGTTACAGTACGCTTGTTCGCCCAATGCTTGAATACTGCTCAGCAGTGTGGGATCCGCACCAGGTAGGGTTGATAGAAGAGATAGAGAAGATCCAACTCAGAGCAGCGCGCTTCGTTACAGGATCATTTAGTAATTGTGAAAGCGTTACGGAGATGATAGATAAACTCCAGTGGAAGACTCTGCAGGAGAGACGCTCAGTAGCTCGGTACGGGCTTTTGTTAAAGTTTCGAGAACATACCTTCACCGAAGAGTCAAGCAGTATATTGCTCCCACCTACGTATTTCTCGCGAAGAGACCATGAGGATAAAATCAGAGAGATTAGAGCCCACACAGAAGCATACCGACAATCCTTCTTTCCACGTACAATACGAGACTGGAATAGAAGGGAGAACCGATAGAGGTACTCAGGGTACCCTCCGCCACACACCGTCAGGTGGCTTGCGGAGTATGGATGTAGATGTAGATGTAGAACTACAGCAAACCTCATGGCGTGATCTGTCATCCATAAGCGTTTCGTGCATGGATACTGAAACGTGTTACACACGCACCAGCGGATGCGTCTGCACATCAGCGTCCTTAGCAAATTGACAGAATGTCTGGCTGTGACCTTACTTGGTGCTGATGAAGGCCATGGCCTCGCACTCGGGCAGTGCGTAGAAGGGGCCGCTGTTGTTGACGGCGAAGTTGATGAGGGCGGACAGCGTGAGGATGCGCGGGACGACGAAGGCGGGCCCCACGGGGTACTGGCCGGCCGGCGGGTGCATCGTGAACACCGTGCCTGGGGACGAGCAGGCAGAGAGTGAGCGGCTGGGCAGCGGGGCGCGGGGCGGCTGCCAGAGGCTGGGCGCGCGCCACTCACCGGCCAGGCACACGTGGTCCTGCAGGTTGCGGCCGACGCCAGGCGCGTGCACCAGCGGCGGGATGCGCAGGCGGCGCAGCTGGCCGGCGTCCGCTACGCCGCTGAGCGCCAGCAGCTGCGGCGAGTGCAGCGCGCCCGCGCTCACCACCACCTCGCGAGTCGCCTTCGCCGTGCGCAGCGCGCCGTTCTTCCTGCCGCGCACACACCACTCTCACACATCTCACGGCCGACACACGAGCCACGTCGCTTCCTGCTCGACCCGCACGCAGTGGCGGTCGCCAGGGCTAGTGACAACTACATCTAAATGACTACACTGCAATCGAGAACTAAATGCTTGGCAGAAGGTTCGTAGAACCACTTTCAAACCATTTCACTCGCGAATGGCACGCGGGAAAAGTGAACTCTTAACTGTTGCCGTGACAGCTCTTATTTCCGACAAGCCCCTCCACGAAAGATCCGTATCCTAAGACTGAAAAATTGCGTAGAACACACCAAGCAAGTAACTACAAGTAATCTGTTCAATTACAGACCCGTATCACTGTTTTCTTCTTCTGCATAGCTAGTTCATAGCATGTCGGTTACACCAGGGTGTTCCGTTTGTGGTACTGTCTCCTATTACATTTACTCTAATCGTACTTTATTTAACCTTCTCTAATGGCTTTCTCCTTTAATCTGTTTTGATACTACGACGGGTATCCACAAAGTACATTACGTTTTGGAATTAAAAATAAATAAAGTATTGGTATTTTTTTTATTATATACAGATGAAAGCCACACTTAAATACTACTTTTCTACATAGTTTCCATTTAGATTAAGGCACTTATCGTAGCGATGGACTTGCTCGGAAATTCCTTCCGTAAAATTCGGCCGCCTGCGCCTTCAACCACGTGGTTACCTCTTCTTTTGGGACAGAAAAGGTGTGATTTTTGTGGATTTCCTGAAAAGAGGCACTACAATAAACTCTCAAACGTATTGCCAAACTCTGCACAACCTCAGAAGAGCAATACAAAACAACCGCAGGGGAAAGTTGGGCTCAAAGATCTTGCTGATTCACGACAACGCCCGAGCCCACACGGCAAATGCCACTCGTGAAGTTCTCGAATCTTTTAAATGGGAGTTCTTCCCTCAACCGCCGTACAGTCCCGACCTGGCACCGAGCGACTTCC